>NW_006238921.1:5948027-6280569 GCF_000375325.1 Capsella rubella
ATAATTTTTGGATAACCGGTTGAAATAAAAAAAATTGGTAGTTATATTTAATTCTCAAAATCTCAAAATATTGAACAAACTTCAACTTTGGGGCGTATAAATCTCTACTTTTAGACGATTATATGAAATTTTACATATATTAAAATTATATTTAGTTACATGTAAATGGTGTTATTTATTTAAATATATATATATAAAATTATAGGAATGCATACGAGACGGGAACATATAATTCGAAAACAAATATTGTCTGAATTATTTCTCATAAAAAAAATGATTAGATATAATTGTTATGAGACACGATCATAAAGTTAAATTCACTTTCAACTTTCAAATATAAAACTACGAGTACGATACGGGGACATGTAATTTAAATTGCTAAATTTAATTTCCACTTTCCTATTTATTTCAAATATTTAGACATGAAATGACGGATTATAAACTACAATAAATACATGTATTAAAAAAATATAGAAATACCTAAATCTTTAGAAAACAAAAAGGCTAAAACATGAATCTTTGAATTGAAGAAAGTAATGAGAAATAAAGATGAAACTGAAAGATCAAATAAATTAAAAATCGAACAAGGATTTTGTATGCTAGGATTATAGACAGTGCCTTGTGAATGAAAATTGTGGGAGCATGTGACTTAGATTGATAATTAGATTTTTATTAGTTTAATAAAAATAAATATTTAAACGAAGAATACGGGTATCCCGTCTAAATCTTTTACCAAGTTTCTTATAATAAACATTGGCAAATGATTATGTTTTAAAAAGAAACGATTATGGGACAGAAATTTTATGATAGATAGAAGACGGGACGGGACGGGGCGTGGTGGGACGGGACGAGTCAAGACGAGACGGAAAGGGATAGGACGGGTTTTCCATTCTAAAATATACATAAAACAATTCAAACTAAAGCCAAACTCAAATCCGATTTAACATCTCTAAGCAAATAGTTAGAAATGTTTTGATTAGTTTAAAAAATAAACATGTAATATCATTTATCATTTTCATTTAAATTATTTTGAAATTGTATTATGTAATATAATATCTATATTTTACAATTGTATGTCTATATATAGTTTATCAAATAAACTCATATAACAAAATTTTACCAAAATAACATCTACTTAAAAAATCGTAATTTTGTAAAATTAACCCCGCACGTACGTGCGGGTCCATCACTAGTATCTTCTTGAAGCAATTGTGTAATGTCCTTCTTTTAGATAGCAAATATTTTTTTATATATAGTTTTCCTATTTTTGAATTATTATAAAACATACTAAATAATTGTTCTCAATAACAAAAAAGAACAGAACATTAAAAATTTAAAATAATCGAGTATGTTGCCATAGTGTGTAGTCAATATGAATAGATGGAATTGAGTTGTATATATATTATTAATTATGAAGGATATTACAACTGATTATGTTTACATATACAGATTTGAAGAGGAGGTTGTGCTAAATAACAAATGCGTGGAGAATATACGTTTCAGTTGGACGAAGCTGAATAAGGAATTCGTATTGGTGAAAACAAATATATATATGGATCAAATTATTATGTTTTTGGTAAAAAACAAACATTCATGGAACATAAATTTGGAAACTGTATTTATCAAAAATAACATTTTGGAAAATGTGTGGTCAAATAAAACCCTAGTGTAATTTAACATGTTACGGAACTATAATTACAGCATTAATACAGAGAAGTATAAGTTTGATTGATCTAACATAAACTTCAATATTACCAACACAAACGAAAAAAAAAAATAAAAAAAATCTTGAAAGAATCATGGGTTCTCTAAAATCATGCTTAGCTTTGTTAGTAATGATTGTGTTCGTAAGTGCGACTACGTCTCGAGCCCAGAAAAGGACGACAGTGGCGATTCACAATGATCTTGGAGACGGTTTGTGGCTACGGTACCATTGCAAATCAGGGGATGATGACCTTGGATTCCGGAGTTTACCACCGGGTGGATCGTGGTCGTTTGGATTCAAACCTGATATTTTTGGCAGGACTTTGTTTTTCTGTAGATTTAGTTGGGGGAAAAGTGAAAGCCATTATTTTGATATCTACAAACAGAGTAGAGACAAAGAATTCAAAGAGTTTGGGTGCAGAAGATGCGAATGGAAAATACGCAAGGAAGGACCTTGCAAGGTTATTAACAAGACGCCCGGCATCGTATTTGATCTTTGCTTTCCTTGGAACGCAAATCCAAATTTTTTGGAGCAAAACAACAATACATTGTAACGTACTAACGTTATTTATTCAGAACATTGTAATGTTTGACTACAAGGAGCTTTTTCATTCATACTTACATTTACATACCTTGTTGTTGGTTATCATATATTAAAAGACTAATAAGTTTTTCAGTTCTAAAAGAAGTGTTATATCAAGTTATTAATCGAATGAATCTCCCATACATGTACTATTTAGTACTATTGCCACAGAAAAAAAGAGAAAAAAGATGTAAATTAATTAAACAACATTTTAATCGATCTCTGGATTGAACTGATCGGCACTCATTGTACTACAAACCTTTTCTTCGACATGGGTTGTGCTATCTACTACGTTAATATATATCTTAATTAAATTAGTACGATTCAAGGCAAAACATTTATTTAGAAATATAATTCTCAGGTATATTCAATTTTTAATGTCGATAAAATATACAATGTGATGATATGATACGATTACGAACTCGGGTCTTTGTTAATGTATTCCACCAAGTGACGTGTCCCATTAAATCATAGGCTAGAGTCACACTCCATAAACATACATTAGACTAGAATTCCATGAGGACGAAACTGAGTGAGTCAAACTCGTAGTGCAGAATCTAGCGGTAGATAGTTAAACACATGTTGAGACTTGGGTGAATGGAAGAGAACTATAGTCCCCGCGCGTGGGAAGGCTTTTTATAGGGTAGTGGAAGTGAACATATCTTCAACACATTTTACTTTGAAAAATTAGACTGGTGAAGATTTTACTAATTACAATGTTGTACAGAAATATGAGAAACTCATCATCTTCTTAAAATTGTATAACATATACTTAAAGTTTATAATTGTATAGTTTATTATATTTTTGTTTGTTTTGGTTGGGATGGATGGAGTAACAGTTGTAATAGTATAGGCTAAGGAAATGGTCGGACAGCTAAGGAGAGATCGCTCTCCTCATCAGACAAAAAATTACAAGCGAGAATTTCTTTGTTCCTCCACGACCGGACAAGACACGTCCATCGTCGTCATCAACTAACGTACGCCTACCACCTTATCGTACGCCTGGCATCTTATCCTGCGCATCTTCCCTTCCATTAAGACCTAGGGTTTTCTCTTTTCTCTCTCTCTCTCTCTCCTTCCCATCATCATTCTCTTCCCCCGATCTATATCCAACCTCGTTTCCATCCCCAATCCCGCTCCTTTTACTCTGATTTTGAATCGAACCCTTATCTTATACCCCCCTTGAATCTTACGGTTCTGAGGAGTGGGTTTTGGGGTCAGGGGTTTTCGAGAGATGTTGAATGTCAGGTTCATTGATGAATCTGTTTTCTCTCTGCTTCAAGCCATTCGGGCACATCTGCGATAATTCCGAGGCTGGATCGGGTGGTGGTGGCGTTTCTGGTGGAAGCGGCGGCGGTGCTGAAGGCAAAGACGGGTTGCTTTGGTTCCGTGATCTCGGTAAATATTGCGGCGGAGAATTCTCCATGGCTGTGATTCAGGCCAATCAGGTTCTTGAAGATCAGAGCCAGATCGAATCCGGTAATTTCGGGACCTTCGTTGGTGTTTACGATGGTCATGGTGGTCCTGAAGCTGCACGTTACGTCTGCGATCATCTCTTTAACCATTTCCGAGGTTCGTGATTGTTTCCAAAGTCTTTTGCTTGCTTTCGGTTCTTCAACTCTGTGATTCGTCATTTTCACATTAGAGCTTGAGTTATCTGAATTGGGTTTTGCGGAATTACATATTTTAGATGAATCCGTTGACTTAGTTCTAAAAGTTTTGTTCAAGTCCTGGTGATGAAGATGTTGATTGGTCAACAAAGTTAGGTACTTTGACTTTTTTTAATCTCTTTTAGGCTCCCATTGAGCTAAATGCAAGTTTGTAGCTACAGTCTTTTGCCCAGTTTAGTCTTTTACTTTTAAAACTTCATGCTGTGTGTTGCAGAAACAGCAAAAAAAAAATTAAGATATGAGTAGGCTCCTATGTATAATGCGGTTTGATACTTAGGACTCGTTGCATTTAACATCTTAGTTCTTTGATATTGTTCTATCTATGCTTTGCCAACAGCATCTAGTTAAGGGTCCCTGGCTTTTGCATTGATAGTGAAGTGTCCTGAGTCCTTACCTGGCCTAAGTCATCTAGGAGTGCACTGTACATTTTATGAAAGGAGGTTGAGCCTCTCTTATGTTGGAAATTCTCAGGCTTTATGATTATGCAGAAATATCAGCGGAAACGCAAGGAGTTGTGACAAGAGAGACAATCCAAAGAGCCTTTCATGCGACAGAAGAAGGATTCGCTTCAATTGTGTCAGAGCTCTGGCAAGAAATACCAAATTTGGCAACTGTTGGCACTTGTTGTCTAGTTGGAGTGATATATCAAAATACTCTTTTTGTGGCAAGCCTTGGAGATTCACGGGTTGTTCTCGGAAAGAAAGGCAACTGTGGCGGACTCTCTGCTATCCAGCTGTCGACCGAACACAATGCCAATAACGAGGATATTCGTTGGGAACTTAAGGATTTACATCCTGATGACTCGCAGATCGTTGTGTTCAGGCATGGAGTTTGGAGAGTTAAGGGCATCATTCAGGTAGTTTCTTATTCTCTTTCAGTTAGTTTCCCCAAAAAAAAACGCAACCTTAGACATAATTAGGTCACAGAAGAGCAGGATTCAATGTGTTGCACTGGATTTTGTTCCTTCTTTCTCAGACACTTTGCCATGGCTCAAGTTGTTGGGATATTATCTCTCCATTTAGTTGTACATTTGGTTATAGCTGGTTTCTGGCTCCTCATGCTCTTTTGGGAAGAGAAAGATTGATTTCTTTTCTTTCTTAGTATTTGAGTGGTTTGTCCCAAATTATATATGCTATAGAAAATTTCCATCATGGTCTAAGAAGTTCAAATCCTTACAACAATTTGAAAATCAGCAAGTAAGGAAGTAATTTATGAGCAGGGTTAATGATGAACTTCCCTACATATTCACTGAACAAGCAAAACATAGGTCTTACGCTCTTTGTGATGTCTAGTTACTAGTAATTAATCCAGCTTTATCATGCAGCTCTTGGGATTTACTGATCATTCCCTGTCTTAGTGATCAATTTTGATTGAATGTTTATATAGGTTTCGAGGTCTATAGGAGACATGTACATGAAGCGGCCAGAATTTAACAAGGAGCCAATCAGTCAAAAGTTCAGACTTGCGGAGCCAATGAAGAGACCATTAATGTCTGCAACACCGACCATACTCTCTCATCCTCTGCACCCTAATGATTCGTTTCTCATTTTTGCATCTGATGGTCTTTGGGAACATTTGACAAACGAAAAAGCAGTTGAGATTGTTCATAACCATCCCCGTGCTGTAAGTTTCTAGTTTAATTTCTCTCTTTAGATAATTTGCCGTGATTAGTAGTTCGCCGATAGTGTTATATTGCTCCCCACATTAAGGATCCGATTTTAAGGGTTCTTCCAAATGGCTTTTCTGGGTCTGGATAAGTGTTAGATTACAGTGTTAGTGAGTTAAGTCATAAGAAACATGAGTATTACAAGGTCTTAGATTTATGATTGATTTGTTGCATTGTGTTTTCTCTCCCTCTCCCTCTCTACAGGGAAGTGCAAAGAGACTGATAAAGGCGGCTCTTCACGAGGCAGCGAGGAAACGTGAAATGAGATATACAGATCTAAGGAAAATTGACAAGAAAGTGAGGCGACATTTTCATGATGATATCACGGTCATAGTGGTGTTCTTAAACCATGACGTCATATCGAGAGGCCACATCAACTCAACACAAGACTCATCAGTCTCTATACGGAGTGCTCTTGAACACTGAAAAGCAACAAAAAGACATTTTACAACAATGTTTCTTCTTACTTGGTTATATGACTTTTGCCTAGAACGCAATAAAAAAACTGGGCAACATCTAAAAACAAAGACAAAAAAAAATGGAAAACAACATCGTAATGAGTTCTCTTGTATTAAGCGGCAATGTTTGTGACTCTGGTGTTTCTCTTCAAGTCTTGCATAGCTTATGTCCTGATGAATACCAAGTCTTTTTACGACTAGCCGTTCATCAAAAGACTACGTGCAGTTGTTTTACAGTTTGTGCCTTTTATCATGACTGTAAGTCTTGTACTCTGTAACATTGACGAAACATAAGTAACCATACCATTCTCGATTGTAACATCAAGCTTTTAATCCAAAGTGTTATTTTACTGACTCTCACTTGTCTTTACTAAATCCCACGGGAATTTCTCATCCATCACTGCGTATTTTCGATTTTTCATCTGCGACTTTATTTACCATTCGAACCATTGCTTACTCGTCATATTTTACATTTTAGGATCGAATGTTTTAGTTGAGATGTTCATATTATGAACTCCAGACCTAGAGAGCATATCAGATTTTCGTTATTTAACTTATGCTCAGCTTGCTTCGGGGTCGTAATACAAACAAGAGATAAACTCAATCATACTATTAATCATTTAAAAGAATATTGTCAAGAAAATCATATTCGGAAGTAAATTTCAAAACAAAAAAGGATCGAAAGTAATAAGGAAAATCAGAAAAAGCTTTCTAGGCAGCATTATCCATCAAAAAGAAGTCAAATGTCAATCAACTTCTCAGAGCCCAGTGCATGATCATCATCTTTTCTCAAAATAAAAGACAAAATACAGAAAAATATATCAGGATCCTCAGCGTAAAAATGCTTAAAGCGTTTCATCAGTAATAAAATCAGGTCTCAAAGATTACATGCCATCATAGGATCCTTCAAATAACAACAAAAAAAAACGAAGATTGCTGATTAAGATAATATAGCACGAGCTTATTCGCTATGCCCGGTTTAAAACATAGGCGAAGCGACTCAACGCCCCTGCAAAAATCTATCGCCTCTCTTTTTTAAGATAAAATCAATCCCATAAATATTGAAAAACTCTACAGGAAATTCAATCCGAGAAGCGAATCCAATTATTTTGAAAAATAAAACCATTTTAAAGATCAGAAACATAGAAAAACACACACAGCAAAACTCAATGAAACTATAGTGATAGAGAGAACAAGTGTTTAATTTTAGGTTTTTGCCGGAAGTGTTCGTATTTATACATACGAATTTTAGGTCTTTATTAGGGTTTAAGTTCTCGGCCGCAAATATCAAACACAATGGGCCTTTGTAGTATAATAATGGGCTTTTATTTCACCATAAGCCTGACTTGGAGAAAAATCCACAATAGTCTACTTGTATATGTCGAGTTGGCAAAATAATCTTTGGTCCATGTATAAAATTTGTGACCTTATTTTTTTTTTCATTTAAAAATATATATAAGATGGATTTTGAAACTCTTGCTACTTCCTGATTAAAATGAAAAATTAACCTATACAAAAAAACTAAAAATGGAGAATTATTTCCCTTACAAGAAAGTAGTACAAATAAATTATAATCTAGTTTATAAAATAATACATTACACTTTTGTCATAGCTAACAACTCAACTTTTAATTTTGAAAAAGAATCAGTGAATCAAAATTAAAAATAGAAAAGTATATACAATGTTAATAACAAGTGTATATTTAAAAATAGAATGATCATTTACTTCTTTATATCGTTTACAATCCACTCAGTCACTACCGAATTTGAATCTAATCAATAACAAGAGTGGTGAACACTATTTTAGCACCGCAACACAAAAACAAATGATTTGGCTAAGAAGATTATTTTAACCTTTTTTGTCAAAATTAGAGTATTGTGTTATTATTATAAAAAAATGAAAGTAAGGATTATAACAATAATATAATCAACAAGATAGTGCACATCATATGGGAGAGAAGCAAAGCAAAGGAACCACCACAGTAAATTTTTGATTTTTTTTGTTTTTCTTCTTCTTCATGTGTATAAAAATGCGATACTTTGCTTCATTCTCTTTCTTATATATTTAAATTAAAAAAAAAAAAAAAGGAATCGTCTTCCTTCCCACTTTGGGGTTCCACAACAAATCTGACACCTCATCTCTCTCTCTCTCTCCCACCTTCTCCTCCGTCCCGTTCCGTTCTCCAACCTCTCTCCCTTCCCCAAAAAAGGTAATTATTAATCCCTTAATCTCCTCTCTTAATCATCTCTCTGATCTCTTTCCCGTTTGCTTCGTCTCTGTTGTTGTTTTTCGAATTCTTCTTCTTTATAGATCCTCTGATTCGGATCCAACAGTTTTCTAAATTCTGATTCTGTTCTGATCAGATAACTCGCTCAGAGACTTTTTTCCATCGGCGGTTATGGAGTCTATCTCTCCCGTATCGAATCAGCTTATTCAACCAACGACGACGACGACGATGAGCTCTAGTTCCGATCGCTCTCGTCGTAAGCGGAGGAAGAAATCTCCACCGTCGTCTGCTGATTCATCTCCGTCGACATCGGTGGAGAAATGGAGATCGGAGAAGCACCAACAGATCTACTCGACGAAGCTAGTTCGTGCTCTTAGAGAGCTACGAATCAGTCAACAACCGTCGTCGTCGTCGTCGATTCCACGTGGCGGTAGAGCCGTGCGCGAAGTCGCTGATAGAGCTTTAGCCGTGGCGGCGAGAGGTAAAACACTGTGGAGTCGAGCGATACTATCGAAAGCAGTGAAACTCAAATTCAGGAAACATAAACGGCAGAGAATCTCAAACCCTACCACGACGACGACGAAGACGTTGACCACCGGGAGTATGAGGTCGAAGAAACAGAGAGCGACGGTTTTGAGGCTAAAGGCTAAAGGATTGCCAGCTGTACAGAGGAAAGTGAAAGTTCTGAGCCGTTTAGTTCCAGGTTGCCGTAAACAAACATTACCTGTGGTTTTAGAAGAAACTACTGATTATATTGCTGCCATGGAGATGCAGATTCGTGCTATGACTGCGATTCTCGCCGCCGTCAACTCTGTTTCTCCTCCGCCGCCGCCGCCAGGTCATGAAGGGGGACAAACACATATGCTTGGTTAGTTGGCCAAACTGTCTTCTCTTTTTTTTTCCATTTAAGAAAAAAAAAAAAAAAAAACTGTTTTTCGTATTATTATTCTTCTTCTCACTGTATTTGGTTTGCTGTTTGAGTAATTTTACTATTCAACCCACTCTTTTTATTTTTACCAATTACCATTGTCATCGTCATGAACATATTCATGTATAGCCTTTTGTTTCTTGAAACTCTCTAAATAGTGCCGGAGGAAGACAGTGATTGATTACTGTAATCGTAATAAATTTCAGTTTCTTGATAATCGTGGAAGCACATTTTCAGATTGTGATTAGTATAGTAACCCTGGCTTTGGTTTTACAATACTTGTTGGTTAAGAGAACTATACATAATGACAAAATCTATTTCAAGTGTTTGGTGAAATTTAATGAATATGGCAAATGGCAACAACAATGGAGAGCATAATTAGAGCTTTTGTTTTGTTATGTTTGTAAGTTAGGTTTGGTGATTGGGATTTGGTATTAATTCTCTTTTGTTAAACACATCTGTTATGAGTTATGACAACACAACAACACTTGTGTAAGCTTGTTTCTTTCTTTCTTTCTTTCTTCTTTTGTATATGGTATTTGGATTTACTTTGGTATGTGGTTAGATTTTGGAGATGCAGAAAAGGTAAAGAAAAAATCTAAAAGAGTTAACACAATCACATGGTTGAGAAAGACATAAAGACATGAACATGATGACTCACATGCCCCATTCTGAGCAGATGGGTATATATCTTTTCTTCTGTTAAAAGCCTTAAAAGGTGAACACTGAATACAGTGTGGTATATAAATCGATCAGTCTAATTATTTTTGGCCAACTTATTTATTTGATTCTCTCCTGATAGTATAAATTTTTACTCGGAAACCCAAAAACAAAAGAAGTTGAATAAGAAAAGGCACTGAAATCTACCTCTTTGTTTTTGGACGGCCAAAAGGCACTTGTTTTGGTGAAACTGTTGTAGTAGTATTTTTGGAGGAATATTAGTAAATACCAAAAAGAAAAATAAGAAGCAAAATTCATGAAAAAATAATGTTTTTTTCTGACACATGTCATGTGGGTTTTTACATTATCTCAAACTCTTTTTTTTTTTTTTCCTCAAATACTTTTGTACAAAAATGAAACCCTTAATAAACCCCACCAACACTTATATTTTTGGTTGCACATCACATGTGCATTCAATTGGCTAGACAATGAAAATCTTTGATTAGATATACTTCAGAAGAGGATGTAGTGGAGGATCCGGGTTAACTGTTTTTACCAGTTTATTTTTGACTATAATTTCATTTGTGTGTTGATCAAAGTAAATATGTGTCGACCAAACCAAACAGAAAGAAAATGAAAAAAAGAGGAGAGCACATGGATCAAATGATTTTGGCGTAATCGTGTGTAGACTCTCTTTTGTGTGTGTGTGTGTGTAATGTCACTATGACCTTTAAGCTGCTTTTTTTTGGTTAACCTCTTCTTTAATGGTTGATTGTCAATAAAGACTATTTATTGGTCTTATTCCAATCACTTTATTTATTTATTTTGTCAACTATTTAAGCACTTTGTTGTCGGTTTCGATCACACTATACATATTTTCTGTCTTTTGAAACAACGAAATTATACTATTTCTTTTAGGTTTAAATTTTTCTTTAAAATAGATGATTTTTTCTCACAAATTTATACAAAATTAAATATTGTCTTATCAATTTATATCCTGCAAATTGTTTGTTTTTTGGTTGAGTTGTATTTAAACAGGATATTAAATAATATTTTTTTAGAAATAAGCAAAACTTAAATGATTTATTAATATGTGTATATTTGCTCAAAATATTATATATTCTAGAATCTAGAACGGAGGAAGTATAAATAAAGAAAATGCCAGAAATTTATGGTTTTTTTGTGAATGAGTTTTTTAAAAAATTACCAAAAGAAGGGTTTCTAAATTTTGATGGACTTGTTTAAAAAAACTAAAGTAATTTGTTAAAACTTCAAGGAATTGATAGAGTAATTTAGATTATAAAGCATAAATAGTGGATAGATGTAGGCTTCTACTGTTAACCATTATAGGAACAAAAGGAAAAAGAACAAAAAAAACAATACGGAACGGAATAAACCATTTTTGAGGAATGAAAGGAAAACATGCAGAGAAGAACAAAATAATAAATGGTAACCAAACAATAACACTATCTTTTATAATATATTTGATTAAATAAATCAACTTTTAATAATAATACTAGATATAATTTATATATAATGAATTTGACTAATTTTAAAATATATTTTTGAATGAATTTAAATATTTAATGTTAAAAATTAATCATTTATATTAACCTATTATAGATTATAGTAATTTTTTATTTGTTATTTATGATATAAACATCTCTTAAATATATTTTACTATCCATACAAATTTTAAATAATGTGTAGTAAGATTTTTTAACATGAAATTCATATCAAAAATATTTTTTAATGTCAATACATGATAAAAATATGAAAAATATTATATCATGAGATTAAAATATTATTAATAAATAAATTTTTTATTTATTTTAAAATAAAAAACGAATTTTAATATTTGTTTTCTTTTGTTCCATTTGTTCCTCATCAATTTTGGGGAGGAACATTTTTGTTCTATTGTTCCTCATTTTGTGAGGAATGTAGAGGAATGATGTGGAAAAATGATTCCTTGTAAATGGTAAAAAAATTGAGGAATGAAGAGAAATGTCACATTGCTTCTCATTTTTTTCCTAAATCATGGTTACCAATCGAGGCCGTAGTGATGCATCAATTGTTTACTTATCCGCACAATCTTGTGGTTCTATGATCATTTCTACGTATAGTCAAAATAGAGTAAAAAGTAAAAGCGACCTAATAGAGAAAAAGACAAATTATAAGAAAATCATATAATGAAGTGGAAATAATAAAACAGATAGATATACAAAAACTTCTTCATGAGGTTTCAATTAATTACATCCTTAAACGAGTCTACTAGCTAAACAATTAGTTCAATATTTGTAGATTCGAATAACAAAAGTCAATTACTACTGTCTATTGAGCTAAAAGCTTAAAACTCTACTGATCAATAGATAGATAGATATTAGAGTTTTCTTAACCATGTGAAATATTCGCGAGAACCTATGCATAAATTTGGGAAAAGAAGTTCTTAAATGTTTTCTTTTATTTTCTAACTGCTAAAACAAATCAAAAATACAACAATCTGACTTCTATTTTTCTCCTTCAAAATCTTCAATAATGCTTTAGTATGTGTACGTAGCAAACTGTTTAAATTTGTTTATGTCAATTATCTAGTGGTTTCACTCTCTAATCCCTAATGGTTGAAGCAACATGGCCGGCCAGTATCAACTTAATTAAGGCAGAGGAAAACCAAAGAAACAAATCATTTTTCTCCTCGGATCAAACTTTTTAAGTTACGTTTGATGCGAAATAAACTTTCAAGTTATAAGTTTCAACCAAAATGGTGAATTTTTCAAGCTCCTTTTTGTTCAATACCTTCAAAATTAAACCAACGTAGAAATATACAGGGATGTCAGGGAACACTTAGCTACATATATATAAGAAAATACAATTTTGGGTTATATATAATCAAAGATTGTTTTAGTTCCGCCATGATGCAACAGTCTGTCGTGTGCCGCTGTCCGAACCATACACAAGCCACTGACCATTCTTATACGCACGTGGGACGCATACCTTGCTGGACCACACGTGTGCTCTGAGATATCTACTTCATATATGAAAAGAAAAAACCATTATTCATATATAATCGGGGGCAAAGGATACGTCCAATATGAATATGTTTAACGCATTTTTTGTATCATGCGATTAAATGCATTATGCATATGCTTTCCTATGAATGTGTTTTTCTTTCAACATACGTATGTCACTGTTTGCTTGTAAAAATATTGGATGAAAATATGATTTGTGAATTTTTATAAATATGGTTTTCACAAACCTAACGTACACGACAAGAACAAAACGTTAAATTCACAACAACAAATATTTAAACAGAAAATGTAGAAATGAGCAATGTATGGTACGTCGCTTGGTTGCTGTATGAAAAACAAGAGATGGGCATTTCTCTGCTGTCTCATCTCTCAATCCACGACAAAGTTTGTTGGGTTGTCAAGTAATATACAAATCTTTCAATTTGTTATTGTTTTCTTTACTCTTTTTTTTTATATGTCAATATCTATATATATTATTTTTTTACATTTTAAGTAGTTGCCAAAATGCTATTCAAGTTAGACGTTATTTGTAAAAGAGTTGGGGTTTTTATGTAATTAAACATATAGTCTACAACTATATATATATTAATCTTTAATTTTTGTAGACTATTTGATACATTTTACAAGTTAACAACCATATTTTTCCAATTTGTTTCCAATAGCTATACTATTTCTCCCACCAGTTACAAGTTAGCTTGCATCTTACCTCTATAGTTTTTTTTTCGTACGTGAATGAAGCATCGTTAGATAATGACAAAAGTTCATCTTCTTGCTAATCATAGACGGTCAATTATGAACTACGCAATGCTGAAAATAGATGAGTACAATATATGATAGAATTAGGATTCTCTAAAGTCGTAACCAATCAGACTCTAAAGAAAGTCTAAAGATGAGGGTTTATGGTAAATTAAGCAATCAGACGAAATTTGGAAGTGGGGTACACTTACAATAATGCATTTACATCTAAATCAGTATATGTTGTAGTATTAGTAGTAGAAGTACTTGTTTTGTTATATAGGATTACAGGTACGTTAGAGTAGAGACGCAGAACTAGTGACTAATACATATACATGAAATTAATGCTAGCTAGGTGATACTTCAATTTTGCGATTGAACTATCTATGAAATGCCTATAAAAAGCATATTATAGCACGAGCTTCACTCGCTAGTCGCGACGATACAAGTTAGTGGTTTGTTCTTTCCTTGCTTCGTCCTCTCTAGAACCCAAAAAAGGCACTTGTTGAAAATCAATTATTGAGTGGGGAATTAGATCCTAAAAGCATTAATTAAGTTCGTAGTAATCATAATCTAACCTTGATTTAGTTATATAAACTGGCTTTTCTAGAAACATGCGTCACAGCACCAGCATGGTGTTCTTCACTTTTTTTTACTAGTTTATCATTTTTTCCAAGTTTTTCGCCAAAAGGGTGATTAAAAAACATACAAACCAATCATGCATCTCTATATATGTCCTCTAGTTTAGGTTACGATTTTTTTTTTTTTCAAAGCTCATATACTAAACGCGTTTATAAATGCAAATGTTTACCCTAATTAGTAATTAGTTTATATTACTAGATTTTCTAAATATCAAAGAAAGGGAATTAAAAATCAGTTATGTCATAATTTAGAAAAAGAGTTTTAGTAAAGAAGAAGAGAGAGACTTCGTTAATTGGTGTCTACTACAACACATAGAAAAGAGAAAGAAACATTTGTCCACTCCACTGCTCCTTTAAAACGCACGTGGGTAGGACCCTAACTTGTCTAGTCTTCCAAAAAAGCCGTAAAACACGAAAATACTAACTATTTTGATATAATTATAACTATATGATAGTTTAATGAATTCTTTATTAATAATATTAGTACTATTACTACTACTTAACTAGAACAATGACGACAAGAACATAAAAATCCCAATAAAACCGCGTAAAAATCCAAACAAAAGGTACACAATAATAGTTTTTACAACATAATAATATATCGTTTCACATTTGGGATCGGTACCGTATGGTGGACCGTCAATCGAATTCGACCGTGCACCAGATTAGAGTGAGTCGATCGACTCTGCTGTTTCAGTTTTGTCCTAAACTTTTGCTTTAGTTTTTATTTTCTACTATACTCATCATATACCATTTTGTAAAATGTTAACGTTTATAATAATCCTAAAAATAACAAATAAACGATAATATAAGCCAATCATTTTTACAAGTATACAACTCTTTGAATATACATGGTTATGCATGCATTTAACTGTTCGTTTATTGCTTTTCCACTGATCAGAAAAGGAAATATTTATCCGAAAGTATGTGTTTTAAAAGTGTTAATAACAACGACCTTTTTCCGTTGGGCTTAGAGCAAAAACACGATTTGAAGTTTTAAGGAATTATTTGTTAGCAAAAAGAACAAATGTTTTAGTTAGGCCTGGTGTGCTATTTGGGTTTTTAAAGCAGTAACCAGAGCAGACCCAATAAGAATGCACTACAGTCTCCAAGTATGGTCCTCCCGCACGCGTATCTGTAAAGAAGGCGACTTCAACAAAGTGGGAGGTTCCGAGGTCCCATTGTCACACAACTCTCAAAATCAAAACTCTCTTTAACTATCTTTCCTTGACTAAGCCATTATCGAATATTTTATTACGTGTGTGAATTGTGATCCTTTATTTTCCCAAATTTGCTAATACGTGACATCTACTTATGGAAATGTTGGTCGATGGATCGTGCTACTCGAAATGTTTTATACGTGTCTGTTAAGCATATATAATTATTATATATTAAGCATTAGAGGAGGATATGAGCCGTAAGGAAGACGACACATGTTCGAACACTAAATATATATATATACATATAATTAAAATATAATCTGGTATGGTATTGGAGAAGTGGCGATTGCTGTATCTTCACCTACAAGAGCACTGAGAAGTTTCAGGCCCACTTCATTCACCCATTGTTCACACATATTGGTCAAAAAGGAAGCTACTAGAACTTACGTGCCTCTTACGTTGCCACTCTTCTCGATTCCTTATAAATACCTAAGCAGACCAACATTCTCTACATAGACCATCGATTGATTCTACAACACACACGGCTTCTCTAACTAGCTCTCTATATCTAAAAACCTTTCACAAAGAAACGATTTTTTAGTGGCTATATAAGATACATAGCTTGGTTCCTATATAACTGAGTAGTTGTGAATATGGGAAGCCTCAAGTTCTTAAGCGCTGCCTTCTTGGTTTTAATAGTTTTTGACGTCTGTTTAGCTGCTCGATCACCAAAAGCTCTTGGTAGAGGGTCCGGTTCCGGTTCCGGATATGGTTCAGGCTCCGGGGGAGGCAAAGGTAGCGGAGGAGGTGGAGGTGGCGGCGGCGGAGGAGGAGGAGGAGGAGGAGGGGGAGGGGGAGGAGAAGGATCAGGTTCGGGGAGTGGTTACGGTTCGGGGTATGGATCGGGTAGCGGCTATGGAGGAGGAAACGGTAGTGGAGGAGGCGGAGGCGGCGGTAGAGGGGGCGGGGGTGGGGGTGGGAGTGGAGGAGGTAACGGAGGTTCAGGATATGGATCAGGCTATGGAAGCGGCTCTGGATATGGAAGTGGTGGTGGTGGTGGTAGAGGAGGCGGAGGTGGAGGTGGCGGTGGAGGAGGAGGAGGAGGAGGTGGCGGTGGGAGCCGTGGAAATGGATCAGGATATGGAAGCGGATCTGGTGAAGGGTATGGAAGCGGATACGGTGGGGGAGATAACTATAGTGACTCACCGTAAATCATTCTTATGTATTGCATGCTTATTTTTACATAATTTAGGAACATACAGAATAAGGTGATCGATGTTTTGTCGTCACACACACACACATATATATCTTGTATACTGTGTAAATCACTCTTCTTTTTGCTATTGAAAGAGAGACGATGTGGTTTCACTTAATTTCCCTATTAGAAAATCGCATGCATTGGCATATGGAACTACGATGCACCATTTACTTTTGTTATATTATCATTTTGTAGTCATATGTGTGTACCTTGTTTATCCCACTTATTTGGTTATTTCCATTTTTTACAATAAAATGGAGACGTCTAATAAAATAAAATAATATAAAAATAGTATAGGCATATCTGATAGCTCAAGTGATAGATAAATAGCATGCACGACGAATTGATGAAGAATGGTTAAAAGGAATAAAGAAGCATATATAGTTATTAAGTTATACAACTCTGCCACATGAAATTTAGTGATTGTCCTTGCGGTATCATGTGATTGTGTCACAATCCAAGTACACAGCGTCATAAGCTGGATGATATAGTATTTGTTTTTAAAACTAACTTAAAAGTCGAAAACGGGCTCATCGGCCCAATAGATTAATATTCACTGACCACGTACTGGCCCTAGACCTTTAAGGATTCGCCGATTCAACAAGCTGTGTGGCAGACAGATCCTGACTGGTCTGGTCTTCGTCACCAAAAGGATCACCCCCACGTGTCTCTTTACATAGTTTTCCCACCCCTTGTATAGAATTTTAAGGAAACTTATCAAGATTTCAAGATTTATTTGGGCACAGAAGTCAAAATATACTTTAATCTAACATATTCTTTTCTTAAAAAAAAGTTCATGATGGGTTAAGAAAAGAGAGGAAAATGTCTAGTGTGAAATTGTTGACGGCAGAAGAGATAAAGGTTCACATATTTATAACATCTATATGAAAAAGATAATAAACGTGTTAATGATAGACTGTAAGTGTAACAAGTCAGATTCATGGGGCCAAAGGTATTATGTAAAGGAAATGGACCGATTGAAATAAATGTTGTCTGTTAGTGGGATGTGTAGAGCTCCCTACCAATCAGACACCTCCATGCCTTATGATTTCTCTACGATTATTTGATTTCATTTGGGAAAAACTTATAAACTGTTACTATATGAATCTCCCTATACAGAGTTTATGGAATAGAATTGCGTGTATCAGACATCCCCTGATAAAACATGCACTAATTGTGAAGTAATGATATGATTATTTAGTAAATAATTAGAACTTATTTAAAAGGTGTGACAACAAAAACAATGGGTTGTCGATGAATTTGACCGGAAAAAAGGAAAAGAAGTTGACCAACTAAATTAGGTGGGGGTGGTTCTTTACAAATCCGATATCTTACTGGGGTTAAATCGAAAAGTTTAAATAGTTAAGGGAGTTAATAGAAATATATAAAAGTGCGGGGAAGGCAGTTGAGGGAACCGCTCCTGTTCGGTTGAAGTCGTCATTTTCACATATTTGTGAAACTGGGCCAGATAGATTTATAGTGATCAAAATGGGACCAATTTATTTCTTCAAATTATGACAATACATGTCGCCTTTGTATTTGTCTTTGTCTACCTCCGATTCTGTTCTCGTCTTGATTTTTCAACATAAGTTCCAAAGTTTTAGTTTTTTTTGTTTGTAGTATTCATGAAAAAAACCAAAAGAGAAATCTTACAAACAACAATATTTGTAGAATGAGCAAGTGATATAATAATACTTTAATATACGGGGTGCAAACGTATAAGAAAATAAAATAATGGGATCAAATTTGGAAAAAAGGAATATTTTTGGGACTGCCCTGCGTCGGTGACGCTGAAGCTTCGCGGCTGGAGCAAAAAAATAAAAAAGCTCACATGCATATTATTTATCTCATCTCAGCTATTTTTAGAACAACAACACATGTCCGAAACACATTACAGTTCCTATATCTGTTTCGAATTCAAATCTCCTGTCTCTTTTTTCTTTAATATACTATTACACTTATTTAATTTATTTCATTTTCAAATTCCAGAGTATATATATATCGGAATAATCCATTGTATCTTATATATTTGTTCGATCTCTCCTGAAAAAAAGAAAAGAGTTGGAAACTTCGACGAATGTGTGTGTGTATACTATAAATCTAAAAAGTCCTTTTTTTTTTTCATTGTCTTGATTTAGTTTTTTGCTGTCTTTTGGAAACGGTCTGAAGTCGGACAAGTGAATCCGCCATTTTCTCCTCGGTCTCTCTGCTTCATCTCTTCAGTATCGGATCTGGGTCTCCTTCGCTTTCGTTTCAAGGTAACAATTACAACAACAACAACAACAACAAAGAAAGTTCAAATATGTTTCCTATTTTATTCACACACCCATTTCATTCCATCCAGAGTTTCTAATCTGACTCTCTTTCGAAACCTTGATTCATCATTTTTTTGAATACTCCTCATCACTCAGCCAGTGATTTCATTTTCTGGGTTTCGAATTTGATTCGATAAGAATAATTAATTTCAATTTTATTTTTAATATGTTTTCCCCCCTAAGTCACGGCATTGGAAAAAAGCAAAAACACAGCTGTTCCTTGCTTCATGCCCGAGATTAAGCAAAAAAAATAAATATTTCTTCTTCTTTTTTTTGTTTTCTCTTTTCGAATCAATGCTCTCCTACTAGTATAAAAATTACCTACTTTTAACAGTATCTGAATTTACTCATCAACCAAACTTCAAACTCTCCTCCTTTAAATTCCTCTAACTCCAAATCTCTCTCTTTCTTTTTTATTCCCAACCACGTGATTTTGATTCGGTAATTATCCATATTCTTGCACTATGTTTAACCCCATTAAAGTTATTGTCTTTAATCCTTTTTTATCGATTGATTATTAAAAATTAAACTTTGTGATTTATTATTTGGTGTTTTTTTTGCAGATTATTATTTTCTGCTGGGCGAGGAGGCGTTAGCTGTAATTCATTGTTTACTTGCTTTGGCTATTAAAAGCCGTCACATAAAGTAAAAGCAACACTCACACACATTCATATATAGACACCACATTTTTTACGTATATTGTGTGTGTGTGTGTGTTCTTTCGTCTCTATCGGGTTTAGATCTTGATCTGAGATTACAGATTCAAGAACGTTCTTTAGGGTGATGAGGAGTAGTTTGTGAGATTGTCTCTTCAACTTCGAGTCTGAGTCTGATCTGAAGTGAGAAACTTTGTTTTGTTTCGGTTTTTGGAATCTTGTCTGTCTTAATCTGGTGAGATAACAATGGGAATGAGTCTCGATTTCGATGTTGATCTCGAGAAAGGAGTGGTAGATTGTGAAAATGTTTATACAAAGTCACCGGAGAAGCCCATGTCTCCGGATAGCAAACCGGTTAAAACCGGAGAAGAATTAGAGAATGATGCAAGCCCGGTTCAATGTGGGATCAATAAACCGGGATGGGGGAGGAGTGATCGGAAGGAGAAACGGAAGAAATCCGCGTCGAAGCCTCCGCGGCCACCACGCGGACCGTCGCTGGACGCGGCGGATCAGAAACTTATCAGGGAGATCGCTGAATTGGCGATGCTGAAACGCGCGAGGATCGAACGTATGAGAGCGTTGAAGAAATCGAGAGCGTCCAAAGCTGCGTCTGCGGCTTCTTCTCTCGGCAATGTTTTGGCCACTCTTTTCACCGCTATTTTCTTCTTCGTACTCGTTTTCCAAGGTACCCGTTTTGATTTCGCTTTTGCGTTTGCGTTTCACGATTGTCGGATTTTGGTTTAGCTTATCTAAAAAATTTTATTAATTGACAATTTCAGGATTGTCACCGAGAGCAGCCGGGAAACCACACTCAGTCGTTGCCGGAAATGTCAATGGCGGGTTTGTTTCGGCTCAGTATGCTGGAAATCCGTCGGCGAGCGAACCGGATGGAGGTTATACCGGACCGGTATTAGCACAGAGATTTTCTCGTAGTTTACTTAAACCGATATCCGGTTTGGAGAATGGAAAGAAGAGTTCACAGTAAACCGCAAGAAAGGAGTATAGAATTGGAAAAATCAAATCCATACTGGTTTGATCAAACCATTTATCGGTTTAGGTTGTCGGTGAACCATGTACTCCTATTATCATACCGATAAATTTTTTGGAGAGAAGAAAAAGAAAAGATGGGCTGCTTTCTCAGTGGCTGTAAAATGATAATTATCCGATGTGGGTAAAGATTAGTTTTGTGTCGTTTTCTTGAATAATAAACTGAGAGAGAGAACTAAGTTTTACACATAATAATAAAATCAGTGTTATGTTATTCAGCTATCTCTTATTATTATACAATTAATTCAAAAACTGAGATAATTTTGGTAGATTGTTGCAAAATAGTATCCAGATTTTGACTAAATCAAAACATTATTTTATATCGTTTTTGTTTTTAATAATTTAGATCACATGTAAACGATGGTTGCAGTTGAAATTTTGAAATCAATTAGTATAAAAAAAATAACAATGTACAGTATAAATATTTGGGAACAGGATCCATGTGGCTGTATCTAAGACAGTCCACTGAGGTAATAGTAGAGACCACTATTAATGGCTGTGCCTAAATTAACTGAACATGTGATTTCACGTGTGTGTGTGTGTGTATGTGTATTTCTAATGTCTATTATCTCTGTTTCGTTGCTGTCTGCGGATGCTTCGTGGACCCTTTTCATTAAGGCCCATTACCTCTTTAATCCGTTTAGTCTCACTCGAAGTGAAACTTTATAACACCTAAACATAGAAATTTTGTTATCATATTCTATGTTTAAATTTGATAAATGTACATACATGTGCTGGTGTAAACATCCAACCACAATCATCAATATATGCATGCTCTTTGATTTAAACTTGGCTGCTTTCAACTTTTCCCAAATATATCATTTTTCCTAGTTGAAAACTTATTAAGTTTTTTGATTCGAGAGTTTTAGTTAATAATGTAATAATATCTCTACCGAATTTTATAATAGAATTTTGTTCGTGTCGGTAATTACAAATATATGTATATATGATAATGATGATAGTTAATGAACAGAGATTCTCAAAGACCATTCAGCAGAGACTTAATCACAGACATCGCCACGTCACAAAGATTCTTTACCAGCTTGTTTCTAGCGGTAAGGGCCACCGAGCTCTCGTCGTCCGCGCCGGCGTTTGTGATCCCTTTCTGGCAGGAATCAGTCTGCTTCTCCGCGTCTCCGAGGACGTATATCGCCAGTCCGAACTTGCCGCGCCGCATTGCTTCCATCGCCTGAGGAATATTAAACTTGACCACCGGCCGGTACAGCTCGGCGCACTGAGCCAGCGCTCGCTCTGCCGCAGGATCGTGAGAATGTCTGATCAGAGATTGGATGTATCCTAGTGTATCGGTCATGTTACCGAGCACGACGCTAGCCATAGCTGCCGCTAAAGATTTGGGATCGGAAGGTGAGGGGGAGAGTGGACGGAGAGAGGCTTCACAGAGGTCGCAGAACGGCGTTGCTTGGCATATTTTGTCGATAAGATCATCGTCGGAGTATACTGACGGCAGAAGCAGGAGGAGAAAGAGAGAGAGACACGGTAATGATGTGATGGTGGAGGATGATCTCTTCATGATTGGCCGGAGATAGTGAAACTTCTGAGAAGTACTTGTTATGCAATAAATTAAAGACTTGTGTTGTTGTGAGTATGCTACTGCTAGCTCTGTTTCTAGACTTATATAGTAGTTGTTGCTATTTGAAGTTGTTACATGTTAGTAAATTTTAAAAGTTCATACAAATTAACATACATTATGTTTTTTTTTTTGTTCTATAAAACAAGGTGCTTTTTACGTGTCGTCACACAAGAATTTTGTTATATATCGATGTTAACTAGGTTAATGATTATTAGGTATACGTGATTATTTTAATTCCACCCGTGAACGAAGCTTCGTGATCAACAAACTTTGCTTTAGTTTGATAGATATGTCTTTAGCATATAAGTTGTTGTGCGTATTTTAGAGTATAAACTTCAATTTGGACTATTAATGTAGGTATATTTGATTGAATCATACTACCTAATTTTTCATAATACATGGATCTGAGTCTGAGTATGAGTCTGGTCTTTTACACTTTATCCTTTTGGTTATATGTGGTTGTTGGAACAATAACAAGAGGAAGACGACGGGTATGTGTGGTTTAAATTTGATGTATGAGTACTTTAGTAGTCGGTCACATATACGACAAATTAAAAATACCATTATATAATGAGTACGCACTATACCCAACGTCGACCAAACAATTTTAAAACATACCTTTGAGATAAATTTATATTGTGGGGGCTCTCTTCTCTCGTCAGTCGATATCTGGCTCGTGAATGTTTTTGTATATCCCGTGATTCCGTTCTAGAAACTTCGTGCCAGAAACTTTTTGCACCCATAAGCTAGTACCGGTTTAGCATTAGCAACGGTGCATCGTTTCATTAGAATTTTGAACCAAGCATATGATTTAAGAACTTTATTATTAATTTAGAATGATGTTTTAAACTAGAAATGTATAGATATTAGAGCAACATTCGGACGATGGCTCTGGTCACGTCGCAGATCTTGTCCATTCTTTGAGTCAATTCGGTTAAAGGAGATTGGCCTTTGGGAAACCCTCCTTCGCAGACGGAGGCTTCAACACCGGAGTCCACAACGGCGTCTTCAGCGAACTTGGGGTTTCCTTTGATAGCTATGATGGCTGTGTGTACGTTAACGTCTACGATCGTTTTGTATCTTAGATTACATTCGTCCAATGCCCGTTTAAGCATTGTTTTGGTTTTGTACGCCTCGTTGATACGCCCGAGCGTTTCCGTCCCTAGCGCCTTACGTACATTCCCACAAAAAAAAAAAAAAAAAAAACATTTTTACATTTTAATACCTTTTTTGGTGGACAAAATCGCCTTTTGACTTTAAAGTTACAAAACCAACCCCGTGACTAGTACACTATAATGTCTTTATTCGAATTGAGATTATGATGATAAGAGAGAGATACCTTGATTTTGTCGACGAGGATAAGAGCGAGACCGACGGTGTCGGCGGAGGAGCTACGTGGATCGGAGCGGAGGAGAGAGAGACAGAGAGTGTAGTCAGGTGTTTGTTTGCATGTCATATCTACGATACTACTACCCATCGCAACCCCCACCACCATAGCCATTATCATCATCTTTATCATTTTCATCTTCTCTATATTTTAGTACTACCAAGATTATTAAGATGACTAATATGCATTCCTAGGTGAGGCGTGTGTATTTATATGTCTATGTATGTATATGTGTGACTTTAAACTTATGCTATAAAACGTTTTCTTTTTCTTTTTGTTCTTGCTTTGATACATGTAAACCTATTAATTTAACATTAAACCAAAAAGAAAAAAATGTAAACCTATTAAATGCACATAATTATCTACATGGACCAAAGTTATTAGGGCATCTGAGGGGTTTTTAAGCAAATCCTAACTTAAGATTTATTAAGAAATATAAGAGCTTCTCTTAATAAATCTTAAGCTAAATTTTGCTTAACAATTCTTCAATAATGTGATGGTCTTAACCTCTAAACGCAGAGATAATATGAGTTACTCTGATTTGAATAAGCATTGGTAATTTGAAGTTACGATGGAAGACAATAATTTTATGGAAATCTACGGTGATAAAATAAAGAAAATTTTAAGAAAATATTTCTCTGTATGGAATCAAAAAATGTATACAGAGAGAATGGCAGCGAGTGGCAGCCAAACTTAAAACTCAGAGAGATTTACCAGCGAGTGGCAGCGACGATGACTGATCTTAAGGCTGCCAAGTTTTCTCTTGCAAAGTATGATATGAAAAACGTTATGTCGGCATCGGATAATTGTCAGGCGCAGTTTATCGGGAGTTTGCCGTTGACCGGTCGTAACAAGGCCGTCCATTATATCGCCGAAATGACTGCTGACATCATCAGGTATCTTTCTCGTCTTGTTCTATTTGCCATTGTTGCACGATATTCGATATATATTCGATATAATTTTTTGATCAGCTGGTTTGTCTAAAGGTAACGATATATATATATATATTTTTTTGGTAAACAGGTAACGATATATATTTGTACTAAGCATTAAGTGGTTGGTCTTACGACATACATTATACTATTACAATACGACTATACATATAATGTATGTCGTAAGACCAACCATTAATTTGCATCTAGTCATATGTATATATAGTCTTACATATTCTATTACAATAAGAAATCATATATGTATATGTTTTTGTTTATGTATATGCACATATATATATATTATATGCAAATCAGAAAATGTTAATAGTCTATTCGTCAACGAAAAGGTTAATGGCATGTGAGTATGTAGTGACACATGATCACAATAATAAATAAATAAAATCTGAAAATATTACAAAAGTTTTTAATTGGTAATCAAAGATCTTCTAAAAAACTTTTTTTTATAAACCACAAAATGTTTATTTTTACAAATTATATGTTATTTGCTTAGCCAAGATTATCTAGTTCTACTTTTATTTTTTGTTTCATATTGAAAAGAATCTTTGATTTATATGGCGTGAATTCTACTCTCTCTTTTTTTTTTTGGTTAAAGTGATACAATATTTTGTTAAAATGACAAAAATGTAGATTTATATATGTTTTAATGTTGGTGGTAAACTAAGATAGGTTTGTTTCAAATTATTTCTTGGATAACTATATATGTAATGGTGAATCTATTTTCTTTTTCCTAGTCAAACATTCAATTTAGTAAGAAAGAATGTAAAAATTGGTAAAAGAACAAATCAGTGGTCCTTTCTTCAACAAATTGTTTAATGCCTTGATAATCTTAATTGACCAGAAGAGACATTATTGGATATGTTTCCAAATGCACTCTGAAGACTAGAAACTTCATTTTTTCGGCTCTAACACACTATAAAGAGATCTTTTAACCCCATTTATAAAGCCATTCTTAAAGTTAGAGAAACGATTCACCAACAAATTTTATTTTTGTAGCAAATAAAAAAAACATTCACATCGCCAAATAACAAAATGAATCATTTCACAAAGTTATTTGCAATTTTTCTGGTGTTTATCCAAATCCAAATAGCCTTGTCTCAATCACTTGAACAGAAGGTATGCCAACAAAACCGTTATAAGGCACTATGCTTCTCCACTCTAAATAATAATCCTAGAAGCAAAACCTCAAATCTCCATGGTAATTTTACCACACATAAATAATTTTTTGGCTTTTTCTATTTCTTCAAAAAACTGTTTATCAACATGTATTACATTATATATTGCAACGTTATATAGCTAAAACTTATATATATTTTTAAAACCATGGAAGGGCTTGCGTCGATCGCCTTCGACGCGACGATAAAGACATTCAACGATATGGAACAATTTCTTATCATTGTTTTAAATCTCGTCAGTCGCAGTGAAGACTCTAAGAAATACAGATCTTGCGTCGAGGATTACGGTGCAGCGATTAATAATATTTTACCAGCAGTAGTAGCCGATTTAAAAGCCAAGAAATATCCTGAAGCTATGTCTCAAATGAAAGAGGTTCTGGTGAAGCAGGGTGATTGTGACAAGCAGTTCGCTGGACCCGATACCTCCGCGAAGAAGACGGAGTTGATGAGCTTTACCAAAGTAGTTCATGATACAGCTGATATGACCATTGATATTATCAAAATGTTGTCTACTAATTAAACTTTTAAAAATTCACCGGAAAAATAAATAAGATATTTTAGTTCTAAATTTTTTTTTCCATCAAAAAGTCTTGATTTATAGATACCATGATACACTTGACACGTATTCGGTGTCTAAATCAGAAACCTCCTTAATTATTTTCTAAATTACCATAATTTTATGAAACTATATATAAAAGATGATACTCTTTGCCAAGCACGTACATTGTTTTAAAATAAGTTGACAAAAATATGTACAATAGAAACTAGAAAGACATAGGGAGATTAGGCCTCACATCTAGCCCATTAGGTATATCACAAACCGGTAAGTTTAAGGCCCAAAAATATCTTAACGCTTTTACACTCGCACATGTAGCTACCACGTGTGACTACAGTGGTTAATAGCATGTGACACATGATCACAATAATAAAACAGAAAAATATAAGTTTTTAATTGGTAATAAAAGATAATCTAAGAGCATGATTAGGGGAGGATTCTATGGGGTACCTATCCGTAAAGTGGGCCAGGAAAGATTAAAAATAAATTAGAAAGCCCTAAGGGCATCCTCAGTCCTGAGCACTTTTAATGGGTACTAACCAATTTTTTAGTATTTAATTTTGACAATTATTAAATTAAGCAACTTGAGAAAGAGTAGGAGGGAGAAGAAGGAGAAGAGAGAGAAGAGTTCTGTGAGAAAAATAAAATCAGAATTGTTTTTTTTTTTTAATCATCTACCAACCACAATTTGACACGATACGTTGCTCAAGTGTTGCTTATGTTGCCCAAAGAAGCAACGATACTTTGTCTAATGGGCTTTTTTACAATATTTTTCATTAAACTTTTGATCCACCCAAGAAATAAACAACCCATAAATTATATCAGTGGACATGATCTAATAAAAAGTGAATCGTTGCTTGTGCAGGCATCGGAAGAAGCCCATAAGTACCGCGACGTGGCGCAGTATAACTGGAAGATGAAAAAATAGAAAATGAGAATTTTTTTTTTTTTTTTCCATTTTTCTTTCTCCCCGACTCCGTCGTCTCGTCCTCTCCCCCTGCTCTTTTTTGCAGCCCCTATTAATATTTCTTATATATTTCCCAGATTGAAAAGAATAAGCCTTGATTTTCATTGATGTAATATATGTAAGTTAAATTAGTTAAATTTTTGTTTTGTTAATTTGTATTATTTACAAATATAATTAAATTTTATATAAATTTTATATATATATTATATTAATGATTAAGTACCCCTTTATAAAGGTTCTCTATTGGAGGAGTAATTTTATTTAAAGTTGTTAATGAGTTGCTTTGATTAATTTAATAGGTTATTATATTATTAATTTATTTTTAAGTATCTCATATAGAGTACTCTACTAATGATGGTCTAATAAACTTTTTATTAACCATAAAATATTTATTTTTCTAAATTATCTGTGATTTTCTTAGCCAAGATTATCTAATTTCTCTTCAGTTTTTTTTTTTAATCAAGAAGAGTCTTTGATTTATATGGCGTGAACTCTATCCTTTTTTTAGTGTGGTTAAAGTGATACAATATTTTGTTAAAATGAAAAAATATGTAGATTTAAATATGTTTCAATTTTAGTGAATTAAATAGATCTGTTTCAAATTATTTGTGGGATAACTTAACATGCAATAGTGAATCCTAGTCAAACATTCAATTTAGTAAGAAAGAATGTAAAAGTTGGTGTAAGAACAAATAGTCAACAAAAAGTTTAATGCCTTGATAATCTTAATTGACCAGAAGAGATTTTTCTGGATATGTTTCCAAATGCACTCTGAAAATTAGAAACTTCTCTTTTTCCGCTCAATACACTATAGAGAGATTTTTTAAACTTTTTATAAAGCCAGCCTCAAAACTAGAAACGATTCACCAACAGCTTTTCTTTGTAGCATATCAACAAAACACTCACATCGCCAAATAACAAAATGAATCATTTCACGAAATTATTTGCAATTTTTCTCGTGTTTATCCAAATCCAAATAGCCTTGTCTCAATCGTTGGAACAGAAGGTCTGCCAAAAAAACCGTTATCAAGCACTATGTTACTCCACTCTAAATCTTAATCCTAGAAGCAAAACCTCAAATGTCCAAGGTAATATTACCACACATATATCATTTTTTTTGCTTTTTCATTTCTTCTAAAAACTGTTTATCAATATGTATTACATATTTACATTATATATTGCAATGTTATGTAGCTAATTTTTTTTTTTTTTGAACCATGAAAGGGTTTGCGTGGATCGCCGTAGATGCGACCACAAAGAAAGTAAACGAGATGCAACAGTACCTTGTCTCTATCCTAAAGAATATTAGTGACCGTGGAGACTTTGAGAGGTATGGAACTTGCGTCGAGGAATTTGGTGCGGCCATTGATAGGTTTTTACCTGCAGTGGTGGCCGGTCTAAAGGCCGGGAAATATTCGGAGGCTTTATCTCAAATGAGAGAGGTTGTGGCAAAGCCGGGTTATTGTCAGCAACAGTTCGCCGGAATTGCCGGAATTTCAGAGTTGACTAACCGTAACAAAGCCGTTCATGATATCGCCGATATGACTACTGATATTATGAAAATGTTGTGATCTATTCTCGTTAAACTTTTTAAAATTCACTAGAACAATAAATAAGATACTTTAGTTCCGATTCTTTTATCTATCAGAGTCTTGATTTATAGATACATACCATGATACATTTGATTCGGTGGTCTAAATCAAGAAACCTCTTCATATTTTCCTTACGTACCATAATTTAATTAAACTATACATATCAAAAATGATACTCTTTGCCAAATACTGTACGTACATTGTTGTTTTTAAATTGTACAATAGAAAGACATTGGCAGATTAGACCTCACATTTAGCCCATTAGGTATATGTATATCACAAACAGGTAAGTTTAAGGCCCAAAAATATCTGAACGCTTTTAGTTTTACACTCGCACATGTAGCTACCACGTGTGACTGCCTCCTCGCCGTCCTCGGGGGAAATAATATCCAAAATTTTCAGTTATTACCTTATACGGCATATGAACCGTTCGATGTGATGCCATCTCATCGATCCTAGTCTAGCATAGATTGAACGGCCACGATTGAGTTTTTCAGTGTTCTACTGCTAAAGGCTGATTCGAAGCTTCTGCTTTCTGCTCTCTCACAGTCTCTCTTCTGTAACGGAAAAAAAAAAATCAGAAAAATCTTTGCTTGTTTGAGGGAAGATGTCGCCTGTTGAAGATGCTAAGGAATTGAAGGAGCAACCTGTGATTGAGGTTCTGAGCGACGACGACGACAGTGAAGTGGAGGCAACCAAAGATGGAGGAGAACAAGTAACTGCAGACGATGATGAGGAATTCGACGGTGAAGAGAATGAAGATGAAGATGACGACGATGATGATGATGACGACGACGACGACGATGAAGAAGAAGAGGTATGAATCGCTTGGTTTATATTTCTGCAAGAAGAGTGTAGATCTGAGTTTTTTCTGCGTATCTTTAGCTCTAATTTCAACTCTTCTTCGTATGTGTCTCACTCAACTCTTAGAAGCTATGGATTGTTCTGTGTTAGATTAGGGTTTATCCTTTTCCCCGAATCAGATTTTAGGGTTTAGTCTTTGTTTTAGTCACTGAGTCAATGGATAGTATTAGAAAACAAAAATGAAGTTTTGATCTCATCTCTTTCAAAGTCAAAGCTCATATCTTTGGTCCGTTCAGCTTCTTCTTTTGCAAAATCATAGAACATGTGTGGTTTACTGGTATTACATTCAAACCGTGCAGGAGGAGGATCTTGGGACTGAGTTCTTAGTGAGGCCTGTTGTTGAGGTTGAAGATGAGGATGACGCAAGTGATTTTGAGCCTGAGAAGCATGGCGTGGAAGAAGACGCTGATGAAGAGATCGAAGAAGACGATGTCGATGAGGACATCAGCTTGAGTGCTGGCAAATCCGAGCCTCTGCCCAAGAGGAAGAGGGTTGCTAAGGACCACACTGAGCAAGGAGATGTCATCGCTGATGACATTAGGCCCTCTAAACGTTAGTTCTAACTTCCCAACTGACTTCAATCCAAGAAACATGTTGGACCTGGATTCAATTTCACTGTGTTTGAACTTTGAATCTTCTGTTGGGTTGATGTAGTTTTTAATTTAGTGGTAGTCTTGCTTACAGTTTAATGGATTGTTGTTTCTTTATGTTCCCTGAGACAGCTTCAAACCAAGTTTAAGTATTCAACGCAAGAATTTCGTTTCTCATATTTTCTTGATTTTATAATTCTTATGATGCTGCTGTTATATTATGAGTAAAACAAACAACTTCAATTTTATATGTGACCCTATTATCCAAAACATGACTCAGAAACAAAAAGAATTACAGACAGCTCTATACTCCTACTTTAACTGTTCTCCGGGTTTCTCTTCTGCCGTTATTTGACTTGTCCTGTCCTTCTTCTGGTTCGCTAGCACCATCTTCCTCTCCTTCTTCTTCTTCTTCATCTTCATACAACACCATAACGACATTACCATCATCATCTACTTCATACTCTATATTATCACCATCTTCTTCATCATCACCTTCACCCTCATCTTCCTCGTCAAACTCTTCCTCTTCATCATCATCATAAAATTCATCACCTGCCCGAGCAGAGTGAAACTCGGGAGGTGGAGGGCAGTCTTCAGTGATGGCCTCATCACGTTTCATCACGAGATGCCTGATCACCCTCTCATCACTATCTAACAATCCCTTGAATTCGTTTAAGTATTTCGCCTCTATCTCAAAGTTCATCAATATATAATGAGCATTCTCTGCCTTCTGTATTTTGTATGCGAGTCTACGCATTCCCCAATCACTAAACCTCCAAACTTTCCCCTTCTTCTCCTTCAGGAAATCTGATTATCAACGAACTTAATTACAACCGTAATAACTAAAAAAACTCATGCATGAAATCTAGTGAGTACAACAACAGAGCATAAGAAGGGAAAAAGCTTCACCTTGTACTTTTTGGTTGATGCTTTCGACCTCCTCAGCATGTTTTTCATGAATCAAGTAAACCACCTCATAGTGCCTCACTGCACACACACATAGCTTATACATCATTAGCAGAGTCATATCAAATCAGTAACATAATCCAATCTTTCTTTAGGTGACTTTGAACTAAGCAATCAAGCTTTGATCATATTCCATGGTAAGCTCCTGACCATCTAGAGTAAACATTATGCAGAATTGCATGTTCGTCTCCTAAGTTAAAACTGCCACATCATATATCCTACATTATCATCGTTGCTTCATCAGCAACATCAAATTGACAAAGGTCTATAATTTCAAATCAAAATTTAGCCAGGAGGCGGAAAAGGGGAAACGCTAGCTTAGCTAATGAGGATAGATCAAGGCATAATTAACAGGTGAACATAGAACCAGCGTCTAGACAACACGTAACCACATTTCACCATTTGAAACAGTAAGTGTAAAATCAAAACGGTATAGAGGAGATGGAACTTACTCCTTTCCTCATTCAAGTCGCTCTGAAGCTGAAAATCCAGAAACTCATATAGCTCCTCTGTGTAAATGAGAAAGAAACAATCAATCTCAACGACCAAAATCATATTGAAAACAAAAACCAATACAAGCATCTAATAATCACTCACTTTCTTCAGCGTCAGCAAACTCGGGAAGTAAGTCACCTTCCTCATCGATCTTCTTCTGTGAATCCAATCCAAAACAAATAAATGCCACAACTTCAGCATCAAATGATGAACCAAGAAACAAATTTACTAACTTTATCCTCATAGGCATCTAAATTCCATCAATTTTCAGATTTTTCTTAATCCAGATTTCCACAAAATGGATAAAATAAAATTCGACAAAATCGAAGTCAGCTACCTCTTTGAGAAGAATGGATTCAGGAAAAGGACCAGTGGCTTCGTCAGGTCGAGCTGAAAAGCTATGACTGTCATCTTTCTTGCTTTTCTTCTTCTTAGCCGCCGCGACCAAAGGAAGAGGTTTAGATCCTCTGCGGCCGAGACTAGGATTAAGAGAAACACGCGACGGGTTGATAAACGAATCTCGCCCGTCGATTCTGGGTCTGAGAGACACCAGAGACGACGACGCTTGCAGGAGTGACTCCATTGGAGTAAGCACAAGTGAAGTGATGGAAGAAGAATAAGAATACGAAGAAGAGAGGGTTTTAGCAGAAGAGCAAAGACAACATTTTGGGTTTTGGATAAGAAAACTTTTATAAACATTTCACTTCGACCCCTATTGTTATTTACAATTTTGCAAAGCGCCCAATAGTTTTATACAATTATACTAGACTCAAAACTAAAGAATTAAATCATGAACAAAATAATAAAAGACAATACAGCATTAGCATCAAAGACTAATCTCACTGGATTTCGACTAAACTTTGAACATAACTTAGTTGTTGTTCTCCATACTTCTACTATATACATCACACAAACACTTTTCCTCTATATTGATGAAGACATTCACACAACTTTTAATTAGTAAAACAATGAGGCTTATAATTGCGTAAATCATTATTTTTATAGATAGTAAATGTGTTACATGGTTTGGTAGAGACAGTAACAACTAGCATGTTATATTATGTAAGTGGATTTATTGTTTATGCATGTAATATATATATGAGAGTACGTATATGATATAGTGTGATATATGATTATCTAGGGGCGTGACGGGAGTTCTTGGCCGTTAAGGAAGGACCGGAAAAGAGCGAGAGCTTCTTCAGGTTTATTGAGAGGAACCAAGTGTCCTGCTCCTCTCACCGTTACGAACGTTAACCCTCCTTCGTATTCCGTTATCCTCCCTCCCACCTTCACATTAATTATACCCAACACACAAAAAAGACTTGTAACCGTAAGTACTAACACAAAGTTATTTGGTTATATATAGTATCATATTATTATATAACCCCTAATCTAATTAACCTGATGATTGTGGAACCAAGAACGCCAATTGGATTTGACGGAAAGCCCTAAAGCTTCAACACAATACCGGCTTCCGATCACTGGCACTCTCCCGTCGGCATCTCCACTGTAAGACAAATAATAAATATCTAATATTTCATCTATATGTTCAATCTTATAATTGCAAAATTTTAATAATACAGTAGTTTATTCACTTAAATATATAGCTAATTAGTCATTCAAATATTTTCTTATATATGTAACGGTCGTGATTACATTCAAAAGAGACATACGTACAAGATCTTGGTGGGGATGAATAATAGTTATCATAGCACCTTCGGTGGGTTAATTACCTCGTGAATCTAGTGGTACTATATATATACTTATATAATATATCTAGGAATTTTCTATAAATTTATTTTAATGTTTTTCTTCCAAAGCTACAATAATATCAAGTTATCACAAAAATGTTTTTCAAGAAGAGCTATGAAAAAAAGTCTAGATATACCTTTCCTCCAAATGTTGTTCCCATACTATTTTGTGGTGTTCTAAAATTTTGTCAAAAGTTGTGATATTTATGGAAATTAAAATAAAAGTGGTATGTGTATAAGTATGATCACATAAAATAGGTATGTTAAATGTAAATTAACTATCTCGTTCATTCAAGAATCTCGTGCATATGTCTATCTTTCAGCAAGAATTTGTTATTGGTGACTAGTTTCTATTAGCATCGGAACGTACAGTATCTTCCCATATAATCTGTGTTTTCATTTACAAAATAATAAATTCAGCTGGGAAAAGTTCATTGACCATCAATCAGAGAGATATTGGCATTGTAATATACAAGATAAAAGTGTAGAGTACCTATAAACCCATATCTTGAGGCCAGCTTTGATGAGCTTACTGTATGTAGGCAACATTGAGGAGACTGTAAAATGGTACGTTTGCAATATTGCATCACTGTTTTTCATTAAAAAAAGAAGTAGAACTTAACATTTCAGGCTTTAATTTTAATATTTTATCATTTAATTAGGAAATATTCAGATTCATTCTACATAAAACTTACTTGCAAACTCTCCATCTCGCTACATTTCGTGTAGTGGCATGAAGAGACGATCGAACATCGACCCTATTGAAATATTCTTCAGCGTAATTAGAGTAACAAGGGTCGTATCCTTCAAACCATCTCACTCTCTTGAACCAATCTTTGACCGCAGGAGACTTATAATTAGCTCCCGAACTTAAGTAAGAAGCTCCTGATGAGCTATTAGCTACGCACTTGGGAGCATATATGTTATATATATCAATCTCTTTGTATTTTGTGAACACTGTGTTCATGGCAACGTTGCAGGGTTCTGACCAATTCGAAGACTTGAAGTCGCAGTTACGTTTTGCAGAGTCGTAGAGACTGTCGGAGATCACTGCATGGCTCCATGCATATTCTAAAATCCCTTTGTTATCATACTCATCGTCCGTCAGTGGGTTTCCCACCTATATTGAAAATTTTTATTATATTGAAAGAAAATCATAATTGAACTTTATAAACTATCAGAAAAAGAAAAAAAAAATTAACATTGAGATTTTGCTTTCCCTTTTTTCATTTTCTTTTATACAAAGAATCTGAAAAAAAAAGTTCTGATTAGAATTTTGTTCTCAAGAAGAAGACATCGGTATGGATCGCACTGGATTTACGTTACACTTTAAGAATGCACGTATAGTCAATATTCATATGCATGTAAGTATATCTATATGATTGCTACGCAATGAACAATTTAATGTCTATTTATATACGACACTAATAATAGTATAATACGTACGATGAAGCCTTTGAGATTAATGAAGGAGTCCTTTGGCTTAACTTTGTTCTGATCGTATATAAGCTCGGCTAGCTGAGGTGCGTAGTGACCTGTAAAGTGTAGACTCATACCCATATCATATTCTACAACTTACAAAATTATTATATAAACAAAATAAAAAACCCATTTATTTCCATGCTTCATTTTATACTTCTATTAGACTATTACAAAAAAAAGTTATAATGAAAAGTGGACAAAATTGAGGGAAAAAATAAATACAGTATGTCATAATTAATTAAGCTCACCGGCATAGCTTTCACCAGCTATGATGAAATCACGAGACTTATACTGTGGATACCTTGCAAACCAAGCAAGCATGAAGTTGTATGCATCTTCCGCTGTTACAAAACATCTCAAATTAATTTCTTACAATTTAGTTTCGATTAGTTCCCTTAGTCAGTACTAGAGTATAAGTGTATAATCTAAGTTCTATATATTAGTTTATATTTAAACAATAATTTGTTTTATGAGTAAACCGGACCACCTTCTTGTGGACATTTACTTACTTACCAACGAAAGCGTCGTTGAGATTGTCCAAATCAGAAGATGAGTTCGTGTACGAAAACCCTACTCCAACCGGTGATTCTAAAAACAACATATTCGCTTCTGAAAATTTGTCAAAAAAAAAAAAAAATTTGTCTGTGAATGTAAATACAAAACCAGCTTAATTCTTGGTTGTTAAGCGGTCACATTCACATATTTATAACTAGAACTAGATCAAACCTTGGACCCAAGAATATTGATTGAAGCTAAGGCTTGTCCCATTTTGAGCAACACGAAAAGGTCCTAATTCAGATGCTGCTCCATATCCAATAGATGAACAACCAGGACCTGCACCAGGATCATTAATAAAAATTGGTCAAAAAAACTTAAGAATCAAATATAAATAAGTGATTCAATTACCTCCATTAAGCCAGAGAACTAGAGGTCTGGATGAAGGAGATTCAGACAAGGCTTCGAAGAACCAATAAAAGAGTGAACGTGTATTTTCTTGATTGACGTTGACATAACCTGAGAAGTGAGAGACCTTCGGATCCAATGGTTGTTCAGGAAGGTTCACTACTTTGTCTAAATTTTGGGCTTGAATGTGGTAAGCTTGATGACGTAATGATAGTAATAACAATAATGAGATGATTAGAAGAATATTTTGTATTTTCATTGGAAGAGACAAATTCATCTGAGGATTTTTTTTTTTTGTATGTCTTGGTATTTTGCATTTGTCTAGCGTACGTAATGTGTATATAAAGTAGTGAATGTATTGGGGATGTTAAGATGGTCGATTGTGGAATGTAGAGTATGTGGCCACAAATATTAATGATAAATATTTACAATTCTTAATTTTATTTTTTTCAAGATCGTAATGGATGGAAGCTGAATGTACACTTCTGAGTTGTGACCAATTCGTTTGATAACTTATTATAGACGAATAGTTTTAGTTGAGTGGTATCACTATAGTTTGGAGACTAAAACTAATTCGAAAGTTAAACCATGATTTTAAAAAGTACGATTGATATTATAAAATCTGTTCCTTAATATTACAAAGACTTAAACAGGCTTAATACTTATTTCGAAGTTGGTTTCTCTAGAAGGTTTGAGATGGCCATGATGTACATGCCAAGTGTTAGACTCCACTGAAATAACCATGTGATTTGCCTTAACTCACACTACCTAGCTAAGAAGCAAAGTCAACAATGAGATTCCCCATTTACAACTAAGTTCCTATTAGCTTATTAGACCATCTCCAATGGTTAGAACCATGGGAGGGTGCTTATTCATTTTTTTGCATTAATTTTTTAAAAATAAATTTATAAGTAGCCCTTAGTCTTTGCTTAAAGAGTTAATTTAGACAACAAAGCTTATGAAAAGTGCTTGATTTGCATTAAATATAATGCAATAAATATAGGCAATGTCTTAAGTTTCCCATTAAGCAATGCCAATGGAGTTGCTCTTAACATCTTGTTCATAATGCATATTGATGGGGACAAATAGAAACCTAAAAGGTATATTCACCCTGAAAACCTAAAATGTCCGGTAATGAGAATCGGAGTAAGAATTAAATGGGCCGAGAATAGGCCTTCGTTAACGTAAAAACAAAGTTAATGATATCAAAACGTTATACATTAAACGGGCTGAGAATGGGCAACTATAGTTTTACAGTTTACTCATAAAGTTTTGTAGATTACACAACAAAGGACATATGCAAACGAAAAAGAAAGTACCACTAAGTTAAAACAATGAATATTCAATACCAGGGCATCTCTCGGAAATTGAAATCAAAGCTTTTTCACAGTTTTTGAACTAGCAAGTGAAACCAAACTATACTTATATATGTTATGGGACCAAAACTTAATAAAAATGTTAGGCATAAAACGAAAGATCTCTGAAACATAGTACGTTAGAGAAGGGACACAACACACAAGAGAGACGGACGGATTGATATGGGCTTAAATATGGAATAATTGAAAGAAAAAAAAAAAAGCATAAGTAAGTACTGTGTATTATTCTTTTTACTCGTCATTATTGTAGGGGACCCTTTTTTGAGAAATTTAGAGGGGTGTATTCAAATCACTCGTCATGATTTAAGTGGGGTTTTAAGATATTTTGGTGGATTTGTTATAATTTTCCATTTTAAAAAAGAAAAAATAGTTTGAGATTTGATGAGATTTGGTGAGATTTGAAAAATTTTTTTTGGGGATTTTAAAAGAGATTCTCATGTTAAAAATAAAAGTCTCGTATACATACTCAAATCAAAGTCTTCGACGATATTATTATAACTCCGGGTTGCTATTTTCTTCTTCTGTTACTTTTGCTACAGACCTCGGATTTGAGCTACCAATGGTGTTCTGAAAACTTGAGATCGAGATCTTTCCAATGATATAAAGATCTTTGTCTGAGTCCATGTGGTTTTATGGGACATTGTCCTCAAATTTGGCTATTCCCAGGTTGCATCATTTCGGATCTGTTCTGTAAAAGTGGCGATAACTTTCAAACCGAAAATCCGAATCGTGATCTGCTTTTTTCCCTGTCTTCGTATGACTGTTGTTGATATTCCCACTAAATTTCATAATTTTCTGGGTTGTTTTGCTACACTGTTTATGCTCTGCTTCAAGACTGCATCAAGACAGATGATAAAAAACTTTAGTATATATCAATGGAGTCCCTGCAAACTTCAGTGGAATGAAGCTTATGAAATGTCAAGAAGAAGAATGTGTCACTTTTAAGTGTCAAATCATAGAATGTGTGAAGCCTTCATTTGGTAAGAGAATCATGTGGCTGGCGGAGTTAGGCTTTCCTCATCAAAATAATATTGTGGTTCCATCATAAAATAGCTTGTTTGTTGAAACGACAACTTGTTACAACAGAAGTCTCGAGAACGTCATTGGGTTAGTTGGTCTTGTGTCGAGAGCATGTGTTCGACGTTACAAGATTCTAACCAGTCACCAATCTTCAACACACTACAAATTTTTGGGAATTCTGGGAATTTGGGAAATTGTTGTGAAAGGCTCAGTTTGTAGTTTGGTCTTGTGTCGAGAGCATGTGTTTGACTTGAGAGTTCTGGGAATTTTAATCCATGACTTGAGAAAAGAGAAGAGGAAGGGTTTGAGGCACCTTCAACAAAAGAGATGAATACCGTGATTTTTTTTGTATGTGATCTCTTGTTTTTTTGTTTAAATCAATCCTTCAAAATCACACCTTCTAAGGTGTGACTTTTTAACTGGATTTCTCTTATAAAAATGTATTCAAAGTCTCCCAAAAACACTTTTATTGTTTTTTCAAAAAAAAAAGTTATGTTTTGAATAACGGTGGATTTGTTATGAGTTTTACAAATTGTTGATTGAATAACACGGATTGTGAGTGACTTTGAATGATTTTTTACAAATGTCATATTCAATAACACTGGATTTAAAAATACCAAGTTGAATAACAGAGGATTTTAAAACAAAACCAAAATCCTCTAGAATTCTATTTTCAATACACCCCCCTTAGAGCACTTGTCATATTTTTGTTTTTATCAAAAAGAGTTATATATATATATATATATATATTAAATTAGTACTTAACGGTAAGGGAAAAAAAAAGAACACCAATGTGTATGCTAATAATAATAACACGAAAGATTGATTAATAATATAAGGAAAAGATGATTTTTTTTTGGCGTTTTATATCAATCAATTTAATAATGTGTGTGTTAGTATAGTTTTGCATTATTTTGACCATTTTGATGTCTTAGGAGACTGTGATTCTCCCGCACGCCCACAAAGTTTCTATTCCCCACAAATCTGAGACTTTTTTTGATTACTTCAATTTTCACAAATACCTCTTTCTTCTTCTTAATAAAGAGAGATTCGATCTACTTCAGCTTACTTCATTTTAAAGAAAACTAATAAGCTAATATAAAATTTTGATTTTAGGAAGATTATCATTTGCGAAAATCTGGAACTAAAGGACGTAAGTCATTTCTACGAAGGAGTAACTACTACTACTGATGTACATGAGAAAATTAGTAGGCAATAGTGAATGTAACATGATTTATTTTGAAATTCGAACTTTCATATATTTTTTTTTCATGCCCTAGAATTGAGGAATTCCATTTACCAAGATTCTCTTAATTTGCTGAAACTCAGTCTCTACACCAATTAGTGTATTATTATGTTTTAGCTACGATACCTACTCCAGCTAGATTTTAATATATAGTATTTATAAAGTAGGGAAAACAAAACGTTCAGTTATAACCAGTAATTAGCAATCAAAGTAAGTCATAGTGAGTTCTACGAAAATATGCATTCAACGTGAGAAAACCCCAAAACTGTTGACAAAAAAAAACAGAGTTTCGAGTTTTATAATATTTGACATGTTGACTTTGGTTTCGCTTACGACCAACGAAACTGCTAAACACTCAGGAAGAAGAGGACCACCACCTCCGGGCAGAACGGTCACGTTGCTCGGGCAGATTGGTCTACTGCCATATCGTAAATGTGGCGTCATCAAGGACACATATAAAGCTCGTTCTCGGGCAACGCCGACGTCATGATCCCTCCAAAGGTTTAATTGGGCCCCGGCCCACGAAGGTTATCATCTATATTTTTTATTATTATTTACTTTGCCTTAAAATCTCTCCTTCACTTGATAGGCTTCTTCATCATCATCCCACCGTTTCTCAAGGCTCTCTCTCTCTCTCTCTCTCTCTCTCTCTCTCTCTCTCTCTCTCTCTGTTTCTGTGTTTATATCTTCTCACTCAAAATGGAAGAGAGAGAAGAGCTCTCATGGATGAAAAGATCAAGGCCGAGTTTTCTTCAAGGTGATTTGTCTACATATATATATATATGTAATGAGAAGAGTTAGGGTTTTGTCAGTTCCAAGTCAAATTTTCTCTGTTCATCAATGATATATGTATGATGTAGAACACGTAAGTAAGATATGTTACTGAACAGTCTGAACTATATATAATACATGATATGTGTGTGTCTTTATCTATATCTCTGTATATGTAAGTGTAGGTATATATATACATACATAGATACTATTAATGTGTACATGCATATACCAACATTGATATATTTGTATCTACACACTTTTCCTACTTTTGACTTACGAAGATGGATGCTCTTAGATATGAACAAACGTCTGTTCGCATGCAACAATTATATATTTGGAAACACATATATATATATATATATATATATATACACGATTATTGTTGTGAAGCGTAACATGTTTCTTTTCTTGTGTTTGTGCTTGTGCAGGCAGTAAGAGAAATATAACCCCTGTGAAACAAAGAGATTTTTGGATCGGTTATGCTGAGAAATTGAGTTTTTCTTCTCAACTCCATTTTCATTGATAAACTGGTGTTATCCTATCTGAGCTTTTAGTCCTTCCATTTTTTTTTTTAATTTTCAGGTTTCATTCTATGATGCATTGCATTATTCTCTTTTCTTGACCTTGTAAGGCCTTTTCTTGACCTTGTAAGACCCCGTCTCTTTCTAAACATGTCAGTATTTTCTCATTTTACAGATTCTATTCTATCTTTTCTCGATATAAAATAGAAATCTATCTCTACCTCTAATTCGTTCGAGTCATCTTCTCCTACCTTGTCTATCCCTCCTGAGCTAATCTTTAAATCTTTTTGTTTGTCATTTGATGTATTAGTTGATATCAATTCAATAAAGAAGTTGAACGTTTCTTCTTATATAATCTTTTTTGTTCATTTTGGTTAAATTATTGTAGTAACAAATATTAAAGGAGGTGAAAAAAGTCTCACTATCAAGGGGGACTGGCAAAAGGGCAATGAATAAGGAAACGGGCAAAAAGAATTATGCCTTTACTCTCTCTCTCTCTCTTTTAAGGCTTTGGACAGGAATTTACTTTTGTTTTATGTGTTGTGTTTGTTTGGGTCTGACTGAGTGACTGACCCCAAAGGGCAAAGGCCACAAAGCCAAAACCAGAGAACTCTCTTATTAAATATTCCTTCAGAATCATTTATTGCCTCTTTCTCGTTCTACGCTCGTGACTGTTTCTCACCTTCTGTCCTGTAGTATTTTTACCAATCCTCAACTCTTCAAGAAGTAGTATAATTTGGTCTGATTGTAGTACTTATACCGTTTGTATAACAAAAAAAGGGATAAGGATAAGTTAATGTTAATAGGGTTGTTCATAAGGATGTGGTCAACAAATTAAAAAAAAATGTTTGTATATATAGAAACCAGTATGTTTCCAAGCACGAGGAACAACTTGTTTTTCCTATTAGGTGTTCGTATAATGCATTTTTTTCACTAGTTAATCTTATCAATAATAATTAAATAAGTCAATGGTGTTTTTTTCAATTTATCTAAAAGACTATGATAGAGTTTGAATTCGTATCCATCCGATACAAACACACTAGCTTTTTTGGTCGAAGATATGAGGCCAAAAACAAATCCATATAAAACCTTTTTGACGTGAAAAGAAGACTTTGTTCTGAACTTTAAATTCTTTTAACAAGCAAAAAAACTTCAGGCATAATTATTAGTTTGATCTTCAGAAGACTCAAATAGAGGAGAAAGGGGTAAGTTTTAGTAAAGAAGAGAGTAAAAGCTGAGCCACCCTTTTGTGTTATATACGAGAATAAATGTTGCTATTTCTTTTTTCTTTTCTCTTTTGTTTTTCTCTTCTCGTTTTCGCCATTCCTCTCTTTTTCTTGTTTCATATCGCCATTCCTCATAAATACATATCATGTGAGGACTTATGATCAGTCTCATATATCATAATTGTACATTTCTACCTCATTTTCAAGTAACATAATATACAGTTGATTTGTTGATAGCTTTCATTTCAAATCAACCATCTTGTATGCTCAGTAGAGATGTACGTATTGATTCATATGCGATTTGAGATATCAGGCACTCCGCAATATGTAATAATATACATAATATTGGTTTATCTTCAAATTAAAAAAATGTTGATAATTTTCTTTTGATTAAATGTAAAGAAGTTCATTTTGTTGACAATTTGATCACGATGATATATACTATGTGGTTTTACTAAAACAATGGAGAACGTTTCTACTTAGAGAAAAACAGTTTATTTTTAACAGTTTTTATATGATAGAGGTTTATATAGCAACAAGGACATTTAGATAAGTGTCACATGATGGCTGCATTTGCCTAACCTATTTATTCATGTTTTTTTTTTATATATTTGGCCGGTCATTAGAGGTTATTAGGGTTAGGGAAACATATATTTTGTCAAGTTATATTTCAATTATGTCTATCTAGTAGTAAGCTACTTTTCACATATTTCTTGTAGTATTTTCTCAAAGTAATGACTATTGAGTATTTCAGTTTACAAACAATCTAGCTATGTTCTGGTATTGACTATACTGAGTAAACAACTACTGATAAAAATTACCTTCATCAGCTAAAATTAATTGGCATCTATATTTTGTCAGCGGCCACTTTAAGTATGGTGGTAGTGGGAGGACGGTGGAGAAGATTAATTATACGAAAAGTCTTTGGTCAAAATCAATTCCCAATATCAATGCCATTTTTTTGGTTTAATCATTGCCATCTTCGACTTTTAAAGACAATTTCAATGTACAACAAAGAATTGTATTATTATGTCCAATAATTTAAAGAGACTTTACAGATAAATAGTTTTCGGAATTTTAAACATTTTTTTTTTGTTGTGATATTATAATAGTAGTATATTCATATTCATATAATGTTTATGGTGGTGGTACGTTCTAGCACGAAATGATTGTGTCTGCAAGTGGACGATTGAAATAAAAGAAGAAACTCAAAAGAGGGTTTGTTTGCAACACATATACATACATATTCTGATCACCTCCTTTATTATTCTTAACGGTACCAAACATTGCATTTAACAAGTCTTGGATTTTTATGCAGACATAGAATGATTTCTTTTTTGGAATTTTAATTTGGGTGCAAGACTGTAAAATACCTACCCCTTTTAAAATCTACTACGTACTATATTTCCTTTTGTGTTGATCCTCGCCCAAAACCCTAATTTTTACATATATACCATACCCTGGTTCTAATTTTAGTCATATATCGATGTGTTTTACATGCAGACATCGATTACAGGGCATATCCGCAAGCATATGTGTTTGTTTCTTGAATTTTAAAAGCATTTGTTCTAATTAATCACTGATGATCAATATAATGTACCACAGATATGGATATATTATACATACATACAAATTTGTAAGTGCAAGTGATATTATACATGAAACGTGTATACAAATGGAAGGGACATGAAGAAGAAGGATGGGACAAGATGTTCAAACTTTATACTAAGAATGGGTAACATTTTAACATGGCTTACTCGTCAGCTCTCTCTTCTTCTTTTTTTTTTTTTTTTCTCCACTATTTTTGGCTTTACTGTTGTTTTTTTCCCTTACCCAATTTTCATGTGATTCCCACTTTGTTTGTACATAAACGTTAATGATTTGATTATAAAGATCTAAGATTAAGTTGATTGTGGTGCTTTTAACATTTTTTATAATAATTCTAATCATATCATGTATGATTCTTGGTTAGATTTTTTTATTTTTTAAAAATATGGTTTCCCATCTTCACCGTGTCTAACGTGAACAAGCGTGTCCATGCTTATATGAATCATTAAACAAACCCAGCCCTCAAAACGGGTTAACTTCTTTTGGGCTATTTGGTTATACGTTCATCTTTTTGATTAAAATGTGCCGTCTCGGCCCGTTTTATCAAACCTCAAAAGTATCAGTGACCCAAATCTGGTACTGCCCATTATTGGCCAGTATCAAACCGAGCTAAGGCCTGGTCTCGTACTCACTTTAATTGTTTTCACTTTTCAGTATGTATTACATACATTGTGAAATCCCTTGTTCAATTCAAGTATTCCTACTTGTGCCAAAAAAAAAAAAAGTCGTCTATTTCTTAGTGTTATAACCGTACAGTTAGAAGTAGAAAATTAAAAAACTTGTTTTATAGGCTCCTTAAGTCCAGGAGAATATTTGACTAATTTGATACTGTCTATATGAAAACTTTCTATAGATAAAAACTTTGAAAGGTACATAATTATTTTCAGATTGTTGCCTGTAGATCACCCCAATATGGCTCAATCACCTTTATGTTGGAGACTGATATTAATTGGAAATGTTTGATGAGAATTGAAAGTTAGGCCGCCCAACATCCAATCAAATTGGTGAGCAGAAAAAAAGAAAAATAACATCCAATCATATAATTCACTCATACATACTGAGAGAAGTAAAGTATATGTAGTTACATATGAAACATTATTTGTCTGAATTATAAGATAAGAAAACCCAATAAAATATAGATAATAAACAATTGTTTGTTCCTAACACAGAGCTTGCAAAGAGGCATTTTAAATTAGGTGGGTTGTCCAAATTTTTTTAAGAAAACAATTAGGTGGTTTGTGTCAGTGATGGAGCTTCGATTATGTTGTAGGGGCCTTCTCCTTCCTTCCCTTGATGGACATGTATATCTCATCAAACATTATGGATTCCAAATTACACATATATATATGCGCTACATTTGAATATGGTTTCGCTTTATGTCTTTTTTGTAAGCTTTTGTTTTAATGGAATAGATTTCTCTGTTATAAGAAAACGAACTTATTATAACTCTTTTTCTAATCAAGAAGATGTAATTAAATGTGTTATTTTAAGAACACCTAACTCTGGACCAATGTCTGCAGAGTTAGATTATAAAGAAGATTGGGTAGTTGGACGCGGGTATCAATATATTTGCACTTCCCCGAGCTTTGGGGTCTGATATAAATTCATGCGTTGTTATTGGTTCAGTCTCACGTTCCATTCATTCTACTAGTTTTACGTTGAAGAAATACTCAATTATTCATATCAGACGTCATATCGAACAACTCTCAATATTCTCTAGAACGAAATATATATATATATATATATATATATATATATATATATATATATGATCACACATACTAATTAATTAATACCAAGCATTCAAAATTTATTCTAAAGCATGATTCAAAACCAAAAATATTCGGATTAGTGTCTGTAAACTTTGTCTAATAACATAATAATTTGGGAAATGTAATTAATCAATGCTTGGGAAGGTTGCTTTAACGTAGCTTTCACAGAAAATATGTACTCTATGCTTAGAAACACACATGTATATATGATCTTATATACATGTCGATCGAGCTTAGATGATTAATCATCTTTGGCATTCAAAAGGGTATTCATATAGTAATAAAAACGTGAGCCCACTATATTGGTCGCATCAAATCCTCCTCTCTCTATATATACATATCTCCCGCATGTGTCTTCTCTCATCTCACTCTCTCTATCTAACACAATTTATCTCTCTAAAACTGATCGATACATCTCCTTCTGTCTCTCCAAAAATGGTGAAGGAGTCCCAGAATATCGTGGCCGTAGATCAAGACATACCCGTGATAGACATGTCCTTAGATAGGTCACGAGTGTCCATGCAGATGGTCAAAGCTTGCGAGACCATTGGCTTCTTCAAAGTGGTCAACCACGCCGTTGACCCGGACGTTATCTCCCGGATGGAGCAAGAGGCCATAAACTTCTTCGCTAAACCGGTTCTTGAGAAGAAATCGGTCGGGCCGGTGGTCAACCGCCCTTTCGGTTATGGTTTGAAGGACATTGGGCTCAAGGGTGATATTGGAGAGGTCGAGTATTTGCTCCTTCACATGAACCCTCTCGTACTTTCTCAGTTATCCTTTGGTAACGATTCTACCAAGTTCAGGTACGTTATATAATACTTGGCTAATGTATTTACAGATCTGGTAAATATGTAGAACCTTAAGATTCTATGCTAAAAAAAAAACTTGAGTTCGGTATATATATGTATCCATGTATACTATAGTAGTTATCTAATAATTACATATCAGTTAATGTAAATGCAGTTTTCAGTGTAATTTAGTGCGATAATCTTTCCATATATATATATGTATATATACGAAATTTGCATGCATGTGTATATATACAGTAGTTTTTTTAGTTAATTAAGTACTGTATATGAGTTTGGTTGTTTCTTTTCTGTTGACGTTTGAACGTGTATGTACATGTTAAGAAGTGTGTCTAGAAACATAGAAACCATATAAGATGATTTGGAGTGTTACAATATGCTAATAACTAATAAGCAAAGTATCATAGAAACGTAATTGACTAACAAGTCGCAAGTGAACTGGAATCGTGTTATCAGCCAAACTACATAGTATATATCTTTATGTTGGTCGACAAAATTAACTTGGAGTCGTTGACAAATTGAAAACATTAAATTTGAGTCAGCTAATTAAACTTCTAAAGTACAGCAGCTTCTCAGTCTGTCTACTGGACAGGAAACGGGTAACTTTTTCTTAACTTACACAATGCATGTTGTGTGTGCAGTGTGTATATATAATGCAAATTTACATCAGCAATTTAAACAAAAATAAATTTAAAGCTCTTTAAATTTCTTTCTTGTAAGCTTTCGAAATTTCTCACAACCGTAATTATTTCCACTCTAAAAAGTACATTTATATATATGAAGGTTTCGTTGCTCTCTTATATAAAAAGTGCATATTATATATATACATATACAGTATACTATAAATTTGTAATATCCATTTAGTACAGTGAGCAACTGGTGATGGTATGACATGTCTGTTTGACAGCTCGGCAGTGACTTGTTACGTAGAAGCAGTTAAGCAGTTGGCATGTGAGATCTTGGATCTCACGGCTGAAGGACTACGGCTCCCACCTCATACCTTCAGCAAGTTAATCCGAGCCGTTGATAGCGACTCAGTTCTTAGGCTTAACCACTACCCATCGTCCGATCAATTCCTGAACAGTGGAGCCACAAAGCTTTCTGATATGTCCGTGTCATTACCGAGAGTTGGCTTCGGGGAGCACACAGACCCTCAGATCTTGACAGTTCTTAGATCGAACGGGGTGGGGGGCCTCCAGGTGGCATTTCCTGACGGAAGTTGGGTCCCTGTCTCCCCTGACCCTTCAGCCTTTTGCGTACTCGTCGGCGACCTTCTCCAGGTCAGTCTCAGTCCCTATAGCTAAGTCATTACACATTTGATTAATGTATAACTTGGTTACTATATAAACTAATCTGTTCATGATTTCTAAGTTTTTCTTACGTAAATGATACGTTCCAAACATATCTTTTTGAAGAAAAAACTTGGTATGCAATTACAAATTACTGTCTCTCCGAAAGTATATAACTTGGTCACGTCCGAAAAAAACACACATTAGCTTACTCTATCCGGGTGTTAATTAATCAATGAATCGTGTATCTTTTGTTATGTACTATAATATAATTTTTTTTTTTTTGAAAAATGCATGATTCAGTCCAACTTAAACATGTTCTTAACAAGCATAATTGTCAACATGCAAGATTTTATTAATTTCGACATATATTATTACTAAGCCTTGCTGTAACATTTTCATCAGGTACTGACTAACGGGAGATTCATAAGCGTACGACACAGAGCGGTGACAACCGAACATGCAAGCAGGCTATCGATGGCATACTTTGCCGGTCCGTCTGCCCATGCAAAGATAGGCCCTCTTCCGGCAATCATCACGGCCGCAGATCAGCCACGGCTTTACCGGACGTTCACATGGGCTGATTACAAGAAGTTTGCTTACTCGTTGCGCCTTGGAGATAACCGTCTCGACATTTTCTGCTCATGTGTCGATGACAAGTAATTAATATTATCAACGAATTGGACTCGAGGCTTTTCTTGTTCTTGTAGTTGGCAAGGTAACTATAGGAATCATCCAAAAGACCACATTTTTATATGGGACATTCGCAATTCAATTCAATTATTTACGTGGTTTTATTCTTGGTTTTACTATATTTGATTTCATGAGGACCGATCCTAATGATGTCCTTAAACAGTAATCAACCAAAAGACATATTTTTCTATCCAAAAAGAGTGATTTACCATTATAAAAAGTTCATACCTTTTTTGGTAATTAACCCGTGTAACACGACAGACACGACCCAATTAGGCAGGCAATTATTATTCTTCTTCTTCCTCAAAAAAAAGAAAGAAGACTTGAAAACGTCGTCGTATCAAACTCAACACTCACGAAGTTTCCGTCTTTGTTCGAGACTTGAGAGTCGGCTTGGCGAAAAAACTCTCTTTTTAATTGGTGTTGGTTCCTTTTCCTTCTTGCTGCTCCTGTGAAATTTTCCTTTTTTTTTTTTCTGTGTTTGTTTTTCTCTTAATACGCAAATCATATAAACTCGTGATCGTGGTTTTACGTTTGAAGAATCAGTCTCCCTTGCTCTGTTATCTCCAGTTTTAGGGTAAACCCGGATCACACCCTAGGTACTTTTGGGCTCCAATCGCAGCTTATAGTACGAAATAAGACTAATCTTAGGGTTTCAGTGGGGGTGAATTTGTGATTGTATTGGTAATCTAGGTTTAGCTCAAGAACATGTTCTTCTCCGGCGATCCTTCGACTCGGAAGCGAGTTGATTTAGGTGGCCGGAGCACCAAGGAGAGAGATGCTCGGAAGCTTCTGGAGCAGACTAGAATGGAGCGTAATCGTCGGTTGCTACAGAAGCAGCAGAACTCTGCTGCCCTCAAAATTCAGGTTAGTGATTATGATCCTGTTGTAAAGCTTTTTTTTTGGGACCCTGGGATGCTATGTGTGTGTTTTTAAGCAATGTAGAACAAACATACTGAGTTATATTACGCGAAAGGTTTCATTTTGAGAACAAACAGGTCCCGTGGGGTTTGTTGAGGGTAGTAGGATTTAGGATTTAACCATTGCGATTACAAAATGTTAGCTGGAGCTTCAAATGCAGCACTTCAAATGTTTTTCTTTTTCTTATGTCGACACGCCCAATTGTTGTGGCAATAAGTCTTTTCACCGTTTCTGCTCCTTCTGATGGTAAAGGTGCTGACTAATTTTTGGTTACAGAAATTCTTTAGAGGTAGAAGATCAATGGCCATTGAACGCGCGAAGGTGCGACATGATTTTTGTGAAACCTATGGGAGTCATTGCCAGAATGTCGATAGGTATTCTTCTTTGGTCTATCTTGTTTGCTACAGTTTTTTTGGTCTTAAAATGGTTCCATGGTTACTTATATTTCTATTGTGGCCCTTTTTGACATTTTTTTTTGCATTCAGACATTGCTTTGAGCCAGGTTCAAGTTTCCTCCGGCAGCTTCTGTTTTTTTTCAAGGCACAGAACTCGGAAGATTTTGTGATACTTGTGGAGACTTGTCGTCTTCTGCACAGTCTCGTTTCCAGCAGTGGTATTTCCAATGTCTATGCATGCGTTGACACTTTTTTTTCAGTTGATTCATGAGTTTGATCATAGTGCTTTTCCTGTTTAGGTAACTCTTATGTAAGGGGAAGCATGTTCTGAGTCTTCATTTTAATTAATCAGCTTTTTATGCCTTGCATACTCTTGTTTAATATGTTTATCTTGCTAGCAGTCAAACTATAAAATTGTGTGAAGAATGTCCCGTTCGACACAAATCAACCTCTCCTGTATGCTGTTAACATAGAATGTCCCTTTCGACACAAATTAAACTCTCCTGTATGCTGTTAACATACTTGCACATAGTATTATTCTTATTGTCGCGCTTGACAGTTGACATATAATCTTGTATCTAGTTTCTACCCGATAATGACTGGGATCTTGCTTACTGATATTACAAATACTCATCATAATGGCAGGTGGCATTGTCAGCCTTTTTTCTGGTTTGGACTATTCCACTGAGCATAATTTGGTGGATTTTAGAGTAAAGAAACTTGCATTTACCTGCATCGAGGCTATTCATCAGAATAGGTAATATATTTGTTATCTCTCACTTTGTAGAGCATATTATCCTTCTTGTATCAAACTGTGACCAGTGGTAGCTATCTTGGCTTTTCCAGTTCTGTTATTGAATTATTCATTTTTTGCCTCCTTCTGATTCAAATTACCAGGAACCGTTTAAAGGATCAGCTCTTAGTTACTCCTGAAGAAGCTAGCATTTCAACAACTATCTTGATGGAGGCAATGGCGTTGTTGCTAGATCCTAAACTGCCTTGGGTTTGCAAAATAATTAGTTATCTACAAAAGAGAAACATATTCAAACTGGTCCGCGAATTGGTCACAACGGCTAAGGTATTTTTTAAAATTTCTCCATGATTATGCTCCACTGCCTAGCTCGTCTAAGTTACTGCACATTTTATTGGCTTGCTGCTCCATAGTTGGCAACCTATCCTTCTGAAGCAATGTGGTCTGTTGCAGGAAAGCCCCGGAGGTCAGACTATGACCGGCAGCATCCTTTCACTAGAAAGAGTATTGATAATGATAGTACCACATATTGGCAGCGAGCCATGTTCCTGCCCTGTTATTGATCCACGTTGGAGTTTCTCATCTATGATCCTCACAATACCTTTCTTATGGAAGCTCTTCCCAAACTTGAAAGTGGTTGGTTCCTAAACTCATGTTTTTTAGTCGCGGATAGACACTAGCTAATAAATATATATGCAATATCATTGAGGCTAAATGATAGCTTTTGTTTCTTACAAAGTTTGTGTTTGGCCCTGAGCCAAATACAAATCATGACTGTGAGCATCTATATAAACTTTGATAAACTCATAGTTTAATTGTCCAGGTCTTTGCCAGCCCAAGTCTAAGTCAACATTACATTCACCAGATGGCTTTCTGTATACAAAAGGGTACATGTGTTCTCCCACTGGAAACAAGCCCGGAATTCCCTGGTTATGCTTGTCTGCTTGGTAATACGTTGGACACTGCAAATATGGTGTTGTCACTACCTGAATGTTCATTGGACATGGTAGGTTTCCAATGCAGTTTATTTCTTATCTTTGTTTCTGTACGTGTTAGCTACTGTAGTTGGTAGTTTAGTGCATGATTACTTGATTTTTTCCTAATCGTTAGGGATATTCACTTTGCGGTGTTCATGTAGAGTAGATTTGTGAAGAGGAATCTTGTGCGCAATACTCAACAGCTTATGTCCGTTATATCTAAATTTTTACAATTATCTTCTGTTAGTAATTCTTTGTGTTTCTATGTGTTTTTACATTTTTGGGGATGTGAAATCTGTGCATTTGCTGCGAAAAATCGTTATTTGGATAATGTTTGAAAGCATTACCAATACTGTTTTCTTTTAGATAACATTGTGCTCCCATTCCTGTTGATCCTAATGTTGCTTTGTTTTACTTTCATTCTTTCTTTTGACCAGGCAATTGACATTGCATCAGTTGCAACTTTCTTATTGGAGACGCTTCCTCCTGTGAAATCATCAGAAAGAGAAAGCAGACAAAGTATGACATTTTATCTTGTTATATTATCTTCGCTCGTGACATCGCTTTGTTATCCTCAAGTTTTTCTGCCCATTTGCTTGCTGTAGTATTTGATTAATTTGATCTTATTCTGAAAAAACACACACTTTTGTCTTGATGCAGGCTCTTCTGATGAGGATGATATGTTGATTGACGATGTACCAGAATTAGTCTTGAATAAGGCTCTGGAGCAGCATATAACCAATGCTATAGACTCACGTTTTCTTCTGCAGTTAGTATGTACCTACTCTATTTCATATCAAAGTACATTAAGTGCTATTCTTCCTCTGTGATTTTTTTTTATAAAAGTTTTAAATTTTAACGTAAGTGCTATGCTATGCCTCCTCTGAAGAATCAATTGATTCTTTAATTTAAATCTAAGTAATCTTAGTTTCATCCCTGCAGACAAATGTTTTGTTCCATCAAGTTTTGCTTGGTATGCAGTCATATGACGAAGATAAAGAAGCATTAGCTATTGGCACAGCCTGTTCTTTTCTGTATGCAGCATTCAACACTCTCCCTCTTGAACGGATCATGACAATTTTGGCTTATAGAACCGAGCTTGTAGCTGTGTTGTGGAATTATATGAAACGATGCCATGAGAATCAGAAGTGGTCATCTATGCCTAAACTCCTAGCCTACCTTCCAGGGGATGTTCCGGGTTGGCTATTACCTCTGGTTGTTTTTTGTCCTGTTTATAAGTAAGTGTTTCTTGAATTAATGCCAATTTTGTTTGTAGTTTTTCTTAAAAGTCACTCTCTCGTGTGACTATAGGTAAATTAGTGTTGTGAGTGTGGTTTAATACTAAAAGCTGGGTTAAATGTTGTTGATGATCAGGCATATGCTTATGATAGTTGACAATGAGGAGTTTTATGAGAGAGAAAAGCCATTATCGCTACAAGATATCAGGTTGCTGATCATTATTCTTAAGCAGGTAAGAGTTTTGATTTAGCAGTTTTGTAACTTTGACGTAAAGAGTTTTGGGATATATGACTGCAGACTCATACGCGAAATATTAATAACGCGGTTAGCTGGGGCTTAGACTACTATCTGTAACACAAATATAATAAGCTAGATTGGCTTTGCGTTTTTATATGATTGCTTTGTTGCAGTGGTTGCTCAACTTGCTGCTAATCTTTACACAAACAGTTTCTATTGGACTCACCTAAAGAATAGTTTCTTATGTGGCATGCTTAGAATTTTCTAAATATTTTTTGTATGTTTGCTCTTTTTTGTCCAGGCTTTATGGCAGTTACTATGGGTGAATCCACTTACGCAATCTAACACTGGAAAATCTGTATCCAACGACCTCTCTAAGAAGAACCCTGTTGAGTTGATTCAGAACAGGGTTGGGGTTGTAGTCTCTGAGCTTCTTTCACAGGTATATGCTGCAAAGAAGTTAACACTACGTGACCAATTATGGCTATTATGTCTTTAAATCAGTAAAATTTGGTAAAGATCATTGTTCAATTTATTCTCTTGTTGATGAAATCTTCTGTAGTTGCAAGATTGGAACAACCGGCAAGAATTCACTTCCTCGACTGACTTCCAAGCTGATACAGTCAATGAATATTTCATCTCTCAGGTACACTGCAACTTGTTTAGTGTTTATAACGTGCTAACACTGAAGAGTTTTGTTTTCTATCAATTTTAACGATTTGGTATTAGTTGTCCTCTATCATTGCTGATTTTTTTTTTTTTCTCCAGGCCATAATAGAAGGTACGAGAGCCAACTACATACTGATGCAAGCTCCTTTCTTGATTCCGTTTACAAGCAGAGTCAAAATATTCACAGTGAGTGGCTGTTAAGATATGTATATCATTATTATTTATATGTTTAGAGGAACCTAGAAGAGCTAATTATCATAACTTGCATGAGTAATCTGGGTAAATAGGAGACTATATTGTATGTACTTGTTCCTGTATGTACTTGTTCACTGATTACTTAGCCGTGGCTGCATTTACCTGCTCGCGATAATTTGTAGACACAATTAGCAACAGCAAGGCAGAGTCATGGATCTCAAGGAATTTTTGCTCGAAATCGGTTCAGAATACGAAGAGATCATATCTTGGAAGATGCTTACAATCAAATGAGTGCATTGTCAGAGGATGATCTCCGGGGGTCGGTAAGTTTTTTCTCTTAACTGATATCTGTCTTCTAGCAATTGTTTGGGTTGCCATTGAAACGGATCCATATCTTCGTTGTGTCTCTTGTTTATTTTTTCGATATTTATGATGCAAATAACTTCTGGCTGTAGATTCGGGTGACATTTGTCAACGAACTCGGAGTTGAGGAAGCTGGTATTGATGGTGGTGGAATTTTTAAAGACTTCATGGAGAAAATCACCCGAGCAGCCTTTGATGTGCAATACGGGTTGTTTAAGGTCGTATGTCTAGTTTTGCTCACTTAAGCTTTTGTGGATTTCGTAATATAACACACTCCATCATGTTTGCATGTAGTCTTTCTTTCTTTAACTGAATCTTGTACATACATTCTTTCAGGAGACCGCTGATCACATGCTTTATCCTAATCCTGGATCAGGAATGATACATGAACAACATCTCCAGTTCTTTCATTTTCTCGGCAGTCTTCTCGCAAAAGTATGGTATTTGATCGGTGTCCTTGATGCGAAAATCATATAGATTACTGATCTTTCTTACTTCAAACTTATATATTTAGGACAAAAACCAAACCATCATGCTATGTTTGCAGTTTAGGAACATTTGCTTTCAATACATTACTGGTTCAACTTACCATGTTTCCATGCAAATGAACTTAGTAGGGGTATAATTGTTCTGCATGTTTTCATAGGAACTTTGTTAAATTTGGCTGTCTTTATTGAAGTTGATGTACATCTGATATGATAAGACTCACTTCCTCGCGATCTCGTTGTAGGCTATGTTTGAAGGGATTCTTGTTGATATACCATTTGCAACGTTTTTCCTTAGCAAATTGAAACAAAAGTATGTAAATTTCTGACCTCAACTTACTGTCATTTCATTTGTTTATTTAAGCCCATACAGACTCTGTGAACATGTTGCAAAACTTCTATTGTTCTCTGGCTAGGTACAACTATCTCAACGATTTGCCTTCCCTGGATCCTGAGTTGTATAGGCACCTCATATTTCTGAAGGTAACTTTCACTGAATAATTTATTTTCCGGTTGCTTTGTGGAACGGAGCATAGAGGTGCGAGAACGCTGACATCTGTTATTTTTCTTTTCTTTCAGAAACTGAAATTTGTTTCCTTTTCTTTTCATTTTAGCTTTATCCACTTTTTAATGTATTCAATTACATTACAATATTTGCAGCGTTTTAAGGGTGATATCTCAGAGTTGGAGCTTTACTTTGTTATTTTGAATAATGAATATGGAGAGAGGACAGAGGAAGAGTTACTTCCAGGGGGGAATGATATGCGAGTTACAAATGAGAATGTTATAACTTTCATTCATCTGGTTTCCAATCATCGGTTAAATTTTCAGGTATCTAGGAACCACTTACCTCTCAGTAATCTTAGTATACCTGAGGTCACCTTGTAAAAAGGTCAACAGTTTTTAATATCATCCCATTTTTTCGGTTGCAGATACGCCAGCAGAGTTCTCATTTCCTGAGGGGGTTTCAGCAACTCATCCCGAAAGAATGGATCGACATGTTCAATGAACATGAACTTCAGGTGCCAATGGATTTACATTTCTTATTATACTTGCTTTGTTAGTTGCTCCATAAAGGAGCATGAACTGATGATTAATTATTTGTGGGCTTTGGTTGCAGGTTCTCATATCTGGTTCAGTTGATAGTTTGGATATTGACGACCTGCGAAATAACACCAATTTTGCTGGAGGCTACCACGCGGTGAGTGGTTCTTAGCTGTTAGCCAAAATGCCATGGTGAATTAGCGTAGGGACACTTTTGGAACATTGTTAAATGACTACGTCGCTATATTCTTGACAGGACCATTATGTGATCGAGATGTTCTGGGAAGTCATGAAAAGCTTCTCAACTGAAAACCAGAAGAAGTTCTTAAAGTAGGTCAATTTCGCAGTTGCTACAGTTTGTGTACCCAATGAATACCGTAGTGTAATTATTTTCTTTAACGGAACTAAGATGCACATCTATCATCTTCATTTTCAGGTTTGTGACGGGCTGTTCACGAGGGCCACTGCTCGGTTTCAAATACTTGGAACCTGCATTCTGCATACAGAGGTAAATTACACAGATTCACAAACGTTTTTATTTTATATTTATGGGAATTGGACAGTAATAGAATAAAAGAAGATCCATCCTTGTTTGGAATTTGTTTCAGGGCTGCCGGTAGTGCGAGTAATGAATCAGTTGATAGACTACCGACATCAGCCACTTGTATGAACCTTCTTAAGCTTCCGCCTTATCAAAGGTCCGTCCTATAGTAACACAATCCATTTGGTTTTTGCTCAGTTAGCAGATTTCATTTGTTGCCAAAGTACCGTTGTCTTGCACTTGGTGCGGTGATGGCAGAAAGCAAATTAAACATGTCTTGTTAATGATGCAGCAAAGAGCTACTTGAGACCAAGTTGATGTACGCCATAAGTGCAGAAGCGGGTTTTGATCTGAGCTGAATAGCTTTGTGCCGTAAACACAGACTATCATGGCCCCAAATTGACCCGGCTTCTTAATATTCGTCTTCTTCGAGCATTCCCTGTAGACTGAGGGAGGGTGAAGAATGTGTTGGCTCAAAGCATCTAATAGAAGGGTCTAGAGGGGAACGTATACTGGATATTATTAACTAATGGGTTTCATTTGCAGCTCTTGTTTGAAAAATATGAGAGAAAAAGAAGTGTGATTTACTGGGAAAGTCTTAGTCGGAGGTGCCTGAGAGTTTAAAACTTCAGTGACAGATGGGGGGAAAAGAAAAAAAAGTAAGCGTTAAAATAAGAGACTGGTCTTAGTGAACAAGTTAGGGGAACTGAAATGCTGTAAATTATTTTGCTTATCGTATTTATAAGCGCACATGAAATAATTTGTAAATTATTTGCAATCGTAACACGTCTTCTCTAGAGTTTTGAGCCCCTTCCTTTTATATTATGTCTTGATGATGTTCAAATTATACAAGTCCTTTCTAAGTTAACACAAAGATATTAAGTGAGATGGACCTGTCAAGATTGCAGTATAAAGATAACTGGTACTGCTGCTACATTGGAAAAGAAATAGTTAGTTAAGCTCTTAACGTTCAGCTTCAGCAGCATCTGTTTATGTTTTCTTTCTTTATCTGGTGACTTTGCTTCGCGATAAAAAGATCTTGACCGTCCATTTATCTTCTCCATGCTCATTTAGTCATTTTCTTAATACTTACTTGCACGTCGCAAAGCTGCTCTTATAGAAAGATCTTGACCGCCCATTTATAGTCAAACTCCATAGTTGAGAGCTTGAGAGAAGAAGTGGAAGAAAATATCAGAAATGGAGGAAGCTAATAAGGGACCTGTGAAGCACATTCTGCTTGCCAAATTCAAAGATGGCGTAAGCCCTGAGAAAATCGAAGAACTAATCAAAGGTTACGCCAACCTCGTCAATCTCATCGAACCTATGAAAGCTTTCCACTGGTTTGTACATCTCTTCGCACTTCACATTTAACGTTTTCTGCGATCCTTCGATGTTTTTGCTTTGAATTTATCATCAGATCGAACTGTTATAGATCTGAATTGCTTCTAAGAGTTAGGAATATGCTCCAGATCCCAAATTCCATGAATTTGCTCTTGCCTTTTACTGATTTCTTGGCTCTGTACTAAACCTGGTATATGTATAATTTCTAGGGGAGAAGACGTGAGCATTGAGAATCTGCACCAAGGTTACACACACATTTTCGAATCCACATTTGAGAGCAAAGAAGCTGTTGCAGAGTACGTTGCTCACCCCGTTCACGTTGAATTCGCCACCATGTTCCTTGGCAGCTTGGATAAAGTATTGGTTATTGACTACAAGCCTACTTCTGTCTCTCTCTAATTAATGTTGCTGCCTCCAATATTCTCATCTTTGATCTTTTTCTCTGGGTTTGCATCTTGTGAGCATTGTTGAATAAAGTATATCCGTTTTGAGTTATATATGACCTTTGGTTGCCTTGAGTTGTTCTCTTGTTTCTGTGAATTTCTACCTTTGCCTTTGTTGTATTTAGACTTGATGTGTAAACGATCTCGAGTTTTACTTTATAATGAAGAAAGTTTGATTTCAGATATTTTTCTCGGCTTTGTTATAAGTCTAATACTAGTTGTTATCTCTTAATTTTATCCTATACAAAGAGGTGATGCCTGTGTAAAAACTAGTTACGAGGAATCCGGGTTCTTGATGCTGTGTATATCAGAGTCAAGTTATGAGTATGACGGGAGATTGGATCAAGCCCTTTCTCACATCATGTTCGAGATGACAAGAACAATGCCACAAATATTCTGAAAGTCACCACTGTTATACATAGTTGAAGTGTCAACTTTGAAATTTGCCATGTCTTCTTCACATGTTGTAGGTCCTTCCATAGCCGCTGATACCTTAATGTTCAACCCTGGACCATCGCCTGACGCAAGGCTCTGCTTAGCATCATTGAGACTGCTGATTGCACTCTTATAATGCTGTACGCACGAGGTGTATGCTTTCTTCAAAGTTGGGTTGGTTGCTGCCTTGACTAGAGATTGAATTCTATTGAAACCTTCTGATGCACTTGTTTGTGCAGAACCAAAGGTGATATTTGCAAGTGTTGGAAGATCAGCACCCGATGTCTTCGGGTTGGATTTCATGTAGCTCGAACAGAAGGATTGGTTTTTCGCTTTACCGCAGATTGCTTTTATGTCTGCCACTTGTGCGTTCAAGGAACCAATCATTACGGAAAGCATCAGAGAAGACACAAAAACTCTGTTCATTAGGTATGCTGCCATCTTTGCTTCTTTCTTTCTTATGTTCGTTGGTAGATGGTTAAGTTATTCCCTTGCTATGCCTGATGATATAAATTTATAGATGTTTGCGATTGATTGTTTCCACTAGAACTAAATCTAATAATAGAAACTCATAGAATGGGTAGTTGCTCTTTCTGATTCTTAGTTAGACCACAAGTCCTAATCTATGAGAGAGAAAAAAAATTAGCTATTCTTAGCATTATTGCAGAGATAGTTATCTGATTAGTATTCTTCTTACTTACTTTCCAGAATTCTCTTATTTTGGTGCTAAAAAGTTTATATCGTAGGACAATTTTAAAGGTTCTATGGATATGACGATTGTCATAAAACTTACATCAGTAATTTGACGAGGCCATAGAGAACCATGTTGGATCAGAGGTAAGCCAAGTGATGCAGAAATCCCTGTATATTGTTGGTGTTGAAATGGGACACACATTATGTTTATTCTAGTCCATTTCTTAAATATCCTCCTTATAAATATATGAAATTCTTCTTCAACTAATTCAAAAATGGTGTTCATTCCACCATTTTTCAATTGATAATGAACCAGTAAAAAAAAAATCTAGGTTATTAGATCATTTCCAACTTTGAAACAAACAAGCAAACAAAAATTCTGATAACATTTCAAAATCTTGGGTGATTACATTTTTGTTCATATCATATCATACAAAAAAATTCGCAAATCTAATTACTACACAAGTACATACGTATGTTTGTATCTTCTTCTGGGTATATTTTCAACCATCTGTTTTTGAAACCTATTATGACAGTGGTAATATATCTTGAGAGCATAATACAGAGGAATAAAAAAATCGTAACGTAGTAGTTTAATGTGGGTGGGAGAATAACCGAACCAAGTCTATAAAGTGGAAGGAAATCGAAATCACCATCAAATAGTTAACAAACAAATCATATCGAACTCGGTTTACTCCTTCAAAAATCAGCCAACAAAACCAATGCCAGGACCACCGAACAAAACCGGATTAATCACATTTTGGTTCATTGAGCATTTCAAATTATTACTATAGTCGGGCCTGACCCGGAACTGAAAAAAAAACTGGAGAAGATTAACGAATAAAAAAGAGTGGTAAAAGTATCTTCTTTCAGCTCAATCTCATATCCACCAGAAATTAAAAGATCGAATGTTTTAAACCGATATTAGAAATCTAATCTCGATTTGGCTTTGTCGTAGGCGGCTTTACTTCCTTCTCCTACAATCCACATCTCCTAGAATAGACATCAACACACACAAGAAAATATCAAAACCCAAAAAAGCAACAAGTAAATCATAAATCGAAAGGGAACCAACACTAAACTGTCACCTACCTGTGGGTTTATCTACATGTGTATGGGCTTGTCATAGGTAGCCATGGCAGCTTCCTTGATAGCCTCACTCATGGTGGGATGAGCGTGACAGACTCGAGCAATGTCTTCACTCGATGCATCATAGTTGATCGCTAGAACCGCCTCATGGATCAATTCTCCTGCGTTTGGCGACATAATGTGAACTCCCAAGATCTTGTCTGTCTCTTTATCAGCCAAAATCTTGACCATTCCCTCTACTGTGTCTATGGCCTTGGCTCTGCTATTCGCCATAAACGGGAATTTCCCAACATTGTAGCTTACACCCTCTTTCTTCAGCTGTTCCTCGGTTTTACCCACCGAGGCAACTTCAGGGTGAGTGTAGACAACCCCAGGGACTTTGTCATAATCCACATGGCCATGTTTGCCTGCTATAAACTCGACACAAGCAACACCGTCTTCTTCAGCTTTGTGAGCAAGCATTGGTCCTGGAATTACATCTCCAATTGCATAAACGCCTGAAACATTTGTCGAAAATCTCTCATTCACTAGAATTCTCCCGCCTTTGTCTGTCTCAACTCCAATTTTCTCTAGATCAAGTCCAGATGTGAAAGGAGTTCTACCAGCTGAGACGAGAACTATATCAGCTTCTAGAGTGGTCTGCTCTCCACCTTCAGCAGGTTCCACTATGAGTTTCACACCATCTCCAGATGAATCTACGCCAACGACTTTAGTCTTGAGCATGAATTTCATACTTTGCTTCTCTAGTGAACGTTGAAACTGCTTGCGGATTTCACCATCCATTGCTGGTACAATATCTGCTGCAAACTCAACAACTGTGACCTCTGATCCGAGCCTTCCCCATACAGAGCCCATCTCAAGCCCAATATATCCAGCGCCAATGACAATGAGTTTCTTTGGGATTTCTGTCAGACACAGTGCCCCGGTTGATGAGACAATCTTCTTTTCATCGATGGTGATACCAGGCAAAGACTTGACATCCGAGCCAGTTGCAACTATGATATGTTTGCCTTTCACAATCGTGTTTTCTCCATCGGTTGTGTCCACAGAGACTTCGGTCGGGGACAGAAACTTACCGTATCCCTTCACATAGTTGACCTTGTTCTTCTTAAACAGACTTTCGACTCCACGGGTGAGATTCTTGACGGCTGTGTCTTTCTGAGCCAACATAGCAGGAAGATCTACCTCAACTGAAGATACCTTAACACCATGTTTAGCAAAAACGTGCTTTGCTTCATGGTACATATGAGAAGAGTGAAGAAGGGCCTAATACAGAAGGAAAAAAATGAATGCTATGTTAGAGAATGTCATATAGATTCATCAAAGTGAACAAGAGCCTAATCAATCAGGATACAAAAAGTAGTGTTAACATCTATCTACCACTGTTATTATCTACGAACCAAGAGAAGATCATGATTCATGATCCAGCCATATGCAACGAGAACAAAATAAAGTGAAGAGATACAAAAATACGAAGGCAGTTGGTTCCATTTCCGGCGAATCAAGCACAAAACAGGACTCAGGAAAACGAAAAAAAAAACTCAAGCAGATCTGAGTAATGAATAACTATCATCACAGAACCAGTTTTTTAAACCTCGAACTCAATCTAACCCTCAGATCGAATCTCAAACGATGATCCACAGCAAAAACTCACAAGAGGCGAAACAAAATCAGAGAAATATCTAACGAATCGAGGTAAATGAAAAAAGGAGTTTCTGAATCACCTTAGAAGGAATACAGCCGACGTTAAGACAAGTACCACCGAGAGCGCCGCGCTTTTCGATACAGGTAGTTTTGAGTCCGAGCTGAGCTGCCTTAATCGCCGCCACGTAACCTCCAGGTCCGCCGCCGATGATGACAACGTCGTTCTCATCGGATCCCGACGAAGCGAAGCCGCGAGTGAGGGAGAGAGAAAATCTGAGAGCATCAGTGGGAGAATTAGAGATGTTTCTGGTGAGAAAGTAGGCTTTTCTCCTAGCTAAGCTCGCCATCGCCATCGTTGTTTTTGTTGTTTTGTTCTTCTTCCGTCGAACTTTCTGAGAGAGAGAGGAGATGGAGACGAGACTTTGGTTCTTTGAAGAGTCGAATAAAGACGGAATATTAAAAAAAATGAAAAGGACATTTTCTCAAATTTCCTATGATTTATTTATTCTTTTTTTTTTTAATTCCAATTTTCGTTAATCATAATTAAGAACTAAGATGATCTAGAAGCAATTATGATACCCAAATAATTCAAAAGTAGTGCTTAATTATATACATATGTATTTGAATATGACCAACTACTACATAGCTGACGGATATGTGTGAGGTATTTCAACAAATATACAAAAAGTGAAGATATGGGAAGATGAAGATCTTCTAGAGATGGAGGATAAGAGAAGGTTAAGCTAATGTAGGAGAGTTCTTAAACTCAAAGACAAGGAGGAAGAAGCGGTTGATTAATTTATAACATGAATAGACTTTAATCTTAATCAGTTTTTGTACATAAGTGCTCAATAATCCTACTGGAGATGTAGCCAAACAACAAACAGATCAAAAATGGCTACAACACTTATGAACATTTTAAACAACAACATAGAGAAGTCTTTCATCTTCTCTTTTTGCCTCCATTTTATTTGCATCCAATATCAGAGATGAACTGTCATCAAATAATCTTGCTTGGGACTTGGGAGGATTGTTATCTCTAAAAACCCATCTCTGTTGCTATAATATATACATTGTCCCCTCCTCAAGACCTCTTACAAACCTTCATCAGTTAGCCTTCTAGCATTGTCTGTAACCGGGCTCGGGCTTCATCAGAAACACAGAACCGTATTTTTCTCCTCTGTGGAGCTGGTGATGATGTGAAACAGATGACAACCACTGTAACGTTATCTGATGAATCAAGCCTCAACGCTTCCCTTCCAAGTTCCATAGCGCATCTTCTCGGGTCACCGTGTCTCCTGAATCCTTGCCTTACAAAAGTAACAGCATACTGGCTAGTCATCACATCCCAAACACCATCACATCCCATAATCAAGAATTCGTCTTCCTCTGTTAGAATCATCTGTTGAATGTCCGGGTCCGAGATGAGAGGTGAGAAAGATCCACCGAGAGGTGAAAACCTCTTTACTGACCAGTCTCCAAGAGCTCTTGTAACAGCAAGGTCACCGTAGAGATACTCGCCTTCAAAGTACCCTCCTAAATCCTCTACCCGTCTCCGTTCTGGCTCAAATGTAGATTTGTGATCAAATGACATATCAACCGCCTTTCCTTTTCTGCAGAGCACTGCACGGCAATCACCAGCGTTAGCAACCAATAAATGTCTTCCAATTACAAGAGCGGTCAAGGCGGTTGTTCCGCACGAAGTGCTAACTATTCTTTCATCTTCCATGGCAAGATCAGCAAGCCTATAAGCTTTCCGGTGAGACTTTTCCAGTTCTTTCAAGAAAAGAGAGTCCACAACCGAGGGAGATTCTCGGAAAACAGCATCTTCAAAGAACAATCTCATTGCATTCTCTTTAATATACTGTGATGCCTCAGATCCACCATGGCCATCAAACACACCGTAGAAAGCGATAGGTACAGGAAATCTGTAGAAGGAAGATCCAAGATGAACTGAAAGGTCGTCTATGCATATGTGTTCATCTTCCATGTATTCCCGGTAGTCACCCTTATCTGCATAACTCCCAGAGCTTATATTTGGTACATACTCAGTAGCAGGCTCTTCAATAATCGTTGCAGCTGCAGAACAGCTCTTGACCTGTTTGAGAAAAAAAGGTAACATAAAAGCTTGTTTAGTGTTTAGTTCTTCTTCTTCTTCACAACATCAAAGAATCCACAGCGAATTCACAGAACAGAAGAAACCCACAAAAAGCCATGATGCAGAATTGACCAAATCATGATCGAAAAGAAAATACAAATTGAAATCCATGACATTAAGCAAGCAGATTATCAAAAGAGTAGGACTTTATCAATCCGAACCAATCAAATCCTAACTTCGAATTCATCGGAAGTTGTAGAATGGTACAGAGTCCTAAGAAAATGTAAAAAAGTAGCAAAATTGAGATAACGAGAAGAGAAAAGAAACAAAACCCAAAGACATACCGATCCTAATAGAGGCGTTTCTTCAGAGCCAGGAATCTCTATACAAACGGAATCATGAATTCGAATCTCGGCAATCTGAAAGCTACTGGGATCTTTCCCGACGGAGAGATGAGACTTGACGTCAATGACACTGATCTCAGCAGAATCGGCGACCATGTTTTGACTCAAAATCATCGATTTTGCTTTTATTATGAACTTGCGGACACATCTGATTATGAGATCTTTCCAAAGACAAAGCTGTGTGTAAAGCAGCCATGTTTGGGTCACTGAAGCTTTGCTTTGACGCATTTTATTTTTTCGATTAAATTTTTTAAAAAGAAAACAAATTAGGTTTACCTGAATATGTTGAGAATATATATATATATATATACATGTGTGCTTATATAAATATTAGTTTTTCTATTTTTATACATTTTTTATATAAATAAGCCAAATGTAATAACTTATTTATTTTATAAGTTTCTACTTTCTAGTAACCCCAAAAATATCTCATTGTTATGTAGGTGTTTAGTTAAATGCATGGAACTCTTGTGTTCACACTTGATTTGTCAAACCAAATTTAAATCAAGTGTTAAATACAAAACTAAGACAAAGATTAATTAGTACTTAACTTGGCTAATGGTGACTGGTGGTGAGCAACACGTGGAAAACATGAGTGAGTGCAAGCTTTCAAAACCACTTGGCCTCTTTTTACTTTTTAACCAATACACTGCCACCATGTTGGTTTCTTTACCTAGTTACACTTGCACTTGAACACATCAGAGAACATGTAAAAAAGAAATAGAAGAAAAATTGTACAGAGTTAACCATATTTTTATGTAAAAGGTGGATGATGATATATGTAACAAGGTTGAAAAATGCTATTAAAGCCCATATTTATATACTATTGATAACATGTGTTACTAAATACATTACTACTAGTCCTAGAACGTCTTAAAGAGAAATATATTTATTTATTCTTTCTAAAATTATTAAGCAAATTAAACTAACCCATATGCTCAATAACAAATTATGTAGTCGTAATATAGAGTTCATTTTTGCAAAGACAGTGAGTATTGTAGTAGTTATTAAGGTCAAGGAGACTTGTAGTCGGTCAGTTCACTTAAGCATCTTACCTTCATAGTACCTTTTAGCTTTGTAGATATATTAATTTGATTATCTCTATTTTGTTTGTCAAAATATTCAAACTTAGATTAACAAAAATAGTAATCGATATTGAGATATTTCATACTAATTAAACAAAATAAGTCTTCGAAACAGGAGACATGTTACTGATATAGAAATGGAAAAACGATAGTACTAAAACAAAACACAGAGGTATTGAGTTTCATGAAGGCTACAAAAGTAGTTCAGGTTCTTACTAGTGATAATAAGGAGAAACTTCTTACCTATTTAGCCGTTATCAATCATCAAAGGCCTAACCAGTTTTTGCTGCACATCATGGCGTTAGTAATTTTGGGTTCCAAAGAAAGAACAAAATCAGGAGGCTCTCGATTGTCTGGAACATAGGCATCCTGCGATACGGCACGCGAGATTGTAATGGAGAGAATGTCACGTGCTACTCGGGAGAGTATTGGATACTTTTTGCCTTCTTGTCTCCACCATTCCAGTGTTTTGAAGTCTTTGTTCCACTCTATAACCGGTTCTTTGAGGTAGGAATCAATCTCTGATTCTTGAAGCTCTCTTGGAGATCCTTCAAACTTGAGATATTCTTGAAAAAAAACAAAATCCTCGTATGCGTCGGGCTTCTTCTCTTCCTTTTCCTTCTGCTCTTCTTCTCCATTATCATCATCTAGTTCTTCTTCTTCTTCTTCACCGTAATCTTGTTCTTCTTCTTCTTCATCAATTGGAGCAACAAAGCATATTGGTTTTTGATAGGTATCGTTAGCTGCATAGCGAGCATATAGATTGCGTAAATAGTCCAAAACAGTTTCAGCTTTTGAACCTTCAACATTAACTTCCTTCTTTGAGCAGTAAAAGTCGAGGTACTTCATCTTGAACCGAGGATCTAATACAGAAGCAGTTGCCAAAACCAGGTACATCTTTTTCCAGTACCTATCAAACCTCTTCAATATCTGCTTAGCTTTGCCGATGAAGTAGTCATTATCAGCACTCGCGAGCTCTTGGTTCAGCATTACTTTAAGTTCAGAAAGTAGGTGGAAGAAGACGTTACATGTCAAATAATCTCCCTTGAAAAGCTCTATTGACACTTTATATATGCAACCAGTGAGTTTGCAAAAGGTTTCAATCTTAAACCAATCTTCATCAGATGGTTTGTCAAACTCATCGTAATCCTCGTCCTTTGAGAATTCATCCTCAGATTTCATATCTACAGCTCGTTGTAGCTTAGACAAAGTGATGTTCCAATTGATATGTGACAGTGGTCCACATCCAACCAACAAACTCACATCCTCTAGCAAAGACTCGCTTAAGCAACTATAAACATCATCAACCATTAACCGGAAAAGGTCAGCGCAACAATAGAGGAAAGAAACCCGTGGGTTGATCTGATTACTCCCTCTCTCTTCAATCCATTTCCTGAAAGGAGCTAAAGGCACTTCATCAAGATCAAAGTAGGTAGGCAACAGAAGAGTAGAGACTTTGCTCTCAATCTCGAAATCCTGAACGGTCGCCCTAACAACTTCCAAAGGTACATCCCGGTCAGTAGTGTACCCCAATATCCATTTCTTCATCTCCCAGTTGTCATCAATGAAATGAGCAGCCAGACAGACGAAATCCTGATGCAAGATAGGGTCTATAAGGTAATCCTTGGACCATTTATCGCTAAGAACCATCCATTCATAAGAGAGGGATAATTGCCCTTCAAAACCCTTGAGAAATCTCTTAGCCTTCTCTTTACATTCTTTGTGTATCTCAAGAACCTCCTTTTTGACTTCAGTAACGCTAGGAGGAAATTCCGGTTTTAGGCAGTTGAAAAACTTGGCACACGTGGGGTTCCTATTGATAATATTAGGAGTAATCCCATCAGCAATGAACCACTCGGCCATAGCATTGTGAAAAAATTTCTCCTTCTCAGCATGTGAAGGAAGACTATCACCCGCCACCTCTTCATCTACCATAGAATCATCTAACTTTAGTTTCTTCCTCATATCTAAAAATACACACATTGAAAAGCAAATTCAAACACATGAGCACGGGGAAAGAAAAAAAAAACCCAAACAATATAATTAAGCCATATATTTGTTTAACATTTAACCAAAAAAAAATATAAGCCATATATAAACATATACACACAGACCCATAGATTCACAACCTCATAAAGTAAAATCATAAAAGTGAGATCGGAACAGAACAAAGAGTAGAAATTAGGGGTCTAGTCCAAGAAAAAAAACCCAACAAGAAAACAATGCGAGTACATATATCTATCAGTCAGAAAAAAACATCTCCGGAGACACTGATTTGGAAATAACAAGGAGGAGAAATTAGAACCTGAAGATGAGCTGGAGGCGAGATCACCTTTGTCCATATCAACGATGCTGCCGTTTGGGGAAATGAACGATACGGAGAGAGTGATTTAGGGTTTTGCTTTTTAAGGAATAAGTGACGATTCTGATTTCCGATACCTTAGGATATTTTTACTGATATCATTTACGCGGGAAATACTACTAGAGTTGTATTATCTTACGTGGCCTTGTGCTATTGGTTCCTTTCTTTCTTTTAGGGGGTTGATTGTTCCAGGAGCTTAATCGGACGGTTAAAAACTAAACACTGTGGACGGATGAGATCAAAGAAACTTCGAACTAGGAGGGATTAATAACACTTCACTTACTGTGAGCTCAAGAGTTGTTATTACTCGAATTTTCGTTTAACAAAAATGACCGATTTATTATTAACTTTAACAACAGCATCACTGAAAAGGAACATGTTTATTGATATAGAAATGGAAAATGAAAGTATCAAAACCCAGATAAATGTTGAGTTTCATGAAAGCCACAAAAGCAATTTAAGTTCATAGTTCTTACTAGTGAAATAAAGAAGAAGCAACTTCTTACTAGTTTTGCCTTTGATCGCAAAGTCGTAACCATTTCTTGCTGCACATCATGGCGTTAGCAACTTTTGGTTTCATGGAGACAACAAACTCAGGAGGCTCTCTTTTGTCCGCAACATAAGCGTCATACGAGGTGGCACGTGAGATTGGTATTGAGAGAATGTCACGGGCTACTCGGGAGAGTATTGGATACTTTTGGCTCTCTTCCCTCCACCACTCCAATGCTTTGAAGTCTTTGTTCCACTCCATAACCGCTTCTTTGAGGTAGGAATCAAGCTCTGATTCTTGCTGCTCTCTTGGAGTTCCTTCAAATTTGAGATATTCCTGAAACAAAACAAAGTCCTCGTATGCATCAGGCTTCTTCTCTTCCTTGTCCTTCTCTTCTTCTTCTTCTTTAGCTTCTTCTCCTTCATTGACATCTTCCTCTTCTTCTTCTTCCTCTTTTTCTTCCCCTTCACCATCTTCAGTATCATACTCTTCTTCTTCTTCTCCTTCATCATTATCTTCTTCTTCATCTTTTTCAGAGTCAGAGGAGTCAATTGTAGCAACCGCGCATATTGGTTTTTGACAGATGTCGCTAGCTGCATATCGAGCATATAGATTTCGTAAATAGTCCAAAACAGTTTCAGGTTTTGAACCTTCAGCATTAACATCCTTCTTTGAGCAGTAAAACTCGAGATACTTCGTCTTAAACCGAGGGTCTAGAACAGAAGCAATTGCCAAAACCAAAAACATATCGTTCCAATACTTATCAAACCTCTCCAACATCTGCTTAGCTTTGTCGATGAAGTAATCATTATCAGCACTTGCAAGCTCTTGATTCAACATTACCCTCAGCTCAGCAAGAAGGTGGAAGAAGACGTTAGATGTTGAATACTCTCCCTCGAAAAGCTCCTTTGTCACTTTATAGATGCAACCAGTGAGTTTGCAAAAAGTTTCAATCTTAATCCAATCTTCATCAGATGGTTTGTCATAATCATCGTAAATCTCGTCCTTTGAGAATGCATCCTCAGCTTTCATATCAACAGCTCGTTGCAGATTAGACAAAGTGACGTTCCAGTTGGTTGATGAACATCTTCCCCATCCAACCAACATACGCAAATCCTCTAGCAGGGACCAGCTGAATTCACTAAGCAAATCATCAACCATTAACCGGAAAAGATCAGAGCAGCAATAGAGTAACAAAACCCTTGGATTGAACTGATTGTTCCCTCTCTCTTCCATCCATTTCATGAAAGGATCTAGAGTTTCTTCATCAAAACCCTCACTGTTAGGAAGTAGAAGAGTAGAGACCTTGTTCTCAATCTCAAAATCTTGAACAGCGTTCCTGAAAGAGTAAACATAAAAATCCTCCATAGGTATGTCCTCGTCAGTAGTGTACCCCAAGATCCGTTTCTTCATCTTCCAGTTATCGTCCACGAAATGAGCGGTCAGACAGACAAAATCATCATGCAAAACAGGGCCTTTAACGTACTTCCTAGCCCAGCCATTACCAAGAACCATCCATTCATAAGAGAGTGTTAACTGTCCTTCAAAACCCTTGAAATAATTCTTAGCCTTGTCTTTACACTCCTCGTAGATCTCAAGAACTTCATTCTCGACTTTAGAAACACTAGGAGGAAACTTGGGTTCCATGAAGCTCATTAACTTTGCAAAGGAAGGGGTCTTAATGGTATTAGGATTAACCTCAGAAGCAATGAACCACTTGGCCATAGCGTTATGAGCTTCTTTCTCCTCGTCTACCATCGAATGCTCAGACTTTAGTTTCTTCCTCATATCTAATTAAAAAACGAAAACCAGTTATTTATTAGAATATCATCGAAAACGATATGCACTTTACATAAACATAAGCAGAGAAAGTCAAACCATTTTAAATCTATAGCACAGAGAACAGTATAAACTCTAGAAAATTAGAGTGAAATCAAATAAAAAAAAAACAAAACAAGAAGACAGTACTACAAGTATATCTATTTATCGGAGTCGAGGCATAAGTAAACACTAAACTGAAAAAAGGAAAAAGAAATTAGAACCTGAAGATGAGTCCATAGCAAAGTTTCTGTTTGGGGAAGACGAACGGGAGAGAGCTGATTTTTTTAGGTTTTAGAGTCAGAGAAAGATGTGACGATTCCGATTTTCCAATTCCTAAATCTTTCTAGGATCTTTATTAATCAATATACGCGGGAATGGTTACTTGAGGTATTTAGGTACGTGGCTTTCTCCTACTGGATACTTTCTTTTAATTTAGGAGATTTATTATGGAGACGGTGAATCTGATGGTTGAGGATGAACTATGGTGAACTGATAATATTACTTCGAATATTATGTTTCGATTCTGTGAGAGAAAAATGTTAATGAGCAAGTTTGAAGTTAAACAAAAAATGTCAAACGATTTTGGGCTTTTCAATCCGTTTTAAGTTCAAGTAGCACAATAGGTTCAATTCGGATAAAATAAAATAAAGTCTGTGTGATCGGTTTACTAAAATATTGACTAATTTCCATTTCCATTTTTATAGAACAATATGTAAGGTTTCTATAAACAATTATAAACCGTGCAGCAGATCAATTTGTTTTCCCAAAATCCTTGAAGACATTCAAATTTAATTTAACAAAATTACGATTTAATGTACGGTTTAAATAACGCAAACAGTGGACGGATGAGATTCTTTCGAATATTTTACTTGGATATATAAATGGGCCAACGTTTTGGGCCGTTTGTAAAAAATAAATTCTCTAGCGACGTCGTTTCCTATGCTTAACCTGAAAGTTGAAATCTTAAACCGGAGGAGGAAGCAGTCACCGTTGAATGCTTTTCTCCGTCTCTCTCAAGCTCGATATTTCGCCGTCCGGTCTATTCTCCGGTACGTCTCGATCTTGTTTTCTTTCTCTCCTTTTCGCTCTCTATTTGGTTTGAAAATGTTGTATTGATTTCATCTATTTCCTCTCTTTAGTCCAATATCTTTGCTTTCTCCATTTCGTGTTGTTGACGATCCTTACTGAGTATCAGATTTGGTATTTTAATGGCTGCCGGAATTGTAATTAAGTTATGACATTATTTTTGGGTTCATTCCTTAATGGTTAAATATTTATAAAAACAGCGGCTTCTTTCTTCTATCAGTTTTATTTGGGATTGGGACTAGAAAAAAAAACAAAGCTCATTTCTTCAGTGACTGCTGCTTCAGGGTTTAGGGTTCTGTGTATTTGCATCGTTTCTTCTGATCGATAGGTTGTGGTTTGTGTTAGGCTGTAATTGAAGAAGCTCAACAATTCTTGTGAAAATGCCGTCACTGCAAACTTCTCTGCCTCCTGAACTCGCTAACAATGTGGTTAGGGTCAGTACCAATCTCCTCATCCTTAACTTGTGATTTGTTTTTTCTTAATTTGATGCTATTTCACTGATCTATTCGTCCTTTGTGGGCAGTTGTACCGAGAATGTCTTCGTAGAGCTAAATTTATTGGTAAGCAGGTGAGATTTAGAACTAATTGTTTTTCTGAGCTTTGAATATGAACCTGCTTTGTCAGACTCAGAGAATGGGGTGTGCTTAGTTTTGATTGCCATTCTTGTTTGTAGCTTAATGTTTGGATACAATGATTTCATTTGTAGGGCTTTGAAACAAAATCGAGTTTATTGTATATATAGATGCCGATTGAAATCTATCAGTGTTCTTTACCTTCACCCGTTTGTTTCTTGCAGCAACACAACACTGAGCTAGTGGTTGGTATGGTGAGGCAACAGTTTAAGAAACATATGAATGAGACAGATCCTGAGAAGATTCAGAAGCTTAAAGATGAGTGAGTTTTCTTTCTCCCCAATCTGTAGTGAATGCTATATACCTCAGAGAACCTTGTGATTATTGAGACTTGTTCGTTGAGGCATGTTTTGCAAAAAGATGATGCTTCACACACACACTCATGTACACACAAACGCACATTCACTCGCACACACACACACACACAGCCGCGCAAGATCATATATTACTGAATACTCGTGGAATATATGTATGTATATCTATTTCAAAAGTTTGGAATGACTCAAAATTCTCTGATACTGGTATTTGGCAGTGCTGCTCGGGGACTCATTAATCACATGTTGTTTGAGTCGGCAAAGCTGACAGGAGGCAAGGTTAGCCAGAGATCCTGATGCAGTCTGGTTGCAGACTCCCATTGTTATACTCTTTCTCTCTCTCTCTCTCTCTGGTTCAAGGCTTGTAAGCTAATAATGCAACTAATGTTGGCTTTAATAAAAGACTTCGCCGAGTAGCATCTGTGACTCAACATTTTATGATTTTGGTATTCAATCAATCATTCAAATGGTTATCCACTTCAAGTCAAATCATTCAACTCTTCTATTCTGGTTTAGAATCTAGTTTATAACTTATTACACACCTCAGATCATAAATAATTTAGTTTGGCGAAATGAGTCCAAAAGGAACCCCTTTCGACTGGGAATGAGTATGATTGCAACCAACTAACATTGAGCTAAACAGAACGAATTCATAAATAAGGCTAATATATTACATAAATGTGAACAAAGTACAACAACACTAATCTACATGATTTACTGCTTATATCTCCAAGAAGTAGCATAGCTATGAAAAAGAACAAGCCCACGTTCTATGCGGGTTATGAAACATACAAACTGATACCCGTTTTTCATATAAAAAAGATCTCTCCAACACTAAGAGATTCAAACCATGAAAAGTCTCCAAGATTTACCGAGTTACCTTCAGAAATAAAAACGGCAAACTCCTAAGATGAGACAACTCTCTAGGTTCTTGAGGAGGTAAAGGCAGTTGGTCAACTTAACTCCATCATATCTCTGACACGTTTTGCGACACGGACAAACTCGTTAAACAACGTATAATCAAATTCACAGGCTTCGCTTCTTGGGGTTTCTTTAGAGAGATCAGGTGGTGTTGATGGGTTCTGGCAAATGATAAAGTCAAATCCCTTAAATCTCTGCACCAAAGTCTCCAGCTTCTTTGTCGTTAAGCTCTTGATGTCTTCAAACTGCACAAGCTCTCCGGTTTGTCCCGAAGTCTGCCACCATCTTTTCAGTATATTACGGCTCAATCCACAGGACTCTACCGAGACAACGCCTTTTAGACGGATTCCAAGGCGGTCCAAGGCAATTTCTGCACCACCAATCCCGCTAAAGAGTGATAAAACTGTTAACCCTTCAGGGAACATAGACTTGAGTACAGAGAGATGGAAACCCAATGTGTCTATTTGGAAGCAATAATCAAACAACTTTAATCTTTCCGCCAATCTTCCACCACCAATGTTTGTGTGGTTTGTTGGATATCCCATAATGCACTCCATATGCTCAGGCTCCAAAGGTGAGAGGATGTTTGGAGCAATCCATACGAGATTTGAGCTGTGACAGTGTCGAAGGATTAGAGTCTGGTCTTGTTGAGTAGGCTTTCCCCTGCATTCAGCTATACGGCGTCCAATTCGTTCACAGAGAAGAGTTACATCGTTTGTTCTAGAACACGAGCCGCCATTCAGATGCTTTCTGATATCCCATTGTGGCCACCAACTCTTCATTTGTGGCATAGCGTCTTGTATAGTCAACCGAGGATTTGGGAGGATATTGAACCGATTTTGGATGGGAAGATTGTGCAGGTACCCTTCTGTCCTACGGAGGGGTGAACACAACCGAGTATCTACATGTTCTGGGTGAATACCAAACAAGAACGATGAGATCTTCGACCACCAGCTTGGAGATAATTCACCTAAGTTTCCATAGAAGAAATAAGGTCGTTTGGCTACATTCGGGCCAAGACTTTGGGACAAACGTGGCTGCATTACTCTAGGAAACTCATAGGTGTCCTCTTTTGACTCATCTTGCATCCATGGGGTTTCCATAAACGAGCTTGAGTCTCCCATATATTCGGGTCTTAACCGTTTCCCTCTGTCATCGTGGTAAGTGCATTCATCTGGGTAAGCATTCTCATCCTCATCTTTTGGTCGTTTACCCTTTGAGGTCTCTCCCGCATTGGCAGTGGCAGGGAAAGGATAGGAGTCAATACCAGGATCTGGTTTTACATTAGCAGTGCCACTAGACGAACCCCCACCAACACCAATAAATCTCCAACTCTTTGAAAGACATGTCTGATTCACTGCAGGAGCCGCCGCTGAAACTTTCTACAGTGGCACCAAATATCATTGAGTAAAACTCCAACAAAAACTTTGTTCAATTAATAGCAGAGAAAGAGATGGTTTCGGTGAAGTAGCAGCCAAGGCTCTAGTTTCAGCACAGCACTTCTCAAGTGAGTCATTTGAGGGCGGGAAAAGATTACTTCAAAAAATTATAATGAACATACCTTTTCTGTATCTTCAAGGTCATCGTAACATACACTAGGAACTTCACCAGTAACAATTGACTCAGCGAGGTCAGAAATCCGACCTTTTGTACCTGAAGAGGTGCAAAATAGATTCTTTATCAGTACAACAGGATGGACTGCAAAATCAATGATAATATTTCACCTTAAAATTATCATAATCACACCTAACTACATATAAAAGATAGGTTTCATATCTGTATTGTTTCTTTCAAACATATAATAGTCATGGATTGAACACATAAGCGCAGAAGTTGCTCACCTATCTTCTCAATTGCCATTGAAATTTCATCATTAGAAAATCCCATTTCCATTAAATGCAAAGTCTTATCCATTGTTTCAAACAATAATTCATTGGGAACCTGAATGTAAAGCACAAAACAAAGGTTAAAGATAATAAAGGTAACAACAACATATATTATACAGAATGAAAACAAAAGACAGGTAGTGCAAACAGAATTCTACTACGGCGAACCTGCAAAAGGACATAAAGGACGATTAAAGTATTGACAAGAAAATCAACAGCTAATGTTAAAAGCACCAAAGACCTCAGGTCCCCGAGCAGTAACTGGAGCGACATTTTCATCTTCTTCATTGATTTCAGCACCATCAAGTGAGTCTTCGGATTCCTCCGCATATTTTTCAGCTAATTGGGCAGCAACAATGAAGTCTACCATCTCATCGACTGGCGCGTTTTTACCTATCACACAAAAAAGAAAATCATGAAGAAAAAAATTGGCGACTCAGAGAAACAATACATATCCATGATTATTATTTTCTTTAAACTATGAAAATTTCTAATACGGTCACAGGCAATGTATTTCTGCTTAAGCATTATTAAACAACAGCTTCATAGATGTTATTTCTGAGGTCAGAAATATATTTTGGCGTCACATTATAACTTATAAGTCTCCTCAGTTTTGTATATTTTGCATACCAAATAATTAAATCCAGTATGAAGAGAGGTTAATCTACCGGAAGACAAAAATAAAATCAAAATCTTGAAAGAGGAATGTGGTCCATTTGTAATGTACACTACTTCTATAGCTACTCAAAAAACATAACCTGATAAGAATAAATGCTAATATGTGAAATCCATACCATGAAGAGCTAGAAAAGATATAATGCAACCTTTGCAAGATGTTGAAATTATAAATGGAAAGCCAAATTCATTGTGAAAACATTACCAAGCCTATCGAATGCAAAGTCAACTAGATTTTCTGGAAACTTCATTGTTAGTAAGGCTGTCCTTTTACCATCGGTTTCGTATTCAATACCAGGCTCCTGTCAGAGAAAAGGAAGAATTATTAAGAAACAACACCAAATGGAATAGAAGAGATGCGCATCAACAGTACTATGTGCTTTACCGGTTTGGGTTCCAGTAGCCCATGAAAGCTGGGTCCAGGATGTTCTGTCACATTATTCTTAGTGAGAATCTCTAATAACAATTCAAAATCATCTTCACCTGGATGTGAAAAGGTAACCTCAGTAATTATATCCCCTAAATGAAAGTTAGCAATCAGGGAAGCCTTTCATTTCCACAGGGAAGTTTTAGAATACCGTTTTCATCAATTGCTTTCTGAATAAGAGTTGGGCAGAATCCCATCTCAGTCAGCAATGATGTTATATGACTTCCAGAAGAACTAGCAGCATTGTCCTGCATATCAAGTAGGGAAAAATAAGAACCTTCGGAAACCACTGATTGTTTTGTTTACCTACTTACCTGTTGTCTAGTTTTTTCAAAAGATGTTCAAGTATATTTAGAAACGTAATGAGAAAGTACACAGACAACACAAGACCATTTAAAATAAAATGTAGACACTAGTTTATGCAGAACCCAAGCCATTTGTGTCCTCTTAAGGTACAAAGAGCTAAACATACACCAATCTGTTGAGGGTAAGACGTGTCACAGGGCAAGTCAAAATCCAAGGTCTCCGGTTTTGGAAACAGGATCTGCTCATTCCTTTCATGATTAGAGGAACCTCCACCACCGTTTCCTCTACGCAAATCACCCTGGAAGATTCCACAAAACTTGTGAGAAACATGCAACACATAGATGGAATAGTGTCAGTGTAGCCAAGTTCCATACCATTTCTACTCAGCAAAATAGAAATTTTATCTCATGAAAAGCCTGCAAAATACCCAAGGGAATAGTGTCAGTGTCACCTCGTTTTTAAATGTTCCTCAAATAACATAAGAAGAAATAGAGTTGAGCAGCTTCTTAGCTCATCGATGATTCTACCATAAACGGAAAGGGAAAAGATGAAATCAAATAAATTTGTAAAACCCCAAAAATGTTCCAAGTAATAGATGAAAGCACGAGTGAGACTTATAAAGTAAAAGCCAGAGATTGCGAGACAAAAAGGACCCATATAGAGAAAGAGTAACCGTACTAGGTGAGGAAGAAGAAGAGTGCATGCCTGTCCGGTGGTCCGCGTCTCAGCCAATCGAGTCTAGTCCGGAGGAGGAAAGCGAACTTGATCGCAATGTACAGCGGCGCGTGAACTACACAGCCCCCGACTGTGGTGAAATCTGAAAACGAATTCGGAATTTTTTTATTGATTACCCTTTAATGAAAACTCCAAGCAGTCCGGTAGATTTAGCGCGTGAGAAAAATGAACGGTCCAGATCATAGAGGTTTATTTGTCTCAGACAAAAATACCAACTTATTAGTTTCTGTTTTATGTTTTAAAATGCTAAAATTGTAGGGAGATCTTTTTAACTGGCTAGAGTTCAAATAATTAATTAATTGTAACATTTCCTTAGTTACATATATATTATTTTATTTTTTATAAGGAAAAGAGCTTTTTCTCTTAGAATTAGTAAGATATTGTATAGTTTTTTTTACAATAATTTTCTTAGTAAGATATTGACAGGTGTGAGTTAATAATTTTGAAAACCAAGTTTATATATATTTCAAAAAACATTTCCCATAACGTAATTAAAACTACAATGTAAAATTTTTTAAAAAATATTTATTCTTCAATAATATTGCACATAAAAGATGAGAAATACATTAAAATTTGACTAATTTTGTTCAAAGAACAATTGACAAAAAAAAAAATTGACAAAAAGAAAACAAAACAAAAGAGTAGTAAGAATAAGCATTGAAGGGCTTGTAAATGGACTAGAGCACTAGTAACGTGGTTTCTTCCTTTAGCCTCCTCTCCTGGTGGTGCAAGGTTGCTAGATTTGCTCACAACTTGGAACATAAGAGTAGACACGTGGAAACAAATATTTATCAACAGACTCTCCGAGATCTACTTGTTTGCTGTATCCATCTTCTCCAACGATGTAAGCTGTGTTGCAAGTGGGGTTATATACACTCTTGCCTTTATCAAAAACCACAGCGAGTTTTTTCTCTTCGTCAACAAAGAAAGTCGCAGATCTCATCTCGAGTGGTCTCATCTTACCCATATTTAAGAACAACTCGCTCCACGACAGTGCATTAGGTTGATCAATCTTGTTACTGATCCATATCTTCGTATACATTGAATCCCATCGATGATATAAGACCGCAAGTTTCTCCTCTCCAACACTAGATAGCGTTACAGTATCATTCCTCAAACAAGGAAATGGCAGAGGCAGACGTGATCCAAATTTCTCTGTTGTAAAATCAAAACATATTAAGAAACTAGGCGCCTCTCGCAGCTCATCTATCACATCTATTGGGATCTCTTCTAGTGGTGGGATCCTCTCTTGAACAAACCAGTAAGTGTTTCCCTTGACAGACACGCCACTGCAGCCATAAAATATATCCCAGTCGTTGGGAGTGACCTTGACAGTCTTACTCTTCCATGAGTGAGAGTCAAAATTGTAGATTTCAAACTCGCAAATTCTAGTTCGAGGCTCTATACTCATCTCGCTCATGTCTTTGAAATCATTCACACATCTCAAAATTTTGTAGCTTCGGTTGACGTTGTTCTTCATCTCGTATCCGAGAGCGTAGCTGTCCCTACAATAAGAATCTCTAGGTTCGATCCACCTCGCTTGCCCACAATAAGGGTTCAAAACCATAAGCCTAGAGTTTATATCATTGGTGATGCATAACAACAAACCGTGGCAGTGATAGACTTTAGATATATCTATTTGATCAGCACCGTTTAGGCTAATAAGTTTACCTTTCTGCTTTATAGATGATTGAACGTTATCGTCGTCTTTGTGAATTCCATCTAGATTGACGCTCATCAGATAAACCTTATAATTCATTGTCATGATCGCCTGAAACGCCTTCTCTTGCTTCTTCTTCTTTGCTTCTGCTTGTTCCCGACCAATTTGCTTCTTTGTGAAGCTCCTACATTTGGATAAAGTGTTCCACTTCTTACATGTAAATCGCAATGCTCTCGGAGATGTCACCGGAAGCCTAGAGAGCACCTCCTCTGCCAAATCCCGTGGAAGATCGCAAATCTTCGTCATTGTTTCAGTTAGGTCGTCAGTAGGGTTTGGTGAAATGTGGATTAGGGTTTTCTTCTACGCTTTCAATCTTTTATATTGAGACGGTTCAGTCAAATACGTTACGGTTACTCTCGCTCGAGAAGACTACGGGCCTCGGCTCAAAACTTCCACGCTCTCCTTTGTAAACGAAGACACCACAATCTATAACTAGTTCGGTGTGTTTAAAGTAAAGATGAACCAACTCTTTTATCAAACCCAACAAACCAAATTGCAACCGCTGGAAACAATCATTTAACCAAACTTCAACGATGAACAAGGATTCTCAAACCACCCATCAGACCCTGAACCAATCTATACATACTCAAAACTTTTTCTCGAGCCATATTATGCATAAACAAGTTAGACAGAGACAATGTCGAAACCCCCGATTTACTTATGAAGTGATCTTGAGTTGAGAGGAGTTGTACCAACCACTGCGAACTTCGAGGATGAATCTACAGATCCCTTTACTTTTATGGGCAACGATCCTACTCTCACGATGTCATCAGCCAGAGACCCAGGAACCTCTTTAGAGGAGTCTGACTTGCCGTGCAAGCTGAGAGATGAGGCCTGTTTATACTTGGCTTCGGTTGGGTTAAAGCTGGTACCAGCAGTCGGTTTAATTGTGAGAGAGCCAATCTTCAGAGTGGAAGGAGTAGAATCGTCTCTAAGTTCCTCTGTATTGCTCTTTTTATCCCCATCTGAGTTTTTTAACCGCACAACTTCTGTTTCTGTCGAGGTTACTGAAGGTTTCTTGAAGACATCTTTGGAAAATTTCTTGCTTCTGTCAGAATTATCCGGTTTGGGAACGGGAAATGGGCTGCGAAAGGTCCTGAATGGAAGTCTAGCTTTCTCTTCCTGCATGAGTCTCTGGCGGTTTTCGTAGTATATAAAATCATCTAACAGCGAAGTCTTTTCTGCATGATTTTTGAATAGTTTTAGCACCTCAAGTCCTTGTTTCAGCATTATCTGCACACAAACGAGCATGATAAGATTGGGATTTCAGAGTTCTTGGAATCTGGTTTACAAGTGAAGTGTCAAAAGCTTTAATAAAAAAAAAACTCACCTCTTGTGTGTCTCGGCTGTTGGTCACTGGCTTATTTTCATTATTCTGTAAAATAATGTGCCTAAAATAGCTATTAGGAACATCTTTAATGATATGCCATTTGACAGGAAAGCTTCCACTCCATTTGTCTTGTTGCCAAAAATCCATGTCTCGGTTGAAGGAAACTGGACCGGTCATCTCAGCCACACCACAGAAAAGACCACTGGCATTGACCTAAAGCAAGGAAGCAGCATAAGCACAAAGTATGAATTCAAGGACATTAGCACCAGTGACAAAAAGGAAGAATGGACTCACAGAGAAGAATAAGAAAATAGGGCATTCACAAGACTTCTCAGTGACTATTCTCTGAGCATCTTCATATACACTCTGCAATTTCTTGTTCCCATGCAATGTTGATGACCAGACACCGTATTTGATGCTCTTGTGAACATCATCTTCACTGTACGATTTAATCACAAAAAACTTGGCCTTGCTGTAATCTATTCTGATATCTTCTTTATTATATTGATCAGGATTTATCACAATATTTCCTTCTGCATCAACATTTCCAGCTTTGGTTGTATAAGCTTTGACAACAAGTTGATTTCTTGATCTTCTCGTTCTTGGACCTCGATATTGTTCGGTCGTATCTGGACTTCGAGTTAGGTCGTTATCACCTCCGCCATCATACATCTTGGAACGAGACTTGTAACTATTTGAAGCAACGGATGAAAACCCATTAGCACTGTCTAATTGCCCACGAGGCAAGAGTCTGCTGCTGGATACAATGTCAACGGAAGCAGTTTTGTCCTGCAAAAACATACACGACTCCAGAATCACCTAAGGAATGAATGACTAAGATAGCCCTGTTTTATCAACAAAACACTCCTCGTGATGCATAAGCACACCGAATATTCAAAAGAAAATCAAATCAGGAATTACTTTTTTACGAGAAATCACCTGGCAAGACTGTGTAGTAGCTGGAGTGGAAACATTCTTGGAGATTCCTGGCTGTTTATTCTGTCCAGGGCTAGAGCTTAGCTTCTCATAGGTCCTACCCAAAGAATTCATTGTTGAAGATTTTGGAGAATCTTTTGGGAAACCGGCAATTGCTGAACCATTTCTCTGTCTAGATCCTCTTACATCATATTGACCACCATTGGCTAAATCAGTTGCTACCAAAGAGTCTGCTGAACTATTTGAGACTGTATCAGGCTGAATGACATATGGAACATATGTAGGTGAAGATGCAGCATTTTCATACGGGGCGTTGGAGTAGTATTGCTGGAATCCAACAAACGAAGAGTCAACACCTATTGACGCGCCTGGTATGTAAGGATTGTACGGATTGTAAGGAGACTGCGCATATCCATAACTTGGTGTATAGCATATATAGGGAGAATTTTCATTCTGCCCACCCTGAAGATGCAAGATTAGAATTTTAGCCAATAAGAAGATAACAAAAAAAAACAGCAAGTTTCTGTGAATGACGATTGTGAGAGGTTCACGCACCATGTATTGGACCTCTGAACCATCTACACCAACCTGACAGTTCTCCCAATCGATGGATGAATCATAACCTGAAAAAGAAATCCAGTACATTAAGGAATTGGCAGCGCAAGAGAGATAAGTAAATTTCGTGAAGCAGCTACCAACCTGAACAGTAATAAGCAGGATAATACATGCTCTGGTCAATGACAAAGTTAGGGCCTCCCTCGGTATACATTGCTTCAATATATGACAAAATATATTGTTCAATGGAGTTTGAACAAACACCTGAAATATATAGATTCTATAAGAACGTAAAAAGATGGAACTTTCGTGACCATTGTTCAACGAAGAATACATTAAACTAAGGAAATCAGCTAAAAGCCTTTTCAGTGAAGATACAAACCCCAGAACAGAGAGAAACTAGTACAGTAGCAAAAAAAAAACACTCACAAGATTCTCTTGCAAAACAATTAGAGAGCTGATCCTTTTACAAAAATCTACAAATTCTAAACAACACACTCGAAGAGTCACTTGAAATGAAAAAGAGAGCCCTAAATATAATACAGAACCAGTAAGTACTCAATCATATTCATAAAGCACGGAACAAAAAAAGCTTAGAAGCTTACATAAACGAGAAGCTAAGAATCAAATATGCTTATAAAAAAAACAAATCCAGATATAAGAGCAGACAAACTTTAGCAGCAATTTGATCACAGTACCAGAAATTTGGCAGAATCAAGTCACACTTGACCTAAACAGTTCTTCCAATGAGAAGAATTGGGTACCGACAAAGAGGTAGAGCAACCGAGAAAAAGGTTCAGCAGAAATAGCTGAGTAATAATCTACCGAATCGAAACCCTAACACTGAGATGAGTGAAACGAAGAGAAGAAGACGACGAGAAGATTCGCTTCAGTGAGGGGAAAAGAAAATGGAAAAGACAGAGAAACTCAGAAGACGCGCAAAGACAGATTCCACTGTATGTAATACGCGGCGTTTTCGTCCGAAGAATCCAAGTGATGCTAAAGTCGATAATACCCTTGAAACTGACCTTTACAGGTAGGTTTATAGCCAATGGTTTGCAAGATCCCCTTACCAGAAACGGTAAATAAAAGTCGTTAGTTGCCCAGATTTGTATGTCCTACCCTACATTATCCAAATATGTAATTGCATACCACTAAAAAATAAGTGATCAATATTTAAAATTCGTAACAGTATACAAAATTTGTAATTTCTTACAAAAAAAAATATCTCCGCATATAAAAAAGACCATCAAGCCTTTTTTGATCAGAAAAGTTTTAAACTTCTGTAAATGGCTCAAAAGTCTCAATGAAACATGGAACATGAAACTGACTCAGAATCGTAAACACATCATGAACCAAAACCGCATCAAAACTTGGACAAAGAGAAAAACTATAGTTTAATGTTTAGAGGCACTTAGAGAAGAGACTTGTGAACACAGGAAAAGAATTGAGAAAAGTTGAGATAACTTCTGAGGGTACGAGTTTGATTACTTTCTCGTGATGCTTCTCCATTAATGATAAAACCAGTTTCTGCGGATCAATTTCATTCAGAGAACCTGCAAAATCAGTATTTAAAAGAGCATTAAAAATCTTGATTTTAAGCAAAGCAAAAAGTTGTTTCTTATCTTGTTCTGATGAGCAAACTTACCCAAATCAATCTCATGTTCATCATCTTCTTCATCTTCCTCTTCGGTTACTTCACTATTCTCCAACTCTGCTGCAGTTTTAGCATACCTTTCCAGAAATTCTTCCTCTGTTTCTTCACACTCATCGCTCTCGGAATCCTGTTCAGAAAACACACAAGATGAAACAGCATATTTGGGAAGAAACAAATCAGATCACTACAAGATCTAATGTTGTTTTTTTTAGAAACTAGCCATTCATAAACTACTTTGCAACTGGACCAGAAACTGATTGCTTATCTGACTTTATATTCTTATACTAGTTTTAACAGTAAATTACGGACCATACTTTGAATGTAATTTAATAACGAGTACTAGTAATCAAATCAAACCTCGTCATTTGAATCAGTTTCTTCAGATTCTGTCTCTTCTTCTCCAGGTTCTCCATCATCTTCATCATCGTCTGTTTCTTCATTCAATTCTTTTAGCCTCTGAGAAGCCTCCACCAATGAAACAAAGCACTTCCTTGCCAAATCATCAGTTGCATTCCCATGCTTTACATCTAAAAGCTGCTCGATCACCTTTACTAGCGTCATCACTGAAGACAAGTGATCTTTTAGTCTATGCTCATATAGCTACTATATACACAACTAAACCTTCTGAATCATCAGCACATTAGATATATCTACTCACCATATAGTTTTATTTCCGATGCTAATGCTGGAGTGGCATCAAACGTAAGTGAGTATGAAAATGCCAATGAAGATGCCCATAGCTCAAAACCTCCAGATATCACTTTCTCTAAAGCAATTTCCACAACATCGGAATAGGAGATATAGCATGACGATATTACCAGTAATAGAGGCCTCCACAAAGTACAAGGTTTCTCGCGCAACCCTAAAAAACGGGAAAAGGCTGCTTCACTGAAGACCATTGCCAATGATTTTCCCACCCCTTCGATGTCAGAAGAGTAGTCTGGTACATGTAATAACGTGTGGACACAAGAACAAGCCCTCCTTCTGGCAGACGGATACTCAAGTATGGCTTTGCTGACAAATGAACCAATGGATTCAGCAACAGATTGTGGACGGACTGGCATGGCTGGCGGAGATGGCATATCTCTGAAAAGGAAACTCCTAAAACCATATTTGTTGTTTATACCCACAACTTCTTCTATGCAGTCAAAAATTGATAAGTCCTCCGACTCTTCCCAACCATTCCAGCTAGCAAGAATATCAGCCCAAACTACGAGTAATTCAGTTAATCTGAGCTCATTGCAATTAGTGGAAGCAATCACAATGAACCGCAACATCATCGACAAATGATCTACGCATGAAGTCGGAGGCACATCTGTTGTCTGAACGATACAGTGATAAAAGGCAGAGCAAAATCTTAAAATTAGAATCGTGTTTCAAGATCTATAATTTCAAGTACACAGAGGAGTCGTAATGTTTAAAGATATAACAGAGGGGTTAGAGTAAATTTAACTACCAGCCATGCGTGATGTAAAATTGATGACAAAGCTCTGCTGATTGTGCCTTGACCAGTTACCCATATTCCAGTCGCCTGATTATTCTCTTCATTCGCTGCAGGCTTAGAGCTCTCATAAGTCTGAGCCATTACTGCTAATGTCTCCAGGCCACCTAGAATAGCCTAAGATGGAAAAAAAAAAAAAAAAAAAGTCAGAAAAAATAAGGTTGAACCGACTTGCAATCTCCATTAAGATAGTCAAAAAATTCACAATACCTAGACCAGGAACAACAGGAATTCTACAAATATTTTGGTAGAATCCAGGATTCATGTGCGTGATTTAAAAATAAGTGGGATGTGCAATTCTTTTACTTCAAATCACGAGGAATACATTCCGTTACCTTTAGTTTCATGTTGTTGAAGCTTCAAATATAAGCAAAAATATTAAGAAAGCAGGAATTAAATATACCTGAGACCATGGATCTTCACTAGGATGCAGAAACGGCAACATATTACTAACTAGCGAAGAGACAATGTACGGAATATGTGTGGAAATATCTTGACTTCCCGAATCGATCACAGATCTGAGAAGCTGAAACAAAATGCCATCCTCGTCCTCCTCACTACCAACCCTACCAATAATAATTTGAAGAAGCGGCAGCCATTCAGGTGGTTGGTACTCATTCTGAAGAGAGCAAACATATTCTTTGAGTTAGATATGACAAGCCATCACTTCAAGCTACGAGTGCTATTGTTAATGAAAGTGCAGACTTACTTCGAGTAGTGAACCTATCCCACCAGCAGCTGAAACACGCACTGGGTAACAAGAGATCTCCACCTGATCTGGCATTGCTAATGCCTTCAGTAGGGAAGAAAAAATATCTGCATTCATCTCCTAGAAACATAAAGCAAATAATCAATATGTGATCACTGGAAGTAAAATATTACAAATTTTAATCAGAGACTAAAGGAATACCATCTTCCAGCAAATGGTTTGCATAAATAAAAAGTAAAATTTGCAGCATCAAGAAGAAAAAGTTTAAATTTACACCTCAGGTAGGCAGGACGCAAGCTCTCCAAGTACCCAATTTGCTGATGCAACCAGGTAAGGTGTGACATCAGGTGTAGAATAAATCGGTAGCACACGAGTACGGACAAAAGATGCCACATACTCAGGATTTTGTTCTTGGATAAACTACCCAAAAAAAAATGAGAGCCATTGTAATTCTATGTTATATATCAGTAAATACTCAACTCCAAGACAAAGAGAACCAAATTTGCTCACCTCTTGCAGGCTACCATATGCCATTAGGACACCAAAATAGCTGACATGTAGACATAGGAAAAAAGTCAGTTTAATCACAAATTAAAAGGGAATAAAACAAGAAAATATTAAAGTGAAAGAGAACAGTTAACAAAAAGCACTTCCAACCAGATATTACATTTTCAAAATGTTGAATAGTTGTAAGAGAAGTCTGGCAGAGAAGTTAAAGAGAATTAAATATATATTCAGTCTACTGAAATAATATCAACAACAAGTTGATGACGAGATTGGGAAACATGGCATTATGGAAGACCAAGTTGCAAAACTTCGCACTACAAGAACAGATTTTCTAATACACACTGCAAGCATAAATTAATGTTACTCACTGCGCCAAAACAAACATGTACCATTGACCAGAGCTTGCAAAAGCAATTTTAAAATTTGGACTAGACATCTGCCAAGAATTTCAAGGAGTTAGAATCAGAAGTCATGAATATGTATAGGAACTCACGCTGCTGGAGTACTAGCATCCAGTATGTAACTTTTCAAAGGCACCGGAAACTTTGACAAAAATGGAAGCACCAGTAGATCTCCCATACATCTTTGGTTATTTCTTCTGCTCTTTTCACCTTTCTTCCGCTTACATGCAGCTGAGGATGCTTTATTTGTAGTAGATACTGGTGGTCCCTATAAGAATTATATCACAACCTATAAGAACCTATTAACAAATATGTGATATAGGTTGATGAACAACCTTATTTCCTCACCTTTGACATGGCAAGGACACCAAGTAAGTTCATGGCACTTTTCCTGGCTGTAAACAAGTCTTCCCTCCACCCAGAAATCTCTTCCTGCCAAACGAAAATGATATTATTGCCTCACTTCTAGATCATAGACATAAAAGCAATCCGTGTAGAGAGAAAGAGATAAATTTTCATACTAGTTCAGATGGAAAGTTTTTCCTTATGAATTCATCTGCATCTTCTTCCCACTCAGATATGTCCTACTTGCAAAAGCAAATCAGAAAGACCAGTAAAGTTTTTGAAATAATGGTAGTAAGAAATGCTTGCAACAGAGATTGCGATAAAGGAAATTGTACCCTCTCATTCAGCACCAGTGCTGGAAAGATTGCAGAATCCAACAAAGTAGAAAAATGGGGTGAAAGTAATCTCCATCCCTGTTTTTCAGGTACCAAATATTTGCTTTCATAGACATTTAATAACTCTATTTAGATTTGTTGTAAACATGCTAACAACTTACAGGGCCAATTTCCATGACGCGTGAAATTACATCAAAAGCAAGTGATATAATTCTCTCAGTTAGACATCCGAGCCTCTGCACGTGATAGCAGGCACTCATAGCATTAGATTAAAAAGATAGTTACATTTTGATGGGAAGCAGCATTTTTTGTAGTAAACAAATTAACAAAGAAATTTGCTAAACATACATACACTGATATTGGAACTATGTTTGATAATGTTCATTGAGCAGTTTACTATCTCCGGCACCAATCTGCATAAATCAGATACAACAGGTTTAGGAAATAATCATTGGGAATGCTGCATTGCTAAGAAGATTTTAAGGTGTTTACATACTTGTCAGAGTATTTTCTATGTCTGCTGACAAGTGTGCCAAAGAGGAGCAAACTTCTTTTTCCAGCTTTCAACCTCATCAAGTTCCCATCTGAAGGAGTGACACTCCAGTCAAAACTCAAGGAGTCCAGAATTCTGATCATATCTCGAGAGAAGGAACTGAGCAGAGGTGACAAAGCTGATGACATATGGGACTTCACCTACAACACAAAACACTCTTAACAAAACAATCACAGTAGATAGTACAACATGAAGATGAAATGAAAATTTGATAATTACGTTTAATAATCAATGGCAAAATTCAATCACCCAGACATGTAACAAAAGTTCTGGATACTGTGCCTATCTGCAACATAAGCTGACGGTATAACTTACTGAAAAGTATAGGCATTTGCAGATAATGTGGAGTGTCTTTTCCAATTCCAGTTCACCTAATCCCTTTGTAGTCAAAGCCTGTTTCATAATTATACCAGATAGGAATACTCATTGAGATCCAAAGAGCAGATATATCTTACATAAAGTTGTAAGCAGATGAAGAACAAGAACACAATGAGAGAAAAGGATAACCTTCTCAGTAAAACGATGCAGTACTGACACCAAGGGTACTAAAATTTCTTTCGTGATACTCTCCAGCTGTTGTGGTACTGGTTCCTTTGCAAGTTTTGGTTGAAGGAAGTACTGTAAAGGAAACACACAAAAATAAGCCATGGTCATTTAAATAGACCACACTGGACCAGGTTCAAAACAGAGGACTACCACTTCACAGTACACATGTTTTCAGATTTTTAAGTAGTTCATACTCTTAGATATTGCAGCCAGAAGGAACAAAAGTTCACAATCAAAATAAGGGATGCTCAACCATAATATATAAAAAACGGGATGCAGTAGAGTAGAGCTGATGGAAGAGAGAGAGAGAGTGAGAGAGAGATAAAAATCTAAGTTTGAAGCTCATCACTTCCTTAATATAATGCTTCTTTTCTTACAAAAAAGAATGTAATAAATACCTGAAATGGCTTTACAACTGTAAGCAATACCAGCAGAGCATTCACAGTACTCCAGCTAGAGTTTGAACTGCTAATCAAGCTGCTCTTCTCGATAGCAGAGCGCAGCTCAGGTACAAGTTCAGGCCATGCATTTTTCTTCACAAATTCTGATACAACAACAATGTGGAGCTGGCCACAAGTGAAGTAAAATGAAGGTGTGCACAAAGTTAAACTAAAAAAACTACAGGAAGAAGAGGTTATAATAAGATTTGCAACAATTAGATGAAGATAAGCTTGTTAAAAAATGCCTACCAGCTCAAGTAAAACTTTAAGAACTGCTGGCTCAGCCTGAAGCAAAGCTAGGAGGAGCTGATCCTTAAACTCCTTGCTGACTTCAGAGATTGTCCCTTCAATCCCAGTGCTCCTTCTGGTAAAATTCTTAAGATATGTTGCAGCGGCAACTCTCTGGCTGGGATTTTCTCCTCCTGGTCAATCACAAACAAAAAAAAAAAAAAAAAAATTGAATTTCAACTGCGACATGAAAGACTCAGTCGAGTGAGTTCAATAATCATGTATGAGTTTTGAATAAGCTGAATCAAAATATTGCTAAGGATTCAATACTCTTAAAGCATGATTATCAAACTCCAGCATACTCAAGAATCATAAGCTACGGCCAAAAGGGCTGCTCAAATGGGATATCTTAAACAAAAGTCATGGACACAAAGGATGAAAATGAAGTCAATCAGCAGAGAGCGTTGCTTGAAAACGCAGAATTTCAACTAGAAGTATAGCAAACAAGAATGAAAGGCTTGAACGAAATAACCCTTAAACAACATTTCGTGAAATCGTTACCACTGTAAAGTCAACCAACGTAACCCTAATTGTTCTGAGGAAATCAAAATCACATATCTTCATCAGAAGACGATGCTTTGGGATATAGTGAATTGCTAAGTAAATCGGGTGAAAAGATTAAGATAACCCAAAAGGGAAAAAAGAAGCAAACCGGAAGCGATGGAAAGAAGACGATAAGGGAAGTGAGGGAGCTCTGTAGCAAGTCGATCCAGAGCCTCCGTCGCCTCGCGGACTGCAACGCCATCTATGGAAGTAAGCGTCTGCTCAAGAAGTCGAACAATCTGAATTGAGTCGTCGTCGCCGACGAACATTTTGTGTGTGTTTTTTTTTTTGCTTATTGCTTTTTCATTATTATTTTTCTCCAAGCTTATTTCTTTATTTACTGATGAAATTGGGGAGCCTCATTGGCGGGAAAAACTCAGGTTCCCTTCATTTTAATCCGACACTATCATAACTCACACATTCTCTACATACAGTATGGTATTGATCTCTACCAGCTTAACAGAGTTGTTTTTCCTTTTTTTTTTTTTCTTCGTTTAATTAAGCTATGGCTTTCTTGAATTATTATGTATGAGATGGTCTAAATCTAGAAGCTCGGGTGTCGAAATGATTCACATACATTTACTTGTTATGTTCGAATCTCTAACTCTCTTTCTTATAACCCACAGACCACAGTGGCGTTCTATATGATCATATAGAAACGAGATTGAGAGATTATTTGCTATCAAAAAGAGAACATGATATATATCAGCATCTTATTCTCAAATTCTGACTCAACAACAGATGTGGAACGAATAAATGTCATCTACTTTTAGAATTTTGGGACATCGACCAAAAAATACATACGATTTTCAAGTTTAAATCAAATAATACTATGGACATGTATATCTACAAGAGCAAAAAAAAAAAAAAAAAACAGCCTTACCATAAACAAATGCCTACAACACTAACAAGACTAAGTACTAACTACTGCATACAAAATAATACAATGGAGAAATATACATCTAAGTTTTCGCCTCTGTGTTTTTTTATCACTCTTCTAGATTCTTTGTTCAACCTTCTAATAAATTTGAATTTCATTTTTTTTAATAATTGAAATCTGTTTATGGGAAAAGAAAAATATGAAGATTGATGAAGTAGACATATATAATTTTCCTAATTGATCCATCTATAATTCATAATCTAGACATAATAAGCATGTGGGACATAACATGTAGTAGCTTTCCAATACATTATCAACTTTGACAAAACATAACAAACCAAGGTAAAAAATCACTTAAAATTACATCACACAAAGCAAGGAAGTTAAAAATAAAATAAAATAAATTTCAAGGTAATAATGTTCCTATTATTTTATACACTAATATATTTAGGATAATAAAGCTCAAAAATTTCCATAAAAAGATTTCATTTTAATTTAAACATTTAATTTTCCGTAAACCTTTGTTTAGATAGAGGAAGGGAAAAAGAGAAAATTACAGGAAGAAACAATGGCGAAGCTCTTCATCTTCTTCTCGTTCCTCTACACAGTCACAACCCTAACATTTCCGCCATTAACAACCTCTGCAGCAACATCGTGCCGAACATTATGCGGCAACATCCCAATAAACTACCCGTTCGGCATCGACGCCGGCTGCGGTTCTCCTCAGTTCAAAGCAATGTTCAATTGCTCCACCGATCTATATTTCACCACTCCTTCCGGTAGCTACAAGGTCAAGAGCATCGATTACGAGAAGAAAACTATGGTAATCTTCGATCCGTCCATGTCTACTTGCTCGATTCTTCAGCCTCATCACGATTTCAAATTGGCGGATATACAGAACGCGCTTATTAGACCTTCGTACGACACCGTTTTCGCACTCCTCAACTGTTCCGATGACTCTCCGGTTCATAATCGTTACCGGAATCTCTGTTTTAATGCCGCCGGCCATTCTTGCGACGAGCTTTATAGCTCTTGTACCTCGTTTCGCATCTTCAATACTACAACACCCTCCGGTATGAAATCAAGTTTTGGTATTTGTTCTTAATTCGAACGATTTGGATTACTGTAGCGATCTTTTCCCCCAAATGTTGAATTTGTTGTGTTTGCAGGTAATAGTACGGTTCATACGACGCCGTATTGTTGTTTCACTAGCTACGATACTGTGCGGGTGATGAGTATGAACATTTTGGACTGCTCACATTACACGACGGCGATTGACAACGGGAAAATGAGAGGCGTGGCGCCTTCGGATTGGTCCTACGGAATCGAGCTTTCGTACTCGGTGCCGGAGATTGGTTGTGACCGTTGCCGGAAGTCGGGTGGCACGTGTGGTTTCGACGCCGAGACGGAGATTTTTCTTTGCCAGTGTCCCGGATCCAACAACAACCCTACGAGAGAATGTGGTAATTACTGTACCAGTCCCTATACTTTTTAAATTGATTCTAAACTCAACTGAATGTTCATTAATCATTCTTCGTGGTTCTGTCCAGTTGAACTGTGTTTTGTTAGATACTTTAGATTCTAATGTTAAATTTAAGACGTTTTATGTATTTTTTTGGGTTATATTTCAGGTGGAGGCATGACCAATCAAGGCTGCAATTCTACAAACATACATTATACAACGATTCTCTTAGCTATATTCATGTATTTAATTTACGCCATTTTGTGATATATTCGTAATCTCGTATGTCTATTTCTCAGAGATTTAATTTTATTAATCTATGAATTATTTTCTTGGATAAAATTCTTCTTTATTTAGGTTTTATTATATGCATTGTAGACTTTAAAATGAATAACTGAATACTACTGATATAATACGCATGTAAAATACAGATTAATTGCATGTGTTATGTGGATAACAATAAATATATTTAACAAAGAATAGTTTATTAACTGAATTCAAAACTTAGTAAAACGCCAAAAGGTTCATAATGAATCAGTATGGATTTGATAATGGGATCTCAAAGTTCGATTAACAACTAACACAAATTTTGAATATTACACTTTTCAGTTGACCATTTCTTTATGTAGTTTTTTTTTAGCTCTTGGAAGAAGAGATCGAAGACATTTATTACAGACTTAGCATCATTGCACCACTTTCATTTTTGTTCGTGGGGTCGTTTTGTAATTAAGCACCATGTTTTCAAAAAATTAAATTAAGACCCTTAAAAATTACACTGATCAAAGCATACTAATATTGTATAAGAAGAATCTGGAACAGTTAATTAAGCTATGCAAATGATGCAAAACTTGACCTAACACTAGTGATGGAGAGGGACGGTTAGTTTATTAATCAAAAGTATTCTAAACTAAAGATCAAAATTTGAAAACGGAGACAATGAGAGGGTATATTCGTATTATCGAAGAAGTAGAAGGGTTCATCGTTTAGAAAAATCAAACTTTCTAATTTTGAAAATCCACTCCCCCCATTTCAAATCTGAGAGCTCGGAAGGATTCAAACAGCTCTCGAAACTTCAAAAGCGCTGGTTAAGCATTAATTAAAGTCGTCCTCAAGTTTCCGAACAAGTTGCTCCTTGTCTCAGTGTATGAGCGTTTGAAGTTGAATCGTCTTCATATTCTTTCCGCATGCTGAAAGAGAGCGGAAGCTAGTGCCTCGATTTACCATGTCTCGAAACGTTCCGAGAATCGAGATGCCGGAATCGGAAGAAAACGAGTTCGCGAGCTTGTCTCTGTTTTCGCCGTCAAGAGCTCCTCTGAATTCGATACCGGATCCGAGTCAGCTTCAGAAGGCGAATCATCTCGATTTAGTTCAGAAATTGGAAGGTACGAGAACGCAGCATCAACGAACAATGTGTCCGGAGAAGAGATTCGATGTTTTGGAAGGTAGAGCTGGAAATGCGAGTGGTATGCATGATTCGAACCCTAAGAATGTTGGTCGTAATGGAAAGTCTCGGTCGGAGCCGAACTCTGCGCAGAGTACGCCCACTAGGAACGGTGCTAGGGTTTCTCTTGGTGGAGGTTGTGCTACCGGCGCACGAGTTGTTCAGTCTTTCGGAGGAAGAGGAACGGCCTCGTATGCGAGGATTCCAAGGCGGATTTCTATGGCTGAGTCTGTTAGCTTTGCGGAAACAACTCCACATTTTGAGCTCAATGAAGATCATTCGTTTTGGAAAGAGCACAATGTGCAGGTTGGTGCATTCTTTAGGAGATTCTTGGTCAATTTGTTTTTTTTTTTCCGAACTTACTAATTCAGGGATCCTTCTATATGGTGTAGGTTTTGATAAGGCTAAGGCCATTAAGTACAATGGAAAGGGCTAGTCAAGGACATGGTAGATGTTTAAAACAGGAGAGTCCACAAACATTGGTCTGGTTAGGCCACCCAGAGACCAGATTCACCTTTGACCATGTTGCCAGTGAGACAATATCTCAGGTAAGCTTCATTTCAAATGCATGTAGTTCCACTTGAAGGTGAACATTAGCTAGTTTCAGAGGCTTTTAGTATTTGATGTGGTTACCTATAATGTTCTGGATGCGTATTATGTTGATTGCCAGGAAAAGCTATTTCACGTTGCTGGGCTGCCCATGGTGGAGAATTGCTTGTCTGGTTACAATAGCTGTGTGTTCGCCTACGGCCAGGTGAGATCGTAAATGATGATATGTTTAAAAGTTTCTGCTTGTTAGAATTTCCAAGGTGCAAACTTAAGAAACTTACCTAGTTACCTTTCTCTAATATAGACTGGTAGTGGGAAGACATATACTATGATGGGAGAGATATCTGAGGCAGAGGGAAGCCTCAGTGAAGACTGCGGAGTTACTGCTCGTATTTTTGAGTATCTATTCTCAAGAATTAAAATGGTATTTGCCTAACTTCCTCTCGACGAATCATTTCAAGCCAATATATTTCAGTACTAAAATAGGTCTTTTATAACAGGAAGAAGAGGAAAGGAGAGATGAAAATTTGAAATTCAGTTGCAAATGTTCTTTTCTTGAGATATATAACGAGCAGATAACCGACCTCTTGGAACCATCGTCAACCAATTTGCAAGTAATTCAATTTTTTTCCTCCATTACTTGGTTATTATATATCAGTCTGGTACGTTTAGTTTATTTTATTTGAGATAAGTCAGAACCTTGAATTCTATACTTCAGCTCAGGGAAGACTTGGGAAAAGGAGTATATGTTGAAAATCTTGTAGAACATAATGTGAGAACTGTTAGTGACGTTCTAAAGCTTCTACTACAGGCAAGACCTCTATACCCCAACATTCTGTTAAGAGTTTAAGTGTTCAAGTAATTAACTTGATATATTTTCCTTATGCTCAGGGAGCAACTAACAGGAAGATTGCTGCAACCCGTATGAACAGTGAAAGCAGCAGATCCCACAGCGTTTTCACGTGTACAATCGAGAGCCTCTGGGAGAAAGATTCTCTAACTCGTTCAAGATTTGCCAGGCTAAACTTGGTCGATTTGGCTGGTTCCGAAAGGTAGCTTGTACTTCTTACTGTGTTTACTTTTTCCTTTCTGACTGCTGAAATTATTTTTGATATATATACAGGCAGAAAAGTTCAGGTGCGGAAGGGGATCGCCTAAAAGAAGCAGCAAATATTAACAAATCCTTATCCACTTTGGGGTAATCCTAACAGACACCTGTTTACGTGTCAGTGTCTGCCCTCTGCTTTTATTGTCATGAACTTTTTTCTGTTGTACATTGGCAAGCGTCTCAACTCTGAGGTCAAATAATATGCGAATTTTTGATGAAAAATTTGTGAAGAAGCTAAAATATGAAAAGCATGCAAGGATGCGATATTTTAATAGCTTTGAAGCCTTTGGCAACTTAAAAAGATTATGAATTTTTAAATTAATTATTACAAGATAAGATGCCAACTATTTCTTACACCTTTTGCTATGCTCTACTTTTACATTCTTGTAACACAATCTTTGTAGCTACTAACACTTTTCCATACATCTGTCAATTTAGCTTAGTGATAATGTCTCTGGTGGATTTGGCCCATGGGAAACATAGACATGTTCCCTATAGAGATTCTAGACTTACTTTCTTACTGCAGGTATGACTATTAGAGCACTTCAACCTTCATTTCTTTTTTCTGTTGCAATTGCATGGGGACTTACTTAAGATATGGTTTCAGGATTCTCTAGGGGGTAACTCCAAAACAATGATAATAGCTAATGTCAGCCCATCTCTTTGGTTTGTACCAATAGCCATTCTTGATTTTTTCTTTTACCTTGTCTTGTGTATTTTCTAATTGTTATTGTCTTATCGCAGCTCTACAAACGAAACCCTCAGCACCCTGAAATTCGCACAACGAGCAAAACTAATCCAGAATAATGTAGTTGTAATTCTTCATTGATTACAAGCTCTTCTATGAAAGTTTGACCTGATATAAGGTTGCTTCACTTTCTAGGCTAAAGTCAACGAAGATGCCTCTGGGGATGTTACAGCACTCCAACAAGAAATAAGAAAGTTAAAGGTATGGACTATTGAAAAATTGCATCAAACAGCAAACTTTCCTACGTCTCATACGTAGTCATGTGAGGTGATATCAAAACCTTTTCATTTATTCAAACAGGTCCAACTGTCTTCCCTTGTGAAGAACCATGACTCTAGTGGGGCTCTTTCAGACTGCATATCTTCTCATGAAGAATCCAGATACTCTGGTACATGTAAAGTAGCAGGAGAAACAAGACAAGAAAAGTGTCACTGTCATGTGCACAATTCACTGAGAAAGAAGGTATTTACAACAAATTTGTGGATATCTTGCGACTATAATATTGAACTGGCTTGATAACTGTATAACAGGTGCAAAGTATGAAAGATAATTTGGTTGGTGCTCTCAGAAGGGAAAAGATTGCTGAATCAGCCCTTCAGAAGTCCGAGTCTGAGATTGAGCGTATAGACTGCTTGGTTAGTTTCTTACAACTTACAAGGACAGTTCACTTTCGTATATCCAGACAGAGACATCTCATGATGAAAACGAAATAGGTTACATTTTCATCTTATATGTTGACCCTTCGCTACAGGTTAGAGACATGGAAGAAGATGCTAAGCGCATTAAAATAATGCTTAAACTTAGGGATAAGAAAGTTGGAGAGATGGAATTGTGTTCGTCTGATTCATTGAGGAAAAAAGAGTGTCTCATTGAAGAAAATAAAACTCTAAAAGGAGAGATCAAGCTTCTACTTGACAGCATTGACAAGAATCCAGAGTTGACACGTTCGGCCTTGGAGAACACCAAGCTCCGGGAGCAGCTACAACGGTAAATCACCAATCAACTGTTTTGGAAGAGTCTTCTTTTTAAAAAACGTCCTTTACGCTGATCCTTACTTTCTTTACAGATACCAGAAATTTTATGAGCATGGGGAACGAGAAGTATTGCTTGCTGAGGTGACAGGACTACGTGACCAGGTTTGAGAATGCCTTTACCAAATGAACTTTCAGCCAATAATTCAAACTAAACTTTTGTCACTTGTCATGCAGCTTCTTGATGTTCTTGAAGCAAAAGATGAGTCCTTCTCTAAAAACGTAAGGAAGGTTTGGGGAAATATGCTATTCGTGATTTTTAGTTACTTGGAAACTGTTGTTGCTGGTTTCTTATGCTTGAACTTTGATAACACTGTAGGAGATCGAAATGGAAAAGGAATTTGAAGACTGCAGAAACATGAACTCTAATTTGATCAGGTAATATACAATATTATATAAATTCAATTATCTTTGGAGAAGGTTTGATTCTCATGAATATCATTGACCCTGTTGCATTTTTCTGCTTTGTGGTGGGATGTATAATGAAATAACGTTTGAGTTCTCTGTTGCATGATTATTTTAAACTATCATCTTGTTCTTGGAGTGTTTCAACATACATCGTAACTCTGTCATACCACAATTCTCCTATGGCTTGTGTTTTTTAATACTCCAAACCTTGAACTTGAAACTTTTTCATTATTCAAGTTTGACTAAATTGGAGAAGAAGCCTGCTATGGTATTGTCTCTTATGTTTTGTGTGTTGCTTTTCGATACAGAGAACTAGATGAAGTACAAACAGGACTTGGAAGATACTTGAATTTCAATCAAATACAATCCAACTTTGTAAGTATTCAGAGTGACAGAGAAATGATTGTTATAAATTTTTCTTTGCTGGTGGTTTATCTTTGTTGTACCTTTTGCAGGTTGCATCTACCACCAGAGGAGCTGAGCCGGTTAATCAAGCTCATAAACATTCAATGGTTTAGTGAATATTTGTACTATAAGAATTATATTCTGAATAGATTTACATACATATATTAAATTGTTTTGCATACTTAAAATTGCTTCATAAGGAAGTTCGTTTAACGCCCTTTGTTTCCCTTGAAACAGGCAGAAACAATGCCAACTATAAGTGAAACCCTAGAGGAGGTGGCTATTTCAGAGAGTAAAAACCGCAGCAACATTGGTAATCCTGATGGCAACAAAAATTGGCTTCTAAATGAAGCTCATGATGTGGTAGAGGAGAATGATAGATCAATGAGTATCCTAACCAACAGAAGTAGTATGGAAAGAGAAGTTGTACCTAGGATAGAAGGTTATGACACGGACTTAAGTGGCATGGTCAATAATAGAGATGCACTAGTGAAGACAGATGAGGGGATAGACCGGTCAATCCTGCAGTTCAAGTTAGGGAAATTAATGAAGGACCTCGAGGAGGCCAGAACACTCAATTGTCAATATGAAAAAGAGCATAAGTCGCAGTTATCTCAACAAGAAGACATTGATGTAGTCCGTGAGCAAGTCGAGACAGAAACTGCCAGAACCATCCTTGAGTTGCAGGAAGAGGTGATTGCTCTCCAGTCTGAATTTCAAAGAAGAATCTGTAACTTGACCGAGGAAAATCAGTCGATGAAAGATACTATAACTGCTAGAGAGGCAGAAATAAGAGCACTTAACCAAGACTGGGAAAAGGCTACCTTAGAACTAACAAATTTCATTGTCGATGGGTCTAAATCCATCAAAAATGCCTCTACACAGATTGAAAGTATAATATGTTCATTTCCACAAGTGAATGCGTGGATAGGTGATTATGTTGAGAAGGCTGCAAAAAGTTGTATAAAAAAGGAAGAAACAATTTTACTTCTACAGAAAAGCTTGGAAGATGCACGGATATTAGTAGCAGAGATGAATTTGAAGCTGAATTCCTTAAAGGGCGCAACAATTGCTCTCAACGAATTTCAACTAAGCGGCAATGCTGCAACAACTGAAGAGGCTTTCCGCTGGAATAATGAAATAGACAGAAAGAGCAATGAGGTAGATACGCTCGAGAGCGACCTGAAAGCAAAGCAGTATTCTATTCTGAAAACAGAACGACATGCCGAAGCTGCTTTTGCTGTTACCGAATGGCTTTCTGATTCTAGAAATCAACACCAATTGCTGGAAATAGTACAAGATCAATCAGTTAATGAATGTGGTACATTAATCTCTGCTTCTCCTTCTGCGAAAGGGAATGCTGATATTAGTTTGTCAAAGGATGGATATCTAAGTGACGCAATATATCCATATCCAAAGGGTGATGAGCTTTCAACATCAAGCTCTGATTTTTCAAACTGTAAATGGCAACATGATTGTGCACTGAACGTAAAATGTCAAGGAGTTTCAAGTTCTAGGTCAGAGGCTCAAGAAAGTAATAACACGACTACATCAGCAGGTTCGATTGCTAAGAATGGTTCTGCACATAATGTTTACTGTGGAGGTATACTTTGTTTTCTCTTACTCACCACTCTAAATCTTGAATGACTAAACCACAAGTTTTATTTTATATGTAAAGAAAGAAGCTTAAAATTTTGTTTTATGTAGATGGGAGGCAGTCAGTAGAAAAGCCATTTACTATCATGAAGGAGAGCGCAGAAACTGAGTGCAAATGTAACCTGGTAAGCTTTTATTAGCATCATTTCTTTTTGTGAAGATATATAAAGAAATTGGTTACATGTCAATGACAAAGTAAACCACTGAAATTTTATCTATGCAGCTTTCTTCAGAGGTATATATGGGTCTTATGCAGAGAATGGATCCTGTTGGAAGTTTCTTCGATCGATTTGAGGAAGTCAATGCTACCATGAAGGAAGCTGATCTCACACTATGTGAATTAGTAAAGGCCAATGAAAAATCAAATCATGTTACTGAAATGTGGCTTCAAACTCATGGAGAGCTAATCGTTAAGGAAAAAGTTCTGATGGATAATCTTGAACAGGTCAAGTCTACACTATCTGCATGCGAAAAAGAAAATCAAATCTTGCTAAATCAAACACACTCCACTTTGGCGGACATGGAAAATTCAGTGTCGTTGCTTGAAGAATATTTTCTGGAAACGAAAAGAGGAGTAGAAGAAACATTAGAGGCTTTGTTTTCCCATGTCCTTTTAGCTGGAAAAGAGCTTCTCCAATTGATTTCGAACTCAAGGCCATCGCTTGAACAGATTGTATCTGAAACCATGGAGAGAGAGTTCACCATGTATGCAACATACCAATGCCACACTGGGAAACTGATCGATCAAATTTTGGATCAGAGAAAACAGGTTATCACTCCACACCTTTCAGGCCAAGAAAACCAACAGTCAGTGAAAATTAATGCCATTGGGTATAGTGCCGAAGATGAAGTCACTGGAAAGAACAACAGAGCAGAGATCATCACAGGTTTAGAAAATGATGAAGTTGTTCATTCACATGAAAGCCTATTATATGAGAACCTGTATCTCAAAGAGGAGCTTGACAGAAAAGAAGCTTTGTGTGAAGGCTTGCTTTTTGATTTTAGGCTACTTCAGGAATCAGCATCAAATAAAAGAGATATCAAGAATGAAATGGATGAGCTGTTTGAAGCATTATGCAAAGTACAGCTAGAGCTGGAGCTGAAAGCAAGTCAAGTTCATGATCTTTATGTGCATAACAAGAATCTTGAAAATTTCTCCAACGATTTAAAAACAGCTTTGTTCACGTCAAAGTCCGATCTAGAACAGGCCAAAGAGAGGATACAAAATCTTGTGGAGCAGAATGATGAGTTAAGGGTCCTCGTTAGTGATCTATGTACGGAAAAGGTTGCAGCTGAGGAGGGGTTGGACGAACAAAAGGATCTTGTCAAAAGGTTGGAAAAAGAAATCCTTCACTTGACTACTACAGCAGAAAAGCAATTGCTCTCTGCAGTCAAGTCCATTGAAGAAAATTTGAAACATACCAGCGATGAGAAAGATCAACTTATTGAGGAAATATGTTCGTTAAATAATAAGCTTGAGTTGGCCTATGCTATAGCTGATGAAAAGGAGGCAATTGCTGTAGAGGCTCGTCAGGTATGTAGCTTGGAGCTTTTTGTTTCTAGATGAATTATTTGATCCTTAGCAAAATTGAATGGTTGACAAGAATTTAAACTTGTTTTCGTGTAGGAATCTGAAGCAAGTAAAATATATGCTGAACAAAAGGAAGAGGAGGTCAAGATTCTTGAAATTTCTGTTGAAGAACTTGAGCGAACAATAAATATATTAGAAAAACGGGTTAGGTTGCTTTGTTTGTCATTATATCTGAAAGGTATTGCATTAACTTTTATACTTACTTATATGTGAGCTATTTTGGCTTCCAGGTGTATGATATGGATGAGGAAGTTAAAAGACATCGTACCACCCAAGATTTGTTAGAGACAGAGCTCCAAGCTCTCAGACAGAGATTGTTTAGATTTGAAAACTTCACTGGTGTGGTAACAACCAATGAAAGCACAGAGGAATATAAGAGCCACATAAGGTCAGCCAACCTAATCGTACTCAAGATATTAGTTTCTCTCGTATATCTTTCTCGGAGAAGACTGAATTTGGTAAGAACAAATGTATTATAGGTCTACAGAGCTGCAAGGTGCGCATAGTCAGATACAAGTCATCCAGAAGGAAGTAGCAGAAAAAAACAAAGAGGTATGTTATATTATTGGAATACTCGGCTCAATTTCTCCATGAAACTTCCTGATATTTGCAAAAATGATTATTGTTTGTTTATTTACTTCTACCTTGTCTTTCCTCACTTACAGATTAAACAGCTAAAAGAGTATATCTCCGAGATTTTACTACATTCTGAGGCTCAGTCATCTGCTTATCAAGAGAAGGTATTAAATTTGTAGACTTTAGCAGTACTCGGCACTTAGTTTGATTGTTGAATAATTTAGCACCAGCAAACTACTAGTTTCCGTGCTACACATTTTGTGCATTTAGTGTCTCTGTTGGAGATATTTGATAGCAATGGTGTATTATTTCAATTAGAACCTCGAAGTGTTATTTTCCTTAATTTGTAACTAATATTGTTTCTTTGTTTCAAATCTCAATAGTATAAGACTTTGGAGGTCATGATTCGAGACTTCAAACTAGAGGACTCAAGTTCGGCAGCTGCAGAGACCGTATCACATAAAACTGATAAAAGCTCAATAAAGAGTAGAGGTTCAAGTTCACCCTTCAGATGTATAGTTGGGTTGGTACAACAGATGAAACTGGAGAAGGATCAGGAATTGACCATGGCAAGGGTTCGAGCTGAAGAATTGGAGTCATTGCTAGCTGTTAAACAGAAAGAGGTTCAGCCTACGTTCATTTGATTGTTCTTATATTGTGGAATCTGGAGTGCTCACAGATTTTTAAATGAACGTTGTCAGCAGATTAGTTTCTGTTCACCTTTATTCGATTTAGAGTGACAGTGAATATTTTCTTGCTGGAACAGGTTTGCACATTGAACACGAGGATAGCTGCAGCTGATAGCATGACTCATGATGTTATTCGGGATTTACTTGGTGTGAAATTGGACATAACCAGCTATGTTGTAAGTATCTCAGACTATATGCCATCTTCAGGAGACTTCATATGCACTTTTTCTAAATGTATCGGTTTCTTTGTTGGAATATTTCAGGACTTGATTGACCAGCACCACGTCCAAAGAGTGGTGGAAGAGGCTCAGCAACAGGCTAAAGAGATCTCGTCCAAGGTGATGATGCTATATCATATATGCTTAACGGCATCTACTTACTTCACTTGGTTTCCAATTTTGTTATTGATACTTTTTTGTCTCTTTCAAATTTAGGAGCAAGAAATCATCAACCTGAAGAGACATATTGATTCTCTTGTTAAGGAAAGAGAGAGGTTAGGCATATTCTACTGATACTAGAACTGTTCTCTTACGAGCCAAAGTGCTAATTTCTCTTGCGATGTTCCTGCATTTTTGTGGACAGCTGCATGTCAGAGTTGAACAAGAAAGATACAGATGTTCTTGCGACACAGATATCTTTGGACCAACTACAAGAGCGAGTTCAGTTGCTTTCTATGCAAAACGAAATGCTTAAAGTAAGCAAAAGTTGTTTCTACATATACTCTCACCACCAGCTCTATTTATTGGATGTGTTTTCTTTAACTCACTGACTTTCTATCTTCCGTTTGCAGAATGACAAGAGCAATTTGCTGAAGAAGTTAGCTGAACTTGATCGAGCAGTCCACGATGCACGGGCCAGTAACCATCGCGCTCCACAGAAAACAAAGGTACGTATAAGGGGCTGCCATAGTTTACTGCATGTGGCCAAAACCAAGAATAATTGCGAAGAACTCAACGGTTGATTCTAAGATTCTGAATTTCGTTTTATCAAACAGGAAACATTGTCATTTAAGCTTGCTGATACTGATTATACCAAGAGACTGGAAAACGCTCAGAAGCTTCTTTCCCATGCTAATAACGAATTGGCAAAGTATCGCAAAACGAGCACTAACCACTCATCTACAAGAACTCAAGGACAGAGCTCCAATACAAGATATCGGTAAAGAGTTTTTTTTCCAAAGCTTCTCTTCCCCTTGGCTTTGTTCTTGAGAGTATATATCGCACGAGTCAAACTCAAACCTATCAACCTAGTCCAGCAATCTGAACAACGCACAGGTTCTGCAATTGCGGCTAAGCAAATCAGATTGTAGAGTGTTTTATATGGCTTGATCGTTCACAAACAAGTCCCACTTCCAGTAGCTTGATGGAATTACGTTCTTGGGATGTTGTTTTCTATGGAACTTTAGTTTGTGTGTGTTAAATAGGAATTGTTGTGTATAAGAATCCATATAACATGTCGCTGCAATTGGCCTGTTTTTTGTATTTGTATGTTAATATTTCTATAAAGGAAGAGATTGCAAACGGTGATCCGATGTTCAGACCTAACATGAACTCAAGATATTAGTCCCATTTCTCATTGCTAATATAAAATTTAAAGTTTTGGTCCTCCTCTAATTACGGAGTAAACATGAACTCAAGATATTAATCGTCTTACTTTTGTAGTTTTGTTGTATTTTGTAGATAAATAGTAAATACAACAAAATGCTAAACAAAACATAAGACCTTAAAGGACAAAAATGGCACAATAAAGGTTCCCATGGCTTCATGCTGCGTCTGCCGCCTCCATCTTCAACGACTCATCCTGAGACAGTTTTCATTAAAAACAAAGACAGGTGATACTCAGACCGAGTTTGTAGATAATATTTATGATCAATGTGGAAGAGTGTGGGTTAATGATAAGAAATAAAACCAGATGCAAATGGTTATCCAGAAACAGAGAAACATCATCTTAGCTAAAAACCTATAGAAAGCATTGCAGGAGTCCAAACCAACCACACACCTTAATACAGACGTAGATGTAATGGACATCAGGGCTTTTGCCAATCGCAGATTCCACTGAACTTCCCTCATCATCTAGAGGAAGAGGTTTTGTCAGTTCCCATTTTGGGATTTCTAACGGTTGATCGGTTAAACTTTTGTCTGCAAAAAAATAAAACATGGAACTTTTGTTTCAAACCAAAACTATGTCCACAAACAGTACATGTAGCATATATCCAGATAGGAAGTACACGGTGGTTTCTGAGTTAAAGCTGACCTATAACATGGAGTTTCGTTGTCCAAGATGTTTCTTTAAACAGCTGAAGACGGTAATTGGGAGCTCCATATGTAATCTGCAGAGAACCGATTAAATATCAATGTGCATGCATACACAAAAAGGAAACACATAGTAATAAACCTCATATGAAGAGTTTACCAGGATATAGACTCCTTTATCCCTGAGGACCCTGAAGTTTTCATCAACTGCTTCATTATATGTGAAAGGATCAAGAAAGAAAACATACAAGGAGAAGAAGAAAGAAAAACAGAAACCAGTATATAATACCTCCAAACCTCCTCAAGCATTTGTCTTGAGTATTGCCTCGAATTGCTCCCACACTATACTTGACAAAAAAAAAAAGGATTAGACTTTTCGTGAGAAAATCATAACCAAGAGATAGCATACGCAAAGAAAAAGTAGTCTTGACTCACCAAAATGGAGTCTAAGGTTCCTGAAAACACAAAAAAAAAGTCCAAAAAATCTTATTAGATGAAAACAAAGTACAATGCACATAGGCTAATAATGGGATTCAAACATGTACCAAGAATACCTTTATCAATAACAGCATCAAAGGAAGCATCTTCAAATGCCTTCATATCACGCACATCCATCTTCAAATCTGTTTTCACATGATCGAAAATATAGAAGCTCATACTCAATCTAGTAATTAAGTGATTCAGGCAGACACAAATACATCAAAACTAAAATCAATTAGAACAATTCCTCTACTTATATCTCTACCCCAAAATGCAGCACTAAGCAGAAGAAATCAAAACCAAAAGAAACGTACATTTGAGCTGAGGACGATTAGAGTGTTTCTTAATCATGGAATCAATCACCACAGAGGAGATATCGATACTGACAACATCTTCGTACCCATCATCCACCATTCCTTCGCTGAACGCTGCATTACAAAACTAAAAATCAAAACGAATACAAAAACTGTGAAACCCAAAAAGAGTTTTCCTTTGTTTTTTTGTCTTGAGATACCTGAGTTTCCACAGCCAACGACGAGGACACGTTGATCACGGTGAGGGACATAGAGATTAATGAGAGGAGCTAAAGATGAATACTTCTGATACCAATCGAACGGTTCAGATTCATTGGTGTAACGATCATCCCAATACCATTTCTCGCTGTAAGATTGCGTCGGCACGTCTGTAGCCATCGCTTTCGTCTTCTCCGTCTCCCTCACTCACAAACCAATCGATTTCGTTTCACTCTCTGATCATAAGAAGGGGAAAGAGAGAAGAGAAACGGTCATAATCTGATACATGAGGGACCACGGTAGTGGTCAAAGACCTTCCTAACAAAGTCACGTGACGTGGCTTAAAGAAGCAACTTAACGGCCGGACCGGTTTCCCGGTTTGCTTTAATCCGTCGATTAAGATTAAAACCGGAATACAAACAATTTTTTTTTTTTTTGAAAAGAAACGCAAGAGTTTCTCGCACAGATGAAGAAGAGAAGACAATGGCGAAGAGATGGAAATGGTGTACAAGTCTCGTGCTTCATTGTAGTTTCGATGATCAAAAACCCAGATTATTCAGCTCTCTCGAGCAGGTTCTCGCCAAAAAACTTGGCTTGCTTATCTCCTTCTCGTGGCTTTGATTTCAATCTTACTGTGAAATTTGTTTTGCTGAAACAGTGTGGACTGTCGTGACTGATTTTATGTGTTCTGAATCGGATATATCCGATTGACGAAGATAAGCTATTGTAACATTTGGTCCTTGGTGGACCATTTGATCCTCGCTTAGGCCTCAATGAGAAATTTCATTACTTTGTCAAAAAAATGCTATGTGTATCTTCCTTTTGCTTCCATATCGTTTTTCTAAATGTAAGGGTACCAGAAACATATTTCCAGTTATACTTTTTTTCTTGTTTGGTTTTCAAAAGCAGAGAAATTGCTTGATCAGGACAGGAAGCTTGCTCAGTCTGGTTACACAATGTGTTGTGGTGTTTTTGATTGAAGAAATTTTATCTACATACTGAGTGACTTTCATTACATCTCGCTTGATTATTCGTTTTAACACCTTTAGTAATGTTTCCTCTCCATTGGTATATAATTGTATACTAAATGCTCAGAATCTTTGATTTTCAATGAGGAATCAAATTTTCAAGAAGTGATCCTTTTTCATGGTTTTCAAGTGATGCTTGTTGTCTCCCACCTCTTTACATGTTTTGCATTCCCTTTTAGAATCCCCTTGTCTAGGGGCTGCAGTATATGCTTTGCTAAGTTAATGTATATTCTTGCTTTTTGGTTCTGCAACCTCACAGGGAATAAATCTTCATGTATGGAAAAAGGTAAATCCTTTCAAGCAAAGTATAAAGGCTTGATTCTCAACACAAAAGATGCAGTCTTTTTCTTTCACGGATAAATAGAAGCTTAATACCTGTTAAAAGATTGATACTTACCCGCATATTCACTAGTTTTCTTCCTGGTTTCTGCATATCTTCTCATGGCCAGTTCCGGTGGTGATCATGATGGTATCATCTCTCTCTCCCTCTATTACTTTTAACTTTCCTATCTGATCAAACACACACCGACTTACCAGCGATGAATGATGGATGTATGCATATGAGTCCTAGATAGACCACATAATCATATCCATCATAGGAAACAAAGCGTGAGATTTGATATCTGATATCATCAATGGTCCCACTTATATTTATCCCATTGTTACACTGTAATTTATGAAAGCATGTTTGAGGGGTCATTTAAGGTTCCAAATAACTGTGATACTTAAACCTTTTGGATAATGGTGTTGCCCTGTTTTGTTAGAAAGAAAGTAATTAGATTCAGTTCCCTTTCACTTAAAGCTAAATGTACAGGTCAATTTGCACAAAGGTAACTTTAGTGAGAAATGCTTGCAGAAATTATAAAGTCTATATCTGATGCCCCGCCAACGCATTACATGGTCAAGATAGAGTCTTTCTCACTCCTTACAAAGCATGCTATAGAGAGATATGAAACTGAGAGCTTTGAAGCTGGAGGCTACAAATGGTATGGCATCATTATTACACAACTTTGTTCTTCTTTGTTTTAAAATTATTAACAAAACCCTTTTCTGATTGAGATTAGTAATCATTGCACGTGCTGGTATCTTAAACCCTTCTTATTGTTGGAAGTTGGAACCTGCCTCAATTATTCAGTGCTTTTTGTTGATGGTTCCTATTCTGCATTGCTTTATGGTGTGGTCGGTGGTTATGTTTTCGAAAACTTTCTTTTATTCAAAAGACACTTTTCAGTCTTCCTTTTCGCTCTCTGCATAGTGGACTAGTATAAAGTCTCTAGTCATGTTTTCAACTTATAAGTGGATCGTTTTCCCTGTGAAATCTGGAATTTTTTTTGTTTCTATTTTAGGCTGTTTAATCAAATAATGTCAATATAGTAAATTACTTTGCATTACTTTTTAACATGTCTTACAGAATAAATGGGTTTGCTTGCAGGAAACTTGTTCTGTACCCAAATGGAAATAAGAGCAAGAACACGAAAGATCATGTTTCTGTTTACTTGGCTCTTGCAGACTCTAGTTCATTAAGTCCAGGGTGGGAGGTTTGCGCTGTTTTCCGTCTGTATTTGCTGGATCAAAACAAAGATAGTTATTTGATCCTTCAAGGTAGATTTGTAACTTTTTCTTTCACTTCTTCAAGTTTGCATTGTTTCTCTAGTCCTTTTCCCACTCTTCATATGCATTTCGTGTTGCAGGAAAGGAGAGACGGTTTCATGCTGTCAAGCGTGAGTGGGGATTCGATAAATTCATCCCTACTGGTACCTTCGCTGATGCGTCAAACGGTTACCTCATCGAAGACACATGTATGTTTGGAGCTGATGTGTTTGTTTCTAAGGAGAGAAGAAGTGGGAGAGGAGAATGTTTTTCAATGATTAAAGATGCTACTAGCTCTAAGCACGTCTGGAAAATTGAGAATTTCTCCAAGTTAGACAAAGAAAGCTATGACTCAAATGCTTTCTTCGCTGGAGATAGAAAATGGTAACAACAAATTTGTCAACAATCCCCAAACCATAAATTACAAGCTAATAATAATTGTTCAAATGCAGGAAGATAAGGTTTTATCCAACTGGAACAAAGCAAGGAACAGGAACCCATCTTTCTATCTATCTAATCCTTGTAGATCCTGAAACCATTTCAGAAGGTACAAAGATTTTTGCAGAGTTTACAATACGAATATTTGATCAGTTACAAGGCAGGCACATAGCTGGGAAAGGTAAAACACCCACAAACTCATTTCTTGTTACTTGTTATATAGATATGAGTCCGTTCACTTCTTGATATGTACTTTGTATCTGTTTTGCAGTTAGTAAATGGTTTACCCGATCAAGCTCAGAGAACGGATGGGTTAAATATGTATCAATGGTCTATTTCACGCAGCCAAACAGTGGTCTTTTGCTCAAAGATGTCTGTCTTGTTGAAGCTGATGTATGCATTCTCGGAATCACCAGTGCACTTTAATCTTGTCATGGTTGATATCAAAAGTCACATTTGTGAATTCTATATTAGTTCGACTTTTAATATGTCTGTTTTGTACTTTACGCCAAATTTACAAATTACACCAAAATCAGAGGCGTACATTCTTTGAGGACATACCCACCTCACTCTTCTGCAGATCCACTAGCATTGCCACTGCCTTTTGTAGTTCCTTCTTACTGCATAAATCGGGCAGAATATCGCGGAAAGTTATGGAACTAGAATGCATCCCATTAGAAACCATCTCCTGGAAAATGTCTAAGGCAGTTTTAAAATCACCCACTTGACGAAAACCATAAACCAAAGTGGTGTAAGTAATTATATTAGCAACTATTCCTCTTTGATACATCTCGCAGAAAAGATCCATCCCATCATCAACCCTTCTTGCTTTGCAGTAGCCATTAATGAGTGTATTATAAGTCGAACAGCTCTTGCTATCCATGGAATCAAACACCTTCCTAGCCTCAGCTAGGTTGTTCTGCTTGCAGAGTCCATGGATCATTGAGATATAGGTGATAGTATCGGGGACTATACCTCTACTGAGCATCTCTGCATATAATTTTTCAGCCCTCCAAAACGTGCTGAATCTGATCATCATATTATAAGTTTTAACATCAGGCTGCAAACCACTGAGGAGGAGATCAGTGAATAGATTCCATGCTTCCTCCAACTTACCCGCTTTGCACATTCCATGGATGATGATGTTATAAACACCAGTATCCATATCCATATTTCTCTCCCTCATGACCTTAAACATTTTCAAAGCCTTTTCTAGTTTCCCATTACCGCAGAGGCCACGCACCAAAATGGCACAAGTTATGCTATCAGGGGACACACCATGAGAAATCATCTCGTTGAAAAGGCTATGGTCAGCATTAAGCTCTCCCATTTGGCAGAACCCGTGAATAAGAGTGTTGTAAGATACAGTATCAGCAACTAATCCTCTTCTTGACATCTCACGGAGAAGTGCCACTCCATCCTCTACCCTCTTATCCCTACAGAAACCATCTATAAGAGTATTGAAAGTGACTACGTTTGGAGAGCATCCCTTGGTAGCCCATCAGCTCAAAAGTGCGTTTTGCATCATCCAGACGAATTGTCAGTATGTCTCGTTGAAGCTGATGTGTGTGTTTATGGAATCACACTAGTGCACTCTGATCTCATCATCTTCTGGTTTCTTCTGTCCCTGATTTCACAAATTGCACTATTTTCTTGCCTCTCTGTTTAAAGATTGGTCAAATAATGTTGTCCAATTCTTTTAAAACTCAAAACTTAAAAAGCCAAAATCTTTGAGATTGATAATGCAAACATATAATAATGATATTGAATATTCTTCTTAATATAATTTTCTTCTTAAAAGAAGCAAGAAATACAAATTATGAATTTAACTTTCTTATCGCAACAGTACCATATAAATAATTATATAAATTTCCCAATTGCTTAGCTTTTTTCCTCCAAAGTTGAAAAAAAAATCTGAATAAACCCATCTCAGAGTTGATTGAAACTAAAAAGCCAGAAAGAGTCTAAAATACAGGAGAACGAGACCCAATTCTGGACAGAACAGAGAAGCTAAAACCTGAGACTGGTTCAGGTTTCAAGCTTGGACCTTGTTAGACTTGAGTGGCTTCACTACCTCCCAGGTGAAATCAGCATCATCCCTTCCAAAGTGGCCATAAGCAGCAGTCTTCAAGAACCTACCATTACCTCCTCTCTTCAAATCCAAGTTAATCGAGATCATACCTGGCCTGAAATCAAAACTCTCCTTAACAATCTCAAGAATCTCCTTGTCTGGTATCTTCCCTGTTCCATAACTGTCCACGAACACAGACAATGGCTCAGGGACACCAATGGCGTATGAGACTTGCACAATGCACCGCCTTGCTAGTCCACTAGCAACAATGCTCTTAGCTGCTTGCCTAACGATGTAAGCTCCACTCCTGTCAACCTTGGTTGGGTCCTTTCCGGAGAAAGCACCACCTCCGTGTGCACCCCATCCACCGTAGGTGTCGATGATGATCTTACGGCCGGTAAGCCCTGCATCTCCATGAGGACCTCCAATCACAAAACGACCAGATGGGTTGAGATGGAAGATGGTCTTCTCATCAAGGTACTTCTCTGGGATCACAGGCTTGATCACGTGCTCCTTGAGATCAGCTGCGATCTCATCGTTAGTCACAGTCTCATCGTGCTGTGTTGAGATGAGAACAGTGTGGACACGTACAGGGACCATAGCTCCGTTTTCGTTCAAGTACTCAATAGTGACTTGAGTCTTACCGTCCGGCCTCAACCAGGGGCAAGTTCCATTCTTGCGAACTTCAGTGAGCTTAGCTCCGAGCTTAGTGGCGAGAACGTGAGTAAGAGGCATGAGCTCAGGAGTCTCATCAGTAGCGTACCCAAACATATGACCTTGGTCACCAGCTCCAACCTCCTCTGGTTTCTTGGTGAGATGACCATGAACACCTTGTGCAATATCAGGACTCTGTTGCTCGATGTTGACAAGAACCTTGCAGTTGTCAGCATCTAGACCAACATCGGCAGATACGAAACCGATCTCACGGCACGTTTTACGGACAATCTGCTCGTAGTCAACGTTAGCCTTGGTGGTGATTTCTCCAAAAACCATGACCATGTTAGTCTTGGTACAGGTCTCGCAAGCAACTTTGCTCTCAGGGTCTTGTTCAAGGCAAGCATCGAGGATAGCGTCGGAGATCTGATCACAAAGCTTGTCGGGATGTCCCTCGTTGACGGATTCAGAGGTGAACAAAAAAGATTCCATTTTTCCGATCCGATTCAACAAAGAAACCTAACAAAGCAGAGAAGATGAACAAGATCAATGAGAAAAGTATAAACACATAAGAAGAATCTTCGATCAAAAATATAGATTCAATAACCAGATCTATAAAATCAACACTTGGTTCAAACTCAATTCGAATCATCACTTCAAACAAAAATGATTACTTTGTTCAAATTCTACAGAAATGCAGAGTTCTGAGAACGTAAGAATCGAAGCATAGATAATAACATACCTTGAAAGGTGAATGAGAGAAGAGTTGAGCTAAAGAAGTGTGGGTAGAGTACAAAGGTGAAGGAAGAGCGCAGAAGCATTATATATACAAAGCTCACGAGGGGGTGGTGTAAGATCGTAATTTCGTCCAGATTCATTCCTAGTTTCATCAGACTTGTGTTCAGACAATGAGATCTAGATATCTGACGGTTCATAATAGATCTATAAATGTAAGATGGTTTCAGCCGTTGGATTTGCTTCACTGGACCACCGCGTGCGAGTACAACTAGACACAAGCATCTAAATGGAGATCGAGAATCACAATTATTATAATCACTGTCGTTATCGATAATCTAATTAATGCGACAAATCATCTCTACTTAGTAGTAATAGTAGGTGTAGATATTTTTTCTTGAGTATTGTAAAATCTAAATTTAACGAGTTAATGATAATTAGTAAATATCGTAGATCATGGAGTAGAAGTTGTGTCATTAGACAATGGTTTTGTGTTGTGTCGGTGAGTGAGAACGGGGGGAACGTGATTTACCGGGGAACCGGAGGGGGCGGTTGCAAGTGAAATAGAGATTACACATACACAGACACAGGCTGTTGCTTTACTCTTTTATTGAAGGGTCCACTGGCCACCGGTAAATTGACAACATAGAATTCTTCTTTTTCTTTTTTTTTTGCTTTTCAGTAGTGAGTGTCGGCTAGCTTGGTTGTCAAAATAAGAGTCATGGTGGATATATCTGATCTAGTCCGATCTGAAAAGGCAAAGAAAATAGTCTACTGCACAGCCACTCTGCGAAGATCTTGTCCGGTTTGGAGTATGCTAGATTGAGTTATTGGGCTTTTAAATGGGTCTAAATTAACGAAATACACTTAAAAAAATTAAGCCCATCTATGACGCAGTTGTTAAGTTATACAGGTATAATTGGGACTTTAGGAAAACAGAATCGGAAAAAGTATTCCAAGGTCGTATCAACTGAACTATAAACTGTGACGGTAAACTTATTAGCATAGAAGATTCCAATCGAGCCGATATATCTAAGGTATATCACTGCGACGGTTTAGTCTTATGCATCACTAAAGATTTCACTAGGATCGTTGTTGGGAATCCATATTTGGGACAGACCTTGTGGCTCGAGCCCATATGTACTTGTCGCCATAAACCCAAGTCGTATAGGTAGGTATGCTATTGGATACAAGAATAGCAAATCATGCCGCAGCTACAAAATTTTGAGATTTGCTGACTCTATCTCTAAGAGTTTTGTCGTGTACCAACTCTACGATTTAAACTCTAATTCATGGAGTGTTTTTGATGTCCCTTCCGACTGGTATACACAGGATGATGCACGTGGCGTGTCTGTCAAAGGAAATACTTATTGGTCTGCTAAAGAAAAGTATCTATCAATGGGAGAGATGGCTCATTTCTTGATCTGTTTTGATTTCACAAGAGGGAAGTTTGGACGGCGTCTTCCTCTGCCGTTTCAGTTTGACCGTATAGGAGGGACTGTGACTCTTTCGAGCAACTTGCTGTCTTGTTTCAGCATTGGGATGAAGACTTAGAGATTTGGGTTACGGTTAAGATTGAACCTGGAACGGTGTCGTGGAACAAGGTGTTCTTAAGAGTTGATACGTAACCACTCACTGGTTTTCAGTTTGGAGTTACAGCAGCAGGGAGTTTTTTTATTCACCAAGAGAATAAGTTGGCTGTGCTTTTTAATAAAGGTAAATACCACAAGGTGAAGACTCCCCGTCGCAACACAGCTTATATCATTGGAGAGGATGGATATTTCAGAAAATTGGATCTCGGCGAAGAAACTTCAGAAATTCATGATTGTCCACTTGACTGCTCATATGTTCCAAGCTCAGTGCAGATCAAGCAAAGAGGCAAAAAGAAAAAGAAAAAAAAAAAGAGCGAAGAAAAGGGGGGAACTTGATTACTAGTTAGTCCTTTTACAGTAGAACCGTAACATTTATGTGTTGTTTTGATAATTATTTGAACACAATTTTGTCAATCTTTTTAGAAAAGCAAGAGAGAATGGGAAAAAAGAAAACACACATAAAAGTAAATGAAGTTCTTGGTGGCATCGTAGACACCAAGGTGGAAACAGAGGTGAGATAAGACACGAAAGCTTCAAGGTGGTTTGGTTGACATGTAGACGCGACGACCAAATATAAATTTATCACACGATCATCACCCTTTCAAGGTCAAAAGATGCTCGCTTTACATCTTGACCTCCAACATTTTACAACTAAATTATGTTCCATTATTCCATACGAATCATATACTACTATAAACATTTATCTTTTCTTTTCTATTCAATACCAGCCGTCTATTTTGGTTTTCTTACATGCTAAAAATATTCAATCGTAACCCCAAAAAAAAAAGAAAAAAAGAACTAGTATGTGAAAAAGTCAAATGTTTATGTATTTGTATAAGAAAGGGTTGGAAGAATTAAAAATGTGATGAAATGGGTTTGATTAAATTAGTTGATAAAGACTATTGACCAGAAAACACGAGGAAGTGAGTAGAAGAAATAAAAAGACAAGTTGGATGATATGATAGGCCTGTAGGCGTACGGGAAGAAAGAGAATACAAGTAGCTATCGTGCGCCAGCGCGCACCCTATAAATCCATTTTACTGTAAAATTCCGCCGGGAAGAAAAGTCCTCCCCTTCTCCTTCTTCTTCTTCTTCCACCAACCCTACACACACCCACGAACCGAACAACAACAACAACAACAACAAAAGAGATACTCGAAGAAGAAACCCTCAAAATCCTTCTTCCATCATCTGAGTTTCTCTTAATTTTTTTGTTTTTTTTTGCTTTTGGTATAAAAAGAGGTAATTAATTTGCTATCTTCTTCTTTGTAACTCTCTGGCATATGAAGTTTCCATTTTAGGGATGTCCGTACTCCGTACATAGTTTAATCGGAGAATTGTTGTTACTAGTGTTCGATTTCATGCCGATTCGGATGATGTTAACGGATTTTTCGGTGCTTATATCATAGTTATTTCCATTTTACGGGTTACGATCGTTGACTTGTGATAGTGTCTAGGTCACCAAGGGTGTTAAAGGTTTTTGATCGAATTTTGCCGTATATTAACCATTTCACTTTTTAATTTTGTTTTCGTGAATGAAATCTGTTTTCGTTGATCAATTTCGATGATACTGTGTCTCTCTGTTTGCTGCTTAAACCCTATCATTTTGAAAGTTTTTTTTCTTTTGTTTTGGACAAGGTTGTGTCTGAACATTTCTATATTTGTATGTACACTCCATAACAATGGCTATTTTTGTTTTTGCACTTGCTATTTATTGTTCTGTAACACTAATAAAGAGTTTTGCATACCTCTTTTGTTGATGTTTTGTGTTGTTGTTTATGAATGTACTGACAACAGTTACGTGTGAGAGAAAAGCGTAATGAGCTGCTTTGGTTGTTGTGGTGGTGAGGATTTTCGTAGAGTTGCTGAGACCGGACCAAAGCCAGTGCACAACGCAGGAGGTTGCTTAATTTCCCGTGTATCAGTTTCTCTCTTTTTATTGCTCATCCTTTTTGGCGGCTATGTTAATAAACTTTGTTAACTGTGGTTTTAAGGTTACAATGGAGGTCATCACCAAAGGGCTGATCCACCAAAGAACCCGCCAGTCATTCAGATGCAGCCTATTGCTGTGCAGCCCATTCCTGCTGATGAATTGAAGGATATAACCGATAACTATGGTTCAAAGTCCTTGATTGGTGAGGGTTCATATGGAAGAGTGTTTTATGGTGTTCTTAAATGCGGTATGGCAGCTGCCATTAAGAAACTGGATTCTAGTAAGCAACCGGATCAAGAATTTCTTGCCCAGGTAGATGCTATAGAATAGTTTACCATTGCAGTCTTTTTGGGCCTTCGTCTCACATATATATTTCCTCATTGAATTGTTTTGCTGTTGGTTGGATACTCATCCTAGACCGTATATTTGCTATGCTCTAGCGCAGAGTCACTTTTTGGGGGTTAGGCTTTCAGTTTGGTTGCTTTGTTACTCACATTTAAAACACAAAATTAACAGGTATCAATGGTATCGAGATTGCGACAAGACAATGTTGTTGCGCTTCTTGGCTATTGCGTTGATGGTCCACTCCGTGTTCTTGCTTATGAATATGCTCCTAATGGATCTCTTCATGACATTCTTCATGGTAAGTTACTAATGTAAACTATTATTCCAGTAAGACTGGGACATGTGAAAACTATGATCAAAGGAAGATGCACACCATTTTCTGAAAGAAAAACTAATGAAATATGGTGAATTCATTTGGTGCAGGTCGAAAAGGTGTTAAAGGAGCACAGCCAGGTCCTGTTCTGTCGTGGCATCAGAGAGTCAAAATTGCTGTTGGTGCGGCTAGAGGACTCGAGTACTTGCATGAGAAGGCAAATCCTCATGTTATCCACCGAGACATCAAATCCAGCAATGTACTTCTGTTCGACGATGATGTTGCCAAGATTGCTGATTTTGATCTGTCCAACCAAGCCCCTGACATGGCTGCGCGCCTTCACTCAACCCGTGTGCTCGGAACCTTTGGCTATCACGCTCCAGAGTAAGACCCTTTAGATGCTTCATTTATCTTGAACAGTGAGTGATAATTGATTTGTTTTATTCAGACTAATCCATGTGGGTACATTAAACTCGTGTTTGGAAACTTTTGTTATCAGTATCTTATGTTTAAGGCTCGAAATCCTTGGCATGGACAAATCTCTTTAATCATCTTCTCATGGCTATACACTATTGACATATTCTCTCATTGACCCAATTAGTGTCTTAAACATTTCTCGTGGTTCTGCAATGTAGGTATGCAATGACGGGGACATTGAGCACAAAGAGTGATGTCTACAGTTTTGGGGTTGTTCTGCTGGAGCTCCTCACAGGTCGTAAGCCAGTTGATCATACCTTACCGCGTGGACAGCAGAGTCTCGTGACGTGGGTAATATATCCTTCTCTGCCTCTTATATTCTGTTTTGCTCATATTGATAAGAAATGACCAATAAAGCATCTAATAACTGAACAACACACACCTACATAAATCGTTTATTTGGGGTAGTCATTCTTTTCGAGAAAGAAATTTCCTAAATTATAATATCGAGTAAATAAAAAACGGTACCAATTTCCGACCAAAAAAAAAAAAAAAAAACGGTACCAATTTCTGTTTCTTTTTTTGGAAAGGAATTTTTCTGGATTAAGGTGGGTTTCTGTGAGTGAACAATTTTTAAGCAAAATCTGCTTTGCTTGCGAGATATTTAGATATAGAAACTAAAACTGGTACCCAGTCATAAAAACGTTTGTGTGTCTCAGGCAACGCCTAAACTGAGTGAAGACAAGGTGAAGCAATGTGTTGATGCAAGACTAAATGGAGAATATCCTCCCAAAGCTGTTGCCAAGGTAATTTCCCCCATAACCTTGTTATACTTATCACTGTTGCAGTAGAAAAGGTATACTAGGATATGACTAAGAAACTGTTTGTTGGTGTGTTCCATGTTATAGGCCTAGAATGAGATACAAAATGTCTTTTTTCTGACACTAGAACTATAGTGGTAAAACCCAAAACCAGGATATGATTTTCGAGTCTGATTTTGGTTTTCTCTTATGAAATTGTGTGATCAGCTGGCTGCGGTAGCTGCGCTGTGTGTGCAATACGAGGCAGACTTTAGGCCAAACATGAGCATAGTGGTGAAGGCTCTTCAGCCTCTGCTCAATCCTCCTCGCTCTGCTCCTCAGACTCCGCACAGGAACCCGTACTGATATGCTCCAATCTGAGTTTACCCCTTATGATCACTATTTCATTTGTTTTTGTTTGAATCCTATTTGTGTAAATTTGTGAAATAGGCTTTTTTTTTATTTCTCTCATAAAACCATGCCACTTCACTGAAAAAAAATCTCACTTGGAAAGACCTGAAACGTTGCTCTATTTTTATATTATTTCATGCCTGTGCGGTAATGTAAGTTTCTACTAATTTTACAATATGCGAAGAAGAAGATATACCAACACTCTTTTTGTGCTGTCTGTCTGTACATCATTTTCCTATTTCTAGACATTATTTAGTAACTACAGGAATAACTTTAATTCAGTTCATCTTCTGAAATTGCTTAATTGATTTCTTCTTTTATAAACCAAAAGAAAATGCAGAATTGGAATCACATATTTGTAATAATGTGAAACTCCTTTGTACAAGCAGAGCTGGCTTGTAGCCAAGGCCTGCTCTGCTCAAAAAAAAGCTAAACTATATTTCATAGCTATCCGATCTTGAATGCATCTTATCACTATTGAAACTATTGGGAAATAATTTTTGAAGCTCCCAATAAAAGTCACCTGGTAAATATATATCTGTAACTGACTCTGTTTGAAGGTAATAAAAATACAACAAAGCTATACAAGAGCTCTCATGTCTGTTAACTGACTCGGTATGAATGGTAATTAAAATGCAACAAAGCTATACAAGAACTCTCTTCTCCAGACAAAAGAAACAAATCTTCTTCTCTGTATATATATATATATCATAATTAACCCATAGAAACAGTAAAGAATCTAAACAATCACCCAAAGAATCTAAAAGTTTTCCTCTTTTTAACCCTAAAGTCATAAAAAGGGTCCATTGTTTCTGTTTCTTGCTCAAACCTTTGCATCTGTTATTGTATCATTATCTTTATTCGTGTCTGTGCTTTCTCTATGCATCTCTGCGTTCTGATTTCTCCTTCGTCTCCGTTCCTGAGACAAAACATTCATCAAAACCAATTATGAACACTCTAGTCTCCACACAAGGACTATCAGTTTTGTTTCTACATTGTTTGTCACTGTGATTACCTCTCTAGGCATCACAGGGTATTCATCTGATTCAAGCATTCGAGCCACCTGACTCATCTTTGGCCTCTTGTCTGCATCAGGATCAACACATCTCAAAGCTGTCAACAGTGCTCGTTTAAGCTCACTGGTTGATGGTTTGACCTCAAGCTCTTTATCCACTACGTCCTCAAACTGTTTCTGTTGAACCATTAGCTTTAACCACTCCACCATATGCACCTACAAAAAACAGATTTCGATAATAAGGATCAACCTTTGATTTATCAAGTTGAGTATTCCACAATCTAAAGAATAGATGAATGTTTGAATACCTCTTCTTTAGGCCGCGCATAATCCACGGGATACCTTCCAGTAATAGCTTCTAAGAGAACAACACCATAGCTGTACACGTCGCTCCTCTCATTTAGGAGACCAGAGTTAGCGTATTCAGGAGCGACATACCTGAACATTCATCAGTGGAACAGAGAAAAATGTCTCAAGAACCAAATGCAGATTATGAAAGAGTAAAGTTGTAACTACAGCCACAGTATATGACTAACCCGAATGTACCCATAACTCGAGTACTGACGTAACTTGAATCAGCTCCAAGCAGTTTGGCAAGACCAAAATCAGATAACTTTGCGTCAAAGTTGCCATCCATCAGTATATTGCTCGATTTTATGTCTCTATGCACCACTTTAGGCTCAATAGCTTCATGAAGATAAGCCAGCCTGTGTAAATAAATGTAATCCACATATTCTCATGAGATTGCATTACCAGGAAAAAAAAAAAAAAAAAAAAAAAACAAGAAACTAGAATCATGGAGTCGTATGAGGGGGGAGCTTACGCTTTTGCAGTGCCTACAAGAACTTTGATCCGAGCCTCCCAAGTGAGATGGCCTTTGTGACTCATGTCTCCATGAAGCCATTGCTCTAAGTTGCCATTGTTCATGTACTCATAAACCAGCATCCTATGTGTTCCTTCAACGCAATATCCAAGAAGCCGAACTAAGTTCTTATGCCGGACATGTCCTATAGCTTCCACCTCAACTCTGAAATCTTTATCGGCTTGCCCTCTAAATGTAAGAAAAAAACATACAGTTACATCTAAGAGATGAGTATTGAAAAGACAAAAGAAAAGTATTATTAGGAAATCTTACGGATTGTTAAGCAACTTTTTGACAGCCACAGGGGTTTTGTTAGTCAGAGTTCCATGGTAAACAACTCCGTAACCACCATCGCCAATGATGTTCTCCTTGTGGAAATGGTTAGTCGCGAGTTGAAGGTCACGGAGAGTGAACCAATGGCCCCAACCAATGTGAGAAACCTCAGGAAGACCCAAGAGAGGTGAAGGAGCTGTTGTTGAAGGAGTACTAGGAGACAAATGTGACACAACCGCTGTTTTTTTCTCCAAAGAACCAGAGAACTTATCGCCATTCTCGATGTCCTCACCGAATTTCTCATCAAGAGTTTGGTGAGAATTACCATTGTTGTTAGATGAAACATGATCAACACTTATTTCTTTGATATCTTCAGCAAAGCGAGGGCTTTGAGTAACAGGTAGCGACGTGGCATTTGATCTCTTGGTTTTTTTGCGGAAACTGAGCCATACTGAAATGGCGAGGATCACTATGAATGCTGCAAACAGAGCAATCACTATGATCTCCCACAGTTGAAGAGCGCCGTATCTCTTGGTTAGAGATTGTTTCAGCTGAGATGTCATGTTTTCAAAGAGCTGAGCTGAGATGTATATATGTACCTGAAGAATGTAAATGGTTTAACAATGTAATCAACTTTGAATGCTTACCGAACAATGAATCTAAACTAAAACATAACAGATCAGGGGAAAGAGGAAGAAACAGAAGTTAAAGGTGGTGCTCAAGTCAATCCTAACAGAAGCATAGAAAAATTGTAATACAAATGAAGAAGATCAACAAGGGGTTTAGCCGTTTAGGCTAATCAAAATCCAAAATCTTTCAGCTTTGTCACAAAAGGAACTACAGGCAAGAGAATCAAACAGAGCAGAGTATATAAAGAAATTAAATATCAAGTAAACAAAAGGTTTTTGTGCTATATTTTTTTAATCAAACTGTAGAAACCATTCCAATTCCAGAAAGAAGATCTCGTTGGACTGTATGAGTAATTTATAACTGTGAGAAGCCAAAAAGTCAAAAAAAACCCAGAAAGGAAGAAACTTTTAAGCTTCCAACGCAAACCAACAAGACAAAAAGATCAAACCTTTGAAACTAGAGTGAAACAAAAATATCAAATGGTTTGAAAATAAACACAATACCTGCTATTCGAACAAATCTCCAATGTTTTTTCTTTCTATTTCCGGTGAGAAGATGGAGGAGACTAGAGCTCAGGCTAATAAATGGAACCCATAAAACAAAACTAGAACAAAAATAAAAGAAAACTAGTGAGAGATCATAAATCCATTTTCAGAAATCTTGAGAGAGATCTTTGTGGGGAAGAAAAGAGGAGGGAAATAGAGAAGCTAAGTTTTGAAGCTTTCTTTGATGTTTCTTCTTCTGGAATCTCTTTTTTTTTTTATGCCTTGTCCTTGTGTGCTGTTTTTGCTTTTTTTTTTTATATTTTCTTCTTCCTTTTTCTCGTTTTATTAGTCTTTTTCTCTAAATTATTAATCAAAATTTTATTTTATTATTGTGTTACAGATTTTATGAATCATTTTTCGGCCAATTAGTTTATTCCATTTAATATTTTTTAACAAAACTTTTATTTCTAAAATAATAGAGGTTTTTCTTCTTCTTTTTTTCTTGGTGAAATCTTTTCTCATACTTTTGTTAAAGGAGGTTTCTCTCTATTAACCCCTTTATTATCGCATAGTTTTGCTAATTTTCAAAAAGTGAGCCCACTAATATTAATTACATCGATTTCAATTTTTTTGATTGAAATTTTAACATATCACTCAAAAGTTTACGTCTACTTAAACAAAAAGAAAGGTTAAATATATATATTATGCATATGTAATGTACACTTTAGTTGTTGAGAAAGAAGAAACAAAAAAACGATGGAGGATATGATCATATATATGATATGATGATAGGAGGATGACGAAGCTATAGACCGTGATTGGCGTGGCCACGACTGTTTTCAAAGCAAGTGTTTACATTACATTTCACCCGTTTTTAAAAAATATCTAAAAAATAATTAAAGTCTTGTAAAAAATGTGTTGCTATGAATCATAGAGTTTAAATGACAATTTTTGGTCAACATTATTAAATTAGACGTCGCACCTAACTCTTTTAAGGTAATAAATTTGATTTAATTAGTATACTTTTATTATAACCAGCTTTCTCGTTTGATTCTTCTACTCCCACTACGCATTTTTATTGATTTATTTATCAAGTTAAGTAAGTACATTGGTTTTTTTTTTCTAGGATTATTAAACAAAAGGAAACGAAACGAGCGGCTTTAAAATCAGAACCGTGGATTTTTTTATTTTTTTTATTCGTTGGAAAAATATAAGAAGAAGAAGACATTATCATTTTCAAACTAATAATTTAAAAAATAAATATTTATATAAGTAGATGCGTACGTGGTAGGGGTCCATTATATATCGTGTAGAACTTAATTTATTAGTCGTGTAAGTAACATATTAATACTAATTGAGTTTATATGCCATGCAATTGAAACTATTTAACCAAAGAGGAAGATGTATCTGATATTAATTGAAATGTTTCGGAAATAGTTACTTTGACGGCGTGTAAGAAAATGTATCATATAGTAGTATATATAACTAGTCAATGTGTCATGTAGATATATAGTTTTTGACAAAACAAAACAAAAAATAGTTAAAACTTGTAATACATTTTACAGGAGAATATGAGGTCTTCACTTAGAATGTCAACTAGTTTTTTTTTTAAAATATATTATTTTGTTTGGAATTTACGTAATCAACTTATATCATGCAAGTTTGTAGTCGTTATTATTTACACTTTGGGAATTATGTCAATTTTAGATACTAATATAAATACATGTGAATACAACATAAATATAAGTCAAGTACAATATACGAAGATAAGGAAATTAAAAGTAACTAATTACAAATGCACTTTTGAATAAAGACACTAACTTACAAACATAAAATATCAAAAGAAATAAAAGTTATATGATAAAAAATTTTAAAAAAAGAAAGCAGTAATAATAATGTTGCCTTTGCGTGAGCTTGACAAAAGTCAATATGAGAGACGACGACATTACCTTCTTCTTCATCATATTCATCATCATTTCCCACAGCTCGACAGATGATTCTCTATCTCTTTCTCTTCATGTTTTTTTGTTTTCCTTTTATTATTATCTTATAGACCATTATTTTGTTTCTTTCCTTTACACGATTCTTTTTTCAACATTTTACAAATATAACATAACAATTTTCATATATTCTATTTCATACACATTTGACTTTCGTAATCTTTTTCTATATATGTATGATAGTAGTTGATTTGATATAAATTTTTATAGTGTACAGTTGTTCGTTTAAGACAGTTTAAAGACTATTCTAACTCCATTTTATAGAAAAAGAAAACGTTTAACGACAACATTGAATCAGTTAGAAGACAGCCACTATAATTACATTTGTTTAATCAACGCATGCATATAACTACGCTTATATATACCGTTTTCTAAAACATGTACTTTTGATGATGTTGTTAAATTGTTATATCGAAAAACCTCTACAAGTTATAAAACACCAAGAGAAATAAGAGTAGGGAATTAAACCTTTTTCATTTAAATATGTTAAATATTTTTTACGATTTGTGTTATGGTATTTAATGGTGCCAAAGCTGGGAATTAAAAGTGTTCAAAATATGTATGTTAAGATACATACACCTAATTCATGTACATACACGACGACGGCTGATGATACTTGGAATTATTGTATTTTAACTTAAACAAGAAGCTGATTGGTTGTAGGTGTTGAGACGTACGTATATATATATATAGAACAATAATTTAGACAACGCGTAGAGAAAACAATTGCATGATTAGTGTCCGCCTCCAAAAGCTAACCAACAATGTCGTTTATACTCTATATTGTATTAGTTGTTGTTCGTATTTTATATATGATTTTAATAAATTACTTGTTTCTTTATCTTTTCTTTTTAGACTTTTGTTTTTATTATCTGGTTTTTTATTTTTCTTCGCTTTCGTCGCTGTCTTGTTATTTTGTTATTGTTTGTCTTGCAGTTGTTGGGTTTACATCAACCTGTCCTACACTTATAAGCCTATAAGATTAAGATAGTCCAAATTAAATTAATATATTAGAGGGTCTTAAGAACGATTTGGTTTTATAACAAGGATTCTTCCAGTGGGTTGTTTGTTTAAGCTCTATTTTTGTCTCTTAACTATATTACATGCATGCATCCAAATCACAACAACAATATTGTCGGAAGTTTGTTCGAGAAAAAAATATTACAAGTTTCATAAATTAGATAGTGCGGCCATTGTGGATAGAATTTGAGCTTCTTTGGAAAAATGATCTACTTTTAAAAAGTAGAGCTACAATTCATATAGTTTCCTAAGAAGCTCATATAGTTTAGGGTTTATGTTGGCTTTTAGTGTACTTGATTAATTTCTTTGCTTTACTTTGGTTATTTTTGGGTTCGACACCTATGGTCTCGTTCTCATTATTCTCATACATCCAAACCTTATAAAGAAAGGAAAAAAACATTTCCTCCAAGTCTCCTACTCTCTGCATGCTTCTCGTTATGAACTGAAAAATATAAAATGGTATCCGAGTCATGCATGCTTTGGACTTGTAAGGATAATAAGAGAGCAAGAAATTTTTATATGAAAAGGTCTCCTACGTTAAGCTTGGAGGATGTAGAAGGCAGAGAGAGATTACATTGAAAGAGTGTATAAATTAATCAAAACAACAAAAACTAAAGCATGTAGAGATCATCAAGTCAGGATTCTTGCACATCGATATCTTAAAGGAGTGTTATCAGAGAGAGTAATACAATAATATCTCTGGTTTATGTTGGTTAAGTGTAGTTAGGTGGCTTCTACATATGCTTTGGTTTGGTTCGTTATGTCGATCGATGTCGTTGTATTACAACTTTTTGTTTTCTACAATTAATGTTAACAAAAGAAAAACTAGTTGACACTAATTTTGATTACGGCTACATGTACAAAACCTGAAAATTAACAAGTTGATTTATATGTAATTTTTTTTAATTAAAGGAAAATGAGTTGACAACAAATCAACAATATGTGACTACCGACACGAATTGGTTAGTAATAATACAATTAATAAGAAAGAAAGTAGAATACGACCTTCAATTAAAAAATTGGTTAGTATATCACATTCACTTGGTTATCCTTAATTAAATATAATAAAACTCCCAAACCCTCACGTTTTAAAACGTAATATTATATTCACGATTTAGACCTTAAATCTAGCATATTCAAAAGACGTAACAATATCAACAAAACTACACACATTATCGCATTACACAAACGGGCCTTGCATAAAGTCTCTTGACCCAAACAGAAGGTGTAAATTAGGCCCATTAAACTCAAACCTTCAAGTACTCTTCGCAGGTCTTCTCCACATATGAGAGATGGAACCGTAGCCGTTTGATTCAAATTCTGCTGATTAGCCTATTCATCTTCACCGTCCCCTTTTTTAATTTATTTTATACTCGACTTTTGTTTTTAATTCTGACGAAAATATAATAATTTAATTTCAAGTTTCAATCCTCTTCTTCAACTATACCACTGTAGCTCTCTCACAAACTTCCATTAATAAACCTTCTTCTCTGTATCGTTTGATTCTCATTAAAATCTCTCTCGAATTCGTAGTTTTGTTTGAGCTATCATTCAGATTCTGCTCAGAGTTGGTGATTCTGTTTAATCAGATATTGTATTCTCTTTGATCTATCGCCCCTAGATTTGTGCGTTTGTTTCCTTTCCCTTGCTGATCATTTCCAATTCTCGGATTATGATCTCGAGGTAGTAATGTCTATTGTTCTTCTCTCCTTTATGTTCGATTTGTATACTCTATGCTTCTCGGATCTGATCCATTTTGCGTTTTTTTCTGATCGTGATTTTCTCCATTTTCACCTGCTCCCTCCTGCTGGTATTTATTAGGCTTGGATTTTGTAATCTGGCATTTTTGTGGTCTTCTGAATCCAATTGCTCACTTAAAGCTGCAATGACTGATCAAAGCTTTGCGCTTTTTGGGGTTTCAGGTAATGGCCACAGAGCCTTTGCACCTGGTGTATTTGAGTTGACGATACTGCCCTGTTTTGGAATTGTTGCAGTGAAAGGAAACTGAATATCAAAAACCTTTTTCCCTACGGAGATTATTTTCTTTAGCACTGACACTGAGGAGAGGCGACGAGGAAGATGGCAAAGATGATAAACAAGACGCTTGTTCTTACTTATATCTACTTGCTGATCTACATTATACTTTCTTCAGGAGTTATACTGTACAATAAGGTGATTGCAGAGGCTATTATATTCTATTAACATATTTACTGTTTACGTAGATATCTGTAGTTTCCTAATTTCTTGGATTTTGTATGTTTCATGCTGTGTTTCCGGTATAAGATACAGTATGTTGTGTTTCTGAGATGAAACCGTGACCAAAAACCTTTTTTGTAGCAATGGGTGTTGAATACTATAATTTCCTATTCTCTTTATCTCTACAACTGATGTTAGTATTGTGATGTAACATTCAATATACCTCTATTTGTTTCAGCTTTCTGACTTCTAAAATCGTGGCTTTTAATTGCTTTTACTTGCAGTGGGTTTTATCCCCAAAATACTTCAACTTTCCACTTCCAATAACGCTGACAATGATCCATATGGGGTTTGCTGGATTCGTGGCTTTCCTTCTTATTCGCGTGTTCAAGGTATCCTAAACTCAAAGGATTCGGAGTATGCTTATGCATCTTATCTTGTGCTCTCTTGTAATATATGTAATCCTGTTTATGGATCCTTTTTATAGTGCGGTGATAAGTTTTTCCTCTGTTTTGTAGGTTGTAGCTCCGGTTAAAATGACATTTGAAATGTAAGCCAGCTTACTCGGTATTTTTCATCTAATTGCCTTTTTGGTCTTTAGTACGTAAGCACCATCTTCTCTTCATTTTGACACACTTTTTGGGTCCAGATACGCAACCTGTGTGGTACCTATAAGCGCATTCTTTGCATCAAGTCTCTGGTAAATTCTTGTTCTGTAGACAGTAACATAGTTTATTAATGCTCTTCTTCTGAATACTTTTTAATTTTTGAATCAGCAATCAGGAAGACTCAGTCTTTTCAGGTTATCCTTGCTTTTCAACTGTCTCTTCACTATTTTACATTCCCTTTTTTGCAGGTTTGGCAATACTGCATATTTGCACATTTCTGTTGCCTTCATTCAGATGCTCAAAGCACTAAGTAAGTGATGACTTAACATTTGCGTTACTTCAGTATAGACTTTTTGTTCATTTTACCAATCGTATTAATACATGACTATGGATGTTCAGTGCCAGTAGCAACATTTATCATGGCAGTTGTTTGCGGCACTGACAAGCCAAGGTGCGACGTGTTCTCCAACATGTTGCTGGTCAGTGTTGGAGTTGTGATATCCTCTTATGGGGAAATTCATTTCAATGTAGTTGGCACAGTGTACCAGGTGACAGGCATCTTTGCTGAAGCACTTAGACTGGTGCTAACTCAAGTTCTTCTCCAGAAGAAGGGTTTGACATTGAACCCTATTACCAGCTTGTATTACATAGCTCCCTGCAGGTATTTACTCCTGAATCTTAATACTGCTCAAACAATTAGATTTCATGAATAAGATAATTTCATTAATAACTGTATTATGTTACACTATCTGTTCTCACTATTATTTATTCCTAGATGTCAAGTTATAATTCATCTACTGCATAATCTTTTCCTTGAAATTCTATGCTTCAAATTTGTGCAGTTTTGTTTTTCTGGCCTTACCTTGGTATGTGTTGGAGAAACCCACGATGGAAGTTGCACAGATCCAGTTCAACTTCTGGATATTTTTTTCCAATGCTTTATGTGCTCTTGCCTTGAACTTCTCCATATTCTTAGTGATTGGGAGAACAGGGGCAGTAACCATCCGGGTGGCAGGTGTTCTCAAAGACTGGATTCTCATAGCCCTCTCAACCGTCATTTTTCCCGAGTCCACAATCACTGGGCTAAATATCACTGGATATGCGATAGGTAGACTTCTTCATTTCACAAAAAAATGTGATTGCTGTTAACATTTTTTCTTCCACCTTGACTGTTTGTTTCCCATATAACTATTTATTCTTCTCTTGTGTTTGTCTGTTTGACACAGCGCTATGTGGTGTCGTAATGTACAATTACATAAAAGTAAGGGATGTCAAGGCGTCTCAACCAACTGCTGACAGTCTTCCAGATCGAATCAATAAGGTAAGTCAGACCTTCTCGATCCCTAACTTTCTAGCAGGTAGAGGTTATGTACCCGGCTGATCTCAGGCTTGTTTTAGATTCCCGCAAAAACATAAGCAGTCTATCTATAAGCCATTTTAAAAACCTCATAGCCTTCCATATTAACTGTTATAGTTTCATAGTTATATCATCGTCCTTCCAAAAGAACATCTCGGCTTGCAGATTATAGTATGGAACCATTTACTTTTTATTTTCTTCTAAATGTAACAACTGATAAACACAAACACTACACAGGAATATAAGATGGAGAAGAAGTCTTCGGATAAATTCAATCCTAATGACAGTGGGGAGATCCCGAGAGTAGGAGCCGAGATAAACGATGAGGAAGCCCCTTTGATCACGTCCCGGTTGTCTCATATTGGTAGAACGCAGCTCGGAAATCACCCTGCTTAAGATGCTCGGAACGTATAGTAGACACACTGCTTCCAAATTCGATTTTTTGTTACTTAAAAAAAGAAAATATTTGAATCAAAAAAGTAGCTGTAGCACCATCTTAGATTGGATGTCCTCGTGTCTCAGGTGAAAATCGTGTTTCTCTCTTCGAAATTCCATTATTATGAAATAGGATAGCGGAGATTTATAGCCGATGATTAGCTTGAAAACGTAAAAGTCCCAAATTCGTTTGTAGTGAATTCACGTTAAAGTTATATAATTGTGGTCTTTATTTTTTCCATCATCAATAATGTTTGGACTTGTGAGCACTGAGCAGTATCTCTTGAGTTCCTTTGATCGAATTACTAATCTCTTCAAGGTAAATTCCGATTGGGAATAGTATATAACCAATTCTTCGGTAATAGAAAGGTGAAACAAAACGAATATACTGTATTAAGGTAATTTCATTAACACTGAAGTTCAGAAATGTTTTAATACTCTTTTTCATCACGTTCGTCGTTTTTAGTTTCTACCAAGTTACAGAAAGTGAAACCCATATGGACTGTTGAAGCTAATAAATTTCCAATGGATTCCAGTTGTGTCTTCAAATTTTCTACAGTAGAATGAAGAAAAGAATATAAAGAGAACGTGAGAGAGTATAACATGGTCTGAATTTTATACAAAAGAAGTGATAAGTTACTACAAAAACAAAAAAAAACATAGAGACGTAAGTTGAAAAAATATACACACCCTCCAATCAAAACGCAGATTCAAACGAATGGGTTAAAAAAAAGCAAAAGAACATGAACATGAAAACAGTCCCAAGCCTCGGCAACTATCAAAGCACACAATGCCAACAAGCTTCTCTCTCTCATCCATGATTTGGAGTGTTAACGAATGAAAAAGCAGAGACGATTAATTATCGAACCTCAAGATGCAACTTCCTCATTCCTCGTGATTAAATATACAATAGAGATTTATATTCTCCCGTTTAGTCTTGATTCCTCAAGTACAATAGCTTCCTCGATTGGGCTGGAGGAGCTAATCCTGGGATGTCCCTAATGTCTTTGTTATTCGGGTGTACGATCTGAAGAGTTTATATAAAAACCAGAGTCACAAATTTGCTAATGAGCGATCACAGCTTTCCATTAGAAAGAGCAAAGACAGTACCTTCACTACGATAATGGCTATAACACCGCATACAATGAGAAACAGGAACCCCATTATGCATTTATCGGTAGCCACCTGAAATAGGTAGACATAACGATTTAGGTTTTGTGGTCAAGCAGAAGAGGAGATGTCCCTATGAGTTACACACCTGTCTCCCTATCTCTTTCACCAGCTGAGAGGCCTTCTTGATAGAGAATTGTATAGTGTCCAAGTGGTTAACAACGCGTCCCATTTGATCCGTCTGCAAAATTTTCACATTGTTTCAGACTCTACCCATAAAATTAGTATAGAAGCGAAGGAAGAATGCTTTGCACTACCTGTCCCTTTAAATTAGCTGCAGTTTGAGTTCCAACTTCGAGTGTTTGTTCTACAACCTGAAAGGAACAAGAATGTTACTATAGATATAGTAAGTTAGTAACAAAGGCTAAGGGGAACATACTTCCTTCTGTAACTTACCTGTTTTGAGCGCTCAATGGCCTGATCAGTCTCATCCATTCTTTTCATTCCAGCATCAACAAGCTCCTGGTTTGACATAGCTATAAATAATAAAATGACATAAGCTCGCCATTCCCAGTACTCACATTCCCAAAATAATATATTCACGCCATATCCAAATACATATTTCTTTATGCGAGACCTATGCTGTAATATCGGAATAATACAATTCTATCAAATTGGGAATAAACTAGGCCAACCGATAACATTTCCAGTACACATTATCTATGATCTCAGACAATGAACCAGAGAGCATAAGTTACCCATCCAACATAATTTAAGTACATGTAGGATCAAGGAATCTAAATTTCAAGCATGTCAATCTCTTAAATGTTCTAAGCAAACTCATATTTTGGTAGCAACTGAATAAACAATCATGCAGAGGGACTCACAAGAAGCCACTTGAACATTTTCCTCAGCAGTAGGCTCGCCACTAACTCCAGCTCCCATATCAAAAAGTTCAACTTTCTTGTTGCCAAGGGTACTCATATACCTGAGATTCAAGACCAAGACTCCAAGTTAACATGTATTACGTATGAACACGTAAAAGCCAAACTAAATCCTATAGAGAAAATGCTGAACGGATCGATATGAAAACAAAGCCCATAATGAACAGGAATCATCAAATAATCAGCTTCTTAAAGAGGATTGTTACAAATACTTACGTTTTTCTTAGTGCAACGTAAGAATTAAGCTCCTTGATCTGTAACATTATACACAGGGAAAAAGTTAAACCCAGATGACAAAAATTCACACAAACAAAATGGTAGCAGATACAAAGTGCAGAGGGGAGGGGAGCGAAAGATACACAATGAGACTAACAATCTGCCTTAATATATCGATTTTGTTACAAAATACACCTAAAGTTGCTGAGTAAGAGTTGTAGTATAAGTAAAGAAAGGCATCTGGGAGAATAAGAACTGACCATAGATTGTTTCTCATCGTTCAATTGCTTATTTACTTGAGGAGAGTTTCTAGCTTCCTCATCCTTAAGTTCACGGTCGAACTCCTTGACCAACCTGACATGAAAGGAGAATAAGGAATCATTGAATCATGGATGAAAATATGATCTATTCCACATTTGTACTAAAGGCAACAATATGGCAACAAAACGACACCATCTACAAAGCAAACCTTTTACACTCTCTCATCTTGTCAGTAAGTTCCTCGAGTTGTTTGCTCTGTCTAGTTGAATCCTTGATCTTATCCAACCTCTGGAAACCATTCCTGAAAACAACAGATGATAATGGTACTCATTTAAATGACCTATCATTCCGGTGATGAACTAAATCTAATTCTCGGCATCAGCATTTCAGCAAAACACACTTAAAAAGCCAATTGAGCATATGAGGTTCAGTGATAATAGTCAAAAATTCCAAATGACCATAAAATATATTGAGAGTGTTTGGTGAGCACGACAGAGAGAGAGGAAGAGAAAAAAAAAAAAAAAAAGGGTGAAGAGAGGGGGAGAAAGGCATACGCGAGGGCTCGGAAATGGTCACGGATTTCGCCATGGATCTGCTCCAATTGAGGGCTCATAGGGAGATTGGAAGCCATGTCGCCGGAGAAAATTTTCAGATTCCGACGAAAGTGAAACCGGAATTTGTCCCCCCGCCCCCCTAACTTAACCGGAGAACCCTAAAGAGACAATAAAAATCTCCAACTCCCCAAAAACTGCTTCACCCGCATCCAACAACTAAACTTCTCACCAATCAATTTTTTTATTAAACCCTAATTTGAATCCCAAAAGAAAACAAAACTGAAGTTAAAAAATCTCCAAAAAAAGAAAAGACAAAGAACAAAAGATCAGGGTATTAGGACTTTTGGAGAAAGAATGAAAGACGAAACAGAGAGAGAGAGAGAGAGAGAGAGAGAGAGAGAGAGGAGGAGGGGCGTCGTCGGACAACGGAAAAGGAAAAGCGAAGCTGTCACTTGTCAGGTGTGTTGTGTGTATTCCTTTTCTTTTCATTAACTTTTTTTTTTAATTCAAAAATATATCACTATAATGAGAGGGGACTAGTATATTTTAATTTTTTTGTGACTAATACAATAATTTTTAAAAAAAGACAGATATTCGGTAGTTGATAAATAACCAAAAAAAAAAAAAAAATTACGACAGCGCGGCGCCAACCTTTTGTTCGGTCCCATATCCGTTGTTAATTCTTTTCTTTTTCACAATCTCTTTTAGTCTATAGGCAACCAAATTTATCATACTTTTCGAATGCAATGGTCGACTTCAAAATACATACAAGTGTTCGTTACTTTTGTTATTTTGTTGGTGTGTCACACTGACGACACTGATCATCGTCCATGCCTGGCTAATATCGTCATTGTCATGTCACTTCCTTGTTTTCGTTTTTGTACAAGCTGCTCATCCGACGAACGAAATCAACCTTTTGCAGATACACCAAGCCTACTTATTATTTTTCAATAACATGACATTTGCCACTGTCCAATCCAATCCAAGCATGTTCTTTATACACATATATAAAAATGCATAACTTTTATTTTTACAGTCGATCTGTTTCTTTAATTGGTATCTATATTTTGTTTTAGGGAGGCGGGCACACTTTATAATACATTAACTAGAGGAGTCTTTAATCTTGTTCAAGAGGTGTATATAAAGTGGCCAACCTCTTTAAACCTTAATCTATCTTTGAGTGATCTTATTCATGTTGAATCCTAAAGTCTCTGTTTTGACGTTTTCACTGTACTACTTACAAGGAAACGCCATATTTATATATAGACCAAATTTAAGTGTTATGCCTACGTGACTTGTGGGTTTTCTCTAGTATTTTCTATTTTGAATAATAGAATGCACCCGTTTATATATACAGTATATATCTCTACCTGCTAGAATACTATATTATGCTCACTTATTAACTTAACCTTGCCAATAAAATTTTCAAGAAGTTTCTTCCATCTGGCAATCACCTTCCACGTGCCCAACTTTTCCTTATTTCTAAAACCTAGTTTTCTATTCTTTAACTTGTTGCAGACGGAACAAAAAAAAAACAAAAGACTGAAAGATGTTTGTTTGGGGTCAACGTCTCTGTTTTTTTCTGAGTATAAAGATGGTTTGTCTTAAAAATTAGAAACTAAAAAAAAACAATGGGTTCCTGGATAAACAAAAGACTGAAAGATGTTTGTTTGGGGTCAACGGGTTCTGCTCCTCTGCTTCTTCTTCATCTACTTACCCCTTATAATAATGTTGACTCTGTCTATTCTGAGTTTTGAAGTGAAATCATCGAAGTATAATGGTGTTGGAGAGGCAGATAAAGATCAAATGTTCTTCTACTTCATCAAATCTGAGGCTGATCCAGAAAAAGACCCTCTTCTCTCTTTGGTCTTCTTTATGAGAATGGCAAATCTTCTTTCACTAGAATGGCATAATATTCACTGACTTGTTTGAACTGAAAAAAAAGCAGGGAGGTTTAAGGCCTACAGTGGAACTATCCCCACGTTGGATTTTTAAAAACCTAAAAAACCGAACCGTTTTTATCGGACACGACAACCCTTATTTATCTGTCTCATTCAGCCACGTATGCATGCATCTCTCAAACCAGAGGCGGAAGGAAGAATCTCTAGGGTTTTTGTTGATAAGGTGACATCGATCCTCAATGTCCAATCTTCCAAAGGATTTTTCGGATCTTCCAAGGGATTTGGCGGAGGAAGTGTTCTCTAAGGTGGTTCCGGTGACATCTCTGAGAAGAGTCCGATCTACTTGAAAAAAGTGGAACACTTTGTCAAGATGTAGGAGATTTGCAAAGAAGCACCTTGCTCAAGCAAGAGTAGCTGCGGCAAAGGAAAAGGAGTTTGTGGTGGTCATGATGATGGATTATAAGGTTTATTTGATGAGCGTAAATCTACGACTTAAACTCTGATTCATGGAAGGTTCTTGATGTCCCTCGAGAGTGGAACATACGGTCTTATAGCCTTGGTGTCTCTCTCAAGGGAAATACATATTGGTTTGCTCAAGAGACGTTTCAGTTTCCAGAAAACTCCCGCCAAGGAGACCGTGGTTTCTTAATCTGTTTTGATTTCACAAGAGAGACCTTTGGGCCGCGTTTGCCTCTGCCCTTTGTGTGGTTTCATGTAGATACTCTGACTCTGTCTAATGTTAGAGATGACCAGCTTGCTGTGTTATTTCAACGTGATGATACATTACAGATGGAGATCTGGGTTACAACTAAGATTGAGCCCAACAAGGTGTCCTGGGGCAGTAAGTTCTTCTTATCAGCGGATATGAGTGCACTCACCGCCAGTGAGTTAAAGTTTTCGTATATGGCTTCAAGTTTCTTCATTGATGAGGAGAAGAAAGTCGCTGTGGTTTTTGATAAAGGCAAAGACTGGACGTTGATGCGCAACACAGCTTACATCATTGGAGAGGATTGATCCTTGAAAGAAGTGGATCTTGGACAATCTCCAAACCAACATCTCCCACCATTTGTGTGCTCTTATGTTCCAAGTTCAATGCAACTTGACTAGTTCGTTTTACAATCCTGGAATGTCCTTAATTAATGTCTTTAATATTCTGGTTTACGATCATGGCTAATGAGCAATCATTAGAGTTTATAGACCAGAGGATTCTTCAATCTTGTTCGAGACACAAGAGGTGGATAAGTGGCCAACCTCTTTATTATAAACGCATACCTCTTAGAGTGATGAGTGATCTTATAAATGTTGGAAGCCTAAGTGTCTGTTTTGATGATTCATATGAAATAAAATGTTACATTATTATCTATGTGAAAACAACATATATATATATATATATATATATATATATATATATATATATATATATATATATATAGACCAAGTTTTAAAGTTATGCTACGTGACTAGTGGGTTTTCTCTAGTATTTTGAATAAAAGGATGTATCTACCTGCTACACTATATTATGCTGCTCATAACTTAAACTCTTACACAGATGACAGATATTTTAACCTTGAAGAAAAGTTTAACGATATTAAAGGATGCATTCTTCCATTTGGCAATCACCTTCCACGTGCCCAACGTTTCTTCATTTCTAAAACCTAGTTTTCTATTTTTTAACCTCTGTTGCAGACGGAACATAAACAAAGACTGAAAGATGTTTGTTTGGGTCAACGTCTCTGTTTTTGAGTATATAGATATTTTTTCATAAAACTCAGAAACTAAAAAAACACAATGGGTTCCTGGATAACAATGTTGTTGCTGCTGCTGCTGAAATTTATGCTTCTATTTACAAAGCATGCTGAATCAAGTTCTATCGTCAGATATCTTCCTGGCTTTGAAGGCCCTCTTCCCTTCGAGCTCGAAACCGGGTTCTGCTCCTCTGCTTCTATATCTTCTATTTACCCTTATAATAAGGTTGACTCTGTATTCTGAGTCTTGAAGTTTAATCATCTAGGTATATTGGTGTTGGAGAGGCAGATGAAGATCAAATGTTCTACTACTTTATCAAATCTGAGAGTAATCCAGAAGAAGACCCTCTTCTTGTCTGGTTAACTGGAGGACCTGGCTGCTCTTCTTTCTTTGGTCTTGTTTATGAGAATGGTAAATATCTTCTTTTACTCAACCTTATTTCTTTCTGCATAAATATTCATTGACTTGTTTGAACGGTAAAAAAAAAGCAGGGCCTCTTGCTTTCAAGGTTAAGGCCTACAATGGAAGTATCCCCACGTTGTTCTCCACTACATATTCATGGACAAAGGTGACACCAGTTTGTATTTCTCATTACATTCTCATGCAATGAAGTTATTTTCATTCATCTTCAAGTTTTCTGGATCATTGCTTTTCATTTATTTATAGGTTGCGAATATAATATATTTGGATCAACCTGTTGGAACTGGCTTCTCCTACTCAAAAAATCCACTTGCTGATATACCAAGTGACACAGGATCAGCTAAGCGGGTAGACGAGTTTCTTCGTAAGGTAAAGGGTAAACTCAAAATGTCCAAAGTATATATATGTCTTCATGCATTTTAGAGTTTTTTGTTTGGTTTGTTGTACAGTGGCTAGCCAAGCATCCTGAGTATTTCTCCAATCCTTTCTATGTCACCGGTAATTCTTATGCCGGTAAGGTGATCCCGGCAATCGTTCACGAAATCTCAAATGGTAAGTTTTTATCACACATTCATATCCTATGCAAATTCTTTTAGTTTCTTGATCAGTTTATTTTCACCAATTTATCACAGGGAATTGTATATGCTGCAAACCTCAAATAAATCTTCAGGTTCATCAGTATTTGCCATTATTTCTATATACCTTATGGAGCATTAAGAACTGAAGAGCTTTTATTTTCCCCTCCAACAACAGGGATATGTGCTCGGAAGCCCGGTAACAGACCCTGATCTTGATACAAACTCACGCATTCAATTTGCTCATGGAATGGCACTCATCTCTGATGAACTATATGAGGTACAGACTACAGTTACATGTTAATCAAGGATGCTTTTTCTTTCTGTTTGCACAACAATGAAGTAGTTAGCTAATTAACTCTTACTTTGTTTGTAGTCAATGAAGAGAAGCTGTGGAGGAAACTATATTATTGTAGATCCTCTTAACACAGAATGCTTGGAACTCATTGAAGACTATGACAAGGTACAAAATCTAGAATTATTGGTTGGCGAAAAATGGTAAAAATAGATAATTACTTACTTAGAATTTGTGGTTATTTACAGTGTGTTTCTGGAATATTTGAAAACCATATTCTAACACCAAAATGTGACAGTACATCTCCTGATTGCCACGTAAGCTTATCTTTGGACTAGCCAATAAACCAACCACTAACTAGAAAAGAACATTGACAAGGGGTTTCTGGCAGTTGTATGGTTATAAGCTATCCGAATACTGGGTCAATAAGGAGAGCGTACGCAGAGCACTTAAAGTTGTGGAGGTATTGTATATGACTAGTTTATCATAAGATCATTGGTAAAATATGATGATTAACCTCTCTATATATGAGGAATTTGATTTCAGGGTACTACAGGTAAATGGGTACGATGTAAATGGAGTTTGCAAGTAAATAAAGACATTAAAAGCAGCATACCATACCATAAGAAGAATAGCATCGAAGGCTATCGATCTCTCATCATCAGGTCAGTACAAACTTCTTTACAAGCTATGTGCTTCCGTTAATTAGTTGTCTATAAGCTTTTTTTTTTTCTGGCATGGTGTATCTGGTGAATAGTGGTGATCACGACATGCTAACGCCTTACGTTGGAACTCAAGACTGGATAAGGTCTCTCAACTATTCCATTATTGACAAATGGACGCCATGGATGATACACGATCAAGTCGCTGGGTACATTGCCATATATTCTTTTTTTGGTTTATCTTCTTCATCTGTGTAAAGCTGCTCATCCAAACCCATTTTTAATTTGCAGGTACACTACGACCTATGCTAACAAGATGACATTTGCCACTGTGAAAGTAATTCTTTATATCACCACATTTTTTTATGGGTGGGTTGGCAAACTAGTACGTTTTTGAAATATAATTATAAAAGTAGCACATTTACTATTCATAATTAGCAAAATAATACATTTTTACTATTTCAGATATCTGTACAGACAGACAATTGTACAGTAACATATTATTGTACATCAAATATTTGTACAAAGGGAAACAACTACAAATAAACATATTTACACATAAACAAATATACATATATAGACCATAAAATATTTGTACACATACAATTATACGTATATACAGACCGCTGTACGGATGATTTTCCGTACATCGATACACAACTGTACATAAGGATAGCTGGACGTATCAAAATTTGTTTGAAAAATATTTGAAATTATTAAAAAAAAATGCATATCAAATTATAGAGAAAAAAATATATATTTTTATGTAATTGAAATTTTATAGAAACCAAATATATTTTGATGAATATTTTAGTTATTAGATTTAAGAGGATTTTTAATAGTGTATAAATAGTGTTCAAATAGTAAAAATGTATTAGTTTGCTAATAATGAATAGTGAATGTACTACTTCTACAATTATGTTTCAAAAATGTACTAAAAATCTAATTAATCCTTTTTTTATTGACATCAATGCTTAAAGCATTTTTAAATCGGTTTGTTGGTTTGGTTTATAGGGAGGCGGGCACACGTTAGAGTATAAACCGGAGGAGTCTTCAATCTTGTTCAAAAGGTGGATAAGTGGCCAACCACTTTAAAACACACAAACTTTAGTCTTGGAGTGGTCTTGTTGATATCGAAAATGTTTGGTTTTGATGCATCATCATCTGAAATTACATTTTAGGTGTAAGAAAAAGAGTGTGTTTATTTCTACCTGCTTAAGTACTATTCTCACTTAAAACTCATACACATGTTAAAGTTTAAACAGGTACATGGAAATTTCCAGAGAAAGAGAAGATTAAACCAGAGATACTCGTTTAGAGACTAATCGGTCAAGGCTTCTTTACTGTTTTCTTCCTAAATGCAGCAAAGAGGGCTTTATAAGTTTATAGCCAACAAAAATTATCATATTTCGAATGTATTTAGGGATACAATGGTCGAATTCAAAATACATAAGTGTTCGTTACTTGTTAGGACTGTAGCACTAGAGCCACACTAATCATCATCTTCGCTAAGATCATCATCGTAAAGATCAAGATTGTCTTCACCCTCACCATCAACGTTACGAGGATCCATGTAATAGTTCTCCTCCTCCTCCTCCTCCTCTTCGTCACGGTCTTCGTTCTCCACTCCGTCTTCGCTCTGCAAAGTCTCCTCCTTCACAAAAGTAGCAACAACTACATTAGCCTATTATAAAATCAGGTGAATGGCGTTTGAAGTATATACCTCATCATTCTCGGAGGTCACGAGCCAGTCTGGGAGCATGCGATCCAGCAAAGCATAGTTAAGAGTTGGTGGTGGTCCATCGTCATGTTGTAGCCGTCGCTTCAGCTGCTTCTCTCTGAGCCGTAAGTTGTAATGAACGTACGTGAGATCTTTCGTTGACTTTTTCCCAAATCGGCTCTGGCATTGCCTGTTGGCTTGATCGTACACGCTCCACTTAGGCTCACACCCAACAGATGAGCACGTGTGGCTCAGTATCCGAACCGCTACCCGCTGGAGTTCCAAACAGCTTATCCCATGCTGTTGCCACCACGCTGCTGGATCGAGTTCTGTTCTTGTGGCAATAGCTATATCCGTTCCAAAACTGGCTTTCGCAGAAGTATAATCCGGAATCTGATTCATTTCAACCAAAAGATGGTTTAGACTTTATCCCCCGGTTCTGAGAACAATGTGTGACTTGTTGATTTATTTTTATCTCACCTGCATCAATGCTGTGATTCTACGCGCATTGTCAGGCTCAAGCCTAACAATACATTCGTTCACTCCGCGCACGACCTCAGACTGCTGCAGATATTTTTCACATTAACAGCAAAACGTAAGGATATTACAGAAAGTTTAAGTGATTGCATAAAATAACTGATAATCATGCCTACCGACATAAAATCAGGACGATATCTATATGCCGGGTTGAAGAAATATGCAGCCACATAGAGAGGATGATGAAACAATGGGTTCCAATGGTAATCTATCACACGCCATAATGGTAAGTATTTCCTCCCATCATCGCTATGAATAGACTTGATAGCCATTTTCGCACAGCACATGTAACCGTAAGCATATGGCAAAGATACTCTCTCGCCACCATCATCGATCATGCGAATCACCTGCATCACGGGATCAACCGATTTCAAAACATACTGAACCTTCTTCCAAAACGCAACACTAGACACCATCATTTCCACTTCTCTTCCCTCTTCAGACTTGGCAGCGGTCTGTGACAAAATCCAGCCGTTAGATTGAAACAGACCTCTAAGACTGGCCTTGTGGTCCATAAGACTTTGAAGAGTGGTGAAACCGGAAGCGTAGCGCATGACCGCTGGTCTAAGAAGATCTTGTCCCCGTGTGAATTCGTTCTTCATGAGATTAAGTAGCCATGTTTGATTGTAAATGAATCTTGTGATTCTTTGTGCTTTCTCTAAGCAGTCGGAGACAAATTCAAGCTTTGAGATGTCTTCAAGAACCAGTTCTGTGCAATGCATTGCACAAGGAGTCCAATACATATTCTTTCTCTTTTCTTCTAGTAATTTTCCAGCATTTCTGCAGATAGCAGTGTTCTGTGTAATAACCTGCACCACGTTTTCCTCGCCAATGTCATCAACTAGTTTGTCTAGACACTTGAAAAGGCTTGACGCATCTTCTATTATATGAGTGGCCTCAATGGAGGAGTGGAAGTAGACACCGCGAGGGCACGAGACCAAGAAACTGATCATTTTCTTTCCCTCTGTGTTGGTCCAAGTATCTGCCATTATAGAACAACCTGTAACCCCCCAAGAAGATCTGTACTCCCTCAAATAGCTTTTGATAGTTGAAATCTCTTCCTGTAAGAGCCTACCGGAAAACAGATGACTCGAGGGCACAACGAAACCCTCTCCGTGCAGACCAATCAATTCAATCATCTTTTGAAAGTACAGAGAACTTGCTGCCTCTGTGGGAACTCCTACATGGTGGAAGAATTTGGAAATGGAGGATGTGACGTCTTTTCGTGATACAACTCTATTTGAACAGCTAGTGTATATTTTCCTCTGCTTGCTCGAAGAAGGTGACTGATACGGGATAACTCTCGCTCTTCTTGGTCTTGCTTCAGAAAGAGATCTAATGTTCACTGAATCAAAGCTCTTTCTTTTTTCTTTACTAAACCTTCCATTTCCCAGCATCAACCTATCTTGGCTGATTGGATAGATGTCTTGTTCTTCCCCGTCTTCTTCTTGCTCAGGATCCTGAGACACCGTTCTGAAGTTTAAAGCTCCCATTTCATCATCAGGTCTGTTCTGTCTCTTCCCAGCTCGATGCCATTTCATATTCTCTTTAATCTTAACATAAACCTCCTCTGGAGCGGTTTTACATGGCGCTACCTCTCCAGGTATTCTTGCAAGATGCTGTTTAAAACGGTTAATACCACCACTCACTATCTTGTTACAGTAATTACATTTCACTTTCTTTTTCCTCTCATCCTGAGCAACACCATGTTCCCATCCAGGATCAATATAACCTGACGACCGAAGAATACTCCCATCACTCAAGCTTAGCTTTCCCTTGCTTCTTCTAGACCAGCACCGCGGCTCTTCCTCCTCTGCTTCATCGTCATTGTTAGATTGATGGAAACTGGAACAAGACTGTCTATTGTTATCCCCAGGCTGCCTCAGCTTTCTGGTGGAACGACACCGTTCTAGATTCTCCTTCATCCTCAGACATACTTCTTCTGGAGACTTATCACAATAGGTCACTTCTCCTGATACCCGAGCCAAGTGTTGCTTTAATCTGTATATTCCTCCGCTTACTATCTTTCCACAGTAATTGCATTTAACCTTCTTCTTCCGTTCGTCTTGTGCAACACCGTGCTCCCATCCAGGGTCGACCACTCCAATTGATCCAAGTGGAGCCATTGTTAAACCATTTGCAAGCTTCGAACTTTAACACTTCCACAAACCAGCGCAGCCTCAATCTACTACAAGAGCGCTTTAACTATAACAAAAACAACAACTTCCTTAAAACAACATGCATGGATTCGAGAAACACAACGAGGAAAATAAAAAGAAATGTGGTCAACATTTAAAAACACCATTTTTCATCAGTTTTATAAAGCAAGAACAAATTAATGAACTGGGTTTGTCTTCTATAGCATACCTAAGAAGCTGAGAACTTTCGTAATCGGAGGCGAGAGTTTTCCGGTTTCGTCGATTTCTCAAACCGGAAAAAATGGAGGTAAAGCTTAAGCGAAGTTAGAACACATTTTTAGACGGCGAGGCATGAATATGAGCTGTGAATCGAAGAAGCGTTTTTCGCGGGGAAGGGGACGACGAGTCACGGGGCGAGATAGAGCTGGGTGAGAGGCGAATTAACTCGACTCGGACGATTTCTAGGGTTTCTGTTCTCGGCTGACTCGTCATTTTTAACGAATTTGCAAAACGAGGGCTTTTAGTTTTAGGATGATTACAGAAAAGCGTCCCTATAATGGAAATTAACACGATTAACCCAATCTCGCAGTCTAGTCATCATATCTTCGCCTTCAAGTGTTTTGCTCTTTCACCAATATAGCAAAACCTAACTTAGGAAATGCCTGAACTTGCTCTTTCTATTTTCGTGTTGCGAATACAGTTTTACATATCTACCAATCCAAACAAATTATACGATTTTCAAAACTCTTCTTATCTTGATGATGCAATCTCATAAAAACGACCCAAATATGTGTTTTCATCACAATTCCCAATCCAAAACCATCAACATTGTCAGTTCTTGGATATGTGCCAATCAAAACCTAATTCAGTAGCTTGACAACTTTAAAAACATCATACCTTCTTCCAAGATAAATCTCAAAACCAGTAAGCCATACAACAAGAAGAAATCTTGAAACCATACAGAGGCATAAAAGAGATTGAAGATGAGAACCCATTAATATGAACGAATGTCACTGAGTCTTACACACCATTATACAAATTGAAAGCCCTAATGTATCCTAATTCAAAGTCTCCAGCTTTCTCTGTGAGACATTTGATTGATCAAACACCAAGATAGTTTGGCTAATAACCGCAAAAAAAATGTAATCTTTTCCTGGAACCCTAGAAGAGATCTATCATACAAAAGCCCTACGTACCAGTAAATTGCTGTAAAGATAGATTCAGAATCAGCGGTCATCGGACTTTCTCTTGCTAGGGGTCATGGTCTCTTGAGTCTTTTGTCTAATAACAAGATCCTGAAGATTCTCCAATGCAGCTTTAGCTTTCAGCTTGGCCGTGTGAGCAGTTACGATCTTCTTGAAAGCTTCATCCTTTAACTGAGCCACCGCGTTATTCATATTAGCCACCGAGATCTTGGCAGCTGCGACAAGAGCCAAGGTCGAAACCTTACTGAGAGGCGTTGCAGGGACGTCGTCATTGACACGAGATTTAGGGAAGAAGGTGAAATTGGGGTCAGAACATGGCGGGCATGTGAAGGAAGAAGCCGGTGGTGGAGCGGGGGAGGAGGAAGACGCGGCGGAGGAAGACGGCGGCTTAGGTGAGCAAAAAAGGTGGGTGCTTAAAGGGCAATTGAGGCAGGTGATACGAGCCTGACGAGGAGAAGGGGCGTCGTCGTTGAAGTCATTGAAACAAACTGGGCAAAAGAGTTCACGATGTTCCTTGAGCAAACAATCGGTGCAGAGTCGCCGCAAAACGCCGGTTTTGCTGATGGTGTGGATGAACGACGGCTCTGCTTCACTGCACACTGCGCATTCGCGCCGATTCTGTTCCGGATTCATGGCTAAGTCGAAGAGATTGAGAACTCTCTCTCTCAACGGTAACCCTAAGCGAGAAAGAGAGAGAGAGAGAGAGAGGTGAAAGAAGCGTTTGCGTTATCAGAATGTTCAAGATCTTCTTAGGCTCACAACTGTTATTTCTATTGGGAGTTGAAAACTTATATAGAGATTAAAAAATGGATCTTGATTCTTGTTGAATTAAAAACCGAATCTTTTTTTTTCTCTGTAAATACGTACATATATACACAAAAGTATATATATATTTGGAAGATGAAAGGAAACATAAATCTTGTGTTTCTTCATTGCTTATTGCAAACTTTTAAGCATCGTGATTTAACAAATGCGAGCCTAAATTCCCTCTATTAATCGTTTTTCAAATCATACATCCAAACAACTAAGATACGAAAAGACAATTTCATCTGCAAAAAGCTTTAGCTCTATGATTCTGCTTCTTCAGCTTCTTTCTGGTCTCCCATAAATGTAAAAAACAAAAGCCAAAATGAAGATCAAGATCATGTCGTTTTCATCACTCTGCCAACATAAATGGGTCAACTTCTCCAAGATCAGCAACCAACGGTTCTAATTCTGATGGATCTTCGTCTTCTGGAGCTAAATAAGTTGGAAACGGAAGCTTCGAGATATCTGGTTTCTTGTACCATGCATCTCTTATGAACACAAAATTTCCTTCTGCGCCAGGAACCTACATCAAGACCAATCACAATCATGACCTACTAATAATAGAAGACCAATAACACTCACGTTTTGTGACAGACACATCCAAGCCAAGGACCAGAACTCAGCGAGATACTTACTTGTCCTCTCACCCAGATGAGGTTCCGTGCAGGATCGATCTTGTAAACCCAAACGTTCTTTACTGTCCTCTGTTCTGCACCCATTCTTCCAGCCATCTTTTTCCCCTTGAACACCTACTCAAGTGTATTTAACAAGTCAGTATTGCCATTTGCTTTTGGGGAATATTCACAAGAGAGCAATTTGACAAATACCTTTCCAGGGGCATCTCTTTGCCCTGTGGAACCAGCGCTTCGATGGGACAATGAAGCACCATGTGATCCAGGCATTCCTTTGAAATTCCATCTTTTCATGCATCCCTGAAATTACGTAACATCAATATCACAGCCATTACTATGCACATACAATGGTTCATTTGCTCTCCATGATTTTTTCTGCCACATTTGTTACTGGAGTATTCAAGTTATCAACACCAAAGAAAAGATGAAGTCCCTGAGAATGGTTTTACCTGAAAACCTTTCCCTCGAGTGATCCCAGTGACATCAACGTACTGTCCCGGAACAAAATGGCGGACTCCGAGTGAAGTACCAACAGGAAGAAGAGCGTCTTCTGTCACAGGAAATTCCCGCAACTTTCTCTTTAACGGCACACCTTGTGCTCTGAAATGCCCCACCACAGACTTCGACAAATGCTTAGGTTTCTTTTGCCCACATCCGATCTAACTAACAGAACAACACATGCCAATCACATTACTAAACCATGAGCTTCACAAACACTATCTTCATAATAAATCCATACAAACATGAAGTTGCAGCAATCTATTGATCAAGTAATCACTAAGAGTTATCCGAATACAGAAATGGAACTACGAGCTACCAATAAATCCACCAGATACAAACTACATCGCCAAAATGGGAATGAATAAACTGCGATGGAGTTACCTGTAACGCAAAAATCCCTTCTTTCTCAACAGTTTTGACCTGAGAGACAATGTTATCATCAACCCAGAGAATAGAAACCGGAACCCTAGCTCCCCATTTGTCCCAGAGCGCAGTCATCCCACACTTAACGGCGATGATCCCAGTCCTTTTAGAGCTACTAGACATCTCGCCTTGTTTCGCCTCGATGATTCGGGTCGGAGCCCCGATAATATCAGATCCACCGCCGTCGACCAAGCCAGCATCGGAGCTGAATCGTCGGAGGAGAAAGAAGCTACAATGAGGAAGAGATTCAGAGGATGAAGGAGTTATAGACCGGATCGATAGAAACTGATTGATGCGAGAAATGAGGCCTCTCGGTACGGCCGCCATGATTTCGAATCGGAAGCGAACCTTCAATGGCTAGACGAAGAAGGAAACAGATGCAGAAACCGGAACTCGGAGGCTTTTGCGTAGGGTTTTAGATGGGCGTCACATCACTCATAACCAAACCCTCTAATTTTGACAGAGACTCTCTAAAATTATATTTATTTAATTTTCCCTCTTTTTAAAAGGAATAAAAATAAAATATGTGGACGAGACAACAAAATCCTACGTGGCTTATTATCTATCCATTTCCACATGTATAAAAAAAAAAACGGTACATGAAATTTTGCTTCAATTTTCAAAATCAATCTCAAAGTCTCAGATGTCTGTAATTCGTCCTTCTCCGATTCCAATTCCGAGATGCAGATCTCAGGTACTGTATCGTCGTCTTCATTCTATTCAACTGATCCAGCGACGACGTCGACGGTGGAATCCGAGGGCTGAGGCGGAGGCTACTGCGGTTGAATCGACGGCTCGGTCTCCGGAGGCAGCGGGAGGGAAAATGGTTGTGGAGCTTGTTGGAGCTTTCAACGAAGTGACGGAGAGGATGAATTCGGTTTGGTTATCTACGTCTTCTTCTAGGTTGCTCTTTAAAGCTCTGAAGCTCTCGATTCCGATTTTACAGTCTCTTCCTCTTGCCTCTGATGGTCGCTCTCCCCTTTCTAAGGCTCTCTCACTCTCTATCCTCCTCGCAGATCTCCAGGTTCCTCTCTCTCTCTGCATCTTCGTAGTTTCGTGTGTAGATGATTAGGTGTTTTTGTTGATTCTGTGGCGAAATTAAAGCATAACTCTAGAAAATCACTGAAAAATCGACGATAAAGGTTTGCTCAATGTACCCTTTAGCATATGAAGATGAAGTAATTAATGTGATATGGTTAGTTCTTAAAATGTGTTTGCTCATCAGAAAAAGAATATGTCAATTGATATTGTGAGCCATTATATATGGTAAATGACAGATGGATGCAGAAGTTATCTCGGCGAGCATTTTGAGTGAGGTGGTGGAGGCGAATGCGATATCCATATATGAAGTTAGAGACCAGATTGGTACCGGAACTGCTCATCTGCTTCATGAGATTTTCCGTGTGAAGAACATCCCTTTTAAAGTTGATGTCTTGGACGATGAAACTGCTGCTTCATTGAGAAAGTTCTATCTAACCTACTATGATATCAGAGCTGTTATCATGGACCTTGTTTCAAAACTTGATGAGATGAGGCATTTGGAGCACTTGCCAAAGTACCGCCAGCAGACTCTCTCCCTTGAAGTCTTGAAGATTTATTCTCCTTTAGCTCATGCCGTGGGGGCTAATCACCTGTCACTTGAGCTCGAGGACATCTCTTTCCGTTATCTTTTCCCGTGTTCGTATCTATACTTAGATTCATGGTTGAGAAGTCATGAGAATGGGTCTAAACCGTTGATTGATGAGTACAGAGAGCAGCTTCATCTGTCTTTGAAGGCTGATTTTGTTTTGGGTGAAATGGTAGATGATGTATATGTCAAAGGTCGATATAAAAGCCGGTACAGCATGATGAAGAAGCTTCTAAGAGATGGGCGTAAACCTGAAGAAGTTAATGATGTGCTTGGTCTACGAGTCATATTGATGCCAAAATCTGTAGCAAACGATGTTGAACTTGGTGAAAAAGCCTGTTACCGAACAAGTGAGATTATCCGGTCTCTATGGAAGGAGATTCCACATAGAACAAAAGACTACATTGCTCGGCCAAAGGAAAATGGGTATAGGAGTCTACACATGGCGGTTGATGTTAGCGACAGCGATCAGAGAAGACCTTTGATGGAGATACAAATACGGACAATGGATATGGATGGATCCGCTAATGCTGGAACAGCATCACATTCTTTGTACAAAGGTGGTCTAACCGACCCAAAAGAGGTAAACACTTGTGTGCTTTTTTGAGTTTAGCAATTGAGGAGGTTGAGTTGTTTGTTTTTGTCTATGTTCAGGCGAAGCGGCTTAAAGCGATAATGATGGCAGCAGCAGATCTTGCAGCAATTCGTCTCAAAGATCTCGCATCAAATAAACAGCAAAGCTTCAAGACAACAACGGACCAAAGAGACAGAGTATTTTGCCTTCTGGACAAAAACGGGGACGGAATGATCAGCATAGAGGAACTAATGGAAGTGATGGAAGAGCTTGGAGCTCCAGGTGAAGACGCAGAGGAGATGATGCAGCTTCTTGACTCTAACAGCGATGGATCTCTTAGTTCGGAAGAATTCGATACGTTTCAGAAACAAGTCCGTTTATTATATAGTTTTCTAACATCATTTTTCTTCCTCTCTTTAATAAATGACTTATTTGGTGGAGTTTGGCATTTGTGATTTGTGTTTCGCAGGTTGAGTTTATGCGTAAATGGGAAGATAGAGATAACGAGTACAAGAGTCTTTTAGACGAGAAGCTTCATGATCTCCCACATCAAGATACCACAGGTTTGATTCAGTTATACAACAAAGAGCTTGAGGATCGGCTCTCAACCCATTAGATTATCAAACTACTTTTCTACAATATAATATTCATAAATGTGTATAAATACTGTAAGTATATGTATTCCTAATGAAAGCCCGTTTTAAAATTCAAATGACAAACTCAAAACCAAAAAGACCCTAAGTCTGGTTATAGCCGGGGGATACTTATTGGATTTGCTTCACAAGTCAAAAGACTTTGTACTACTAAAAGTTCCGATTTCACATGATGTCAATGATCAGAGCAAAGTATCGTCGTGGATACAGTTTTTGGCAGTTGATTTGAACACTTATAACTTTCACCATAAATTTACGTGTGATGTAAGTTTCTTCACCAAGGAGGAAGAGAAGAAAGTCGCCGTATGTGTTGACAACGGAATTGCATACATTTTTGGAGAGAATCGTGACTTCGGAGCCTTTGAACAACAACCAGGTCCAGCAGCTGTGTGCCAAGCTTGAAGCTTGGTTCAAATTCAACCTGGAGGCAATAGGGAACATTATTACTACCATGGCTTGGTCAATGCCCAGTACGGGGAATAGTTAGTTAGTTAAAAATGGAACGTAATTTCTTGCTGCTCATTTATCTTTCTCGTTTTCATGTCCTTTGGTTAATTAGTAAAGTTCTAAATTAACACTAATTGATTGTTAACTTGTAATTGATTGACTTATAGACATAAGTAAATAATCAAATCATGGATTATTAAAAATAATGAAATCTTATGTTAATGAACTATTGTCTTTAATATTTGTTTTATAATCTACAATTATTTATTAAAACATATTTGAAGATTATATTTTTAAAATAAATATTAACAAAGGATTTCATCAGATTTTATTTTATCATAATTGAATAAGGGCATGGGCATTTGTTGGTCCCATGGTTATTTTAAGAGTATTTTGGATGTGGGACAAATGTTTAATTTTGATGTATAAACATTGGTGTATTTATGAGAGAGAGAGAATGCGAAAACAAACCGGAAACCCCAACAATTTTCTTCTCCACTTATTCACACCTCCAGTCAGACCAAGCCACCTGGCTCGAGGAACAACTGAAATTGGTCTCGATTTTAGAAACATTTTCTCACATTTAACCTATTTATGATTTATTTATTTTTACAAATAATTCAATAGAACTTTGCATATTAACGCCTTTACACTTGGTCTAAGATAAGATTTATTAAGTTTGCTTAAAAGTCAAAACCCTAGTTTTCTTATCCTTTATATATATAAATAGATCCAGACTCGGTCTCTATTTTTTTTTTATACCAATCGGAAGATCCCAAGATAAACAATGATGCTCCCGGGTCTTCCACAAGATTTGGTAGAAGAGATACTCTCTAGAGTTCCAGCTACAAATTTGAGTCGGTTACGATATATTTGCAAACGATGGGACGCTTTATTGAAAGACAAAATATTCGCCGAGAAGCACGTACGTAATGCATCAAAACAGTCTCGGCTCCTCATGCTGAAGGATTACAGAGTTTGTCCGATGAGTGTCGTCAATCTCCACAAACAAGTTGATGCTCCAGTATCTATAGAGTTTAAGGACGGATTTGAGCTCAAGGATTCTCTTTCTAAACCAGACCAAGTCGATGTGTCTGAAATCTTCCATTGCGAGGGCTTATTATTGTGTACCACCACCAATGATAATAGTCTTGTGGCTTGGAACCCTTGTACTGGTCAGACAAGGTGGATCCGACACAGTTCACTTTACAAGAGAAACTCTAAATTTTACCTTGGATACGGAAACAAGGACAAGTCTTGCGGCCGTAGCTACAAAATCTTGAGGTATTGGGATGATGGCACCCTAGGCACACAAGTTGTGGAGTTCGAAATGTATGACTTCAGTTCTGATTCATGGAGGGTTCTCGATGACATCACTTGCAACTGTATCCCGCAACTAAATGGCATGTCTATAAAGGGAACTACTTATTCTTATGGTTTGGATAAGAAGAACCACAACTATACATTCTTACTCAGCTTTGATTTTACAACGGAGGTATTTGAATCTCTCTGTTTTCCATTAGTAGTTGGGTTTCTTAGTCATACAACTATAGCTCTATCAGTTGTTAGAGAAGAACAACTCTCACTGTTACTTCAGCGTACTAATGAATCAAAGGTGGATGTATGGGTGACTGATGAGATTGATACTAAAGCAGTGTTGTGGAGCAAACTCTTTACGGTAGATATAGAAGACACTCGTCGTTATATGATTTCGACTAAGGTGAGTTTCCTCTTGGACAAGGAGAAAAAAATTGCCGTGGTTAGTGAGCCAAGATGCAGAGGTGAGATAAACGACTTTGTATACATTGTTGGAGAGGACCGTGATTCCATAACAATTTACTTAGAGCCTACTAGAGAGTTATTACGTGGTGGTTTTTTCAGATTTTGTACACCATTTGTTTTCAATTATGTTCCATGTTTGGTTCAATATTAATATTATTAGTCCGATATTATTATCTTCTTTGTATTTTTTGTAGTGAAAGAGGTTTGATTAAAGATTATATTTTCATCTTCACCTGCCTCTTTGCACTACATTCAAGATTCAACGTACTAAAATAAAACAATAAGAAGCTTGTAAACATTTCTAAGACGCTCTAATTCTAGACTTAGGCCATGAGTCTAGAATTGCATAATGAGAACAAGCAAAATTGCATAACCTTGTAGATTTATATGATCTTGTACAGATTCAATAACTAAACATGTATAAGTAATTATTATTTACAAAAATAAATGAAGACATATATTGGGGGCTAATAAGCCGATTTGCCACACGAAATAAAGAGCAAATACAAAGGTAGAATGAATTAAAAAAGCTCTAATTCTTCTTAAGGATCTACGCCACGGTTTATACTAATAACTAATGCAATTATTTATTTGCACTAATTATATAAATCGAGCTCCTTTCATATATATAAATAAATATATAAAGAAGATGAATTATGAACATGGATGGTGTGTACCATATGATAAAATATTTAGAGCTAATATCTCTTCAGCCGAAAACAACAACACCTATGTTACTATCTCTTGCTCCGGCGAGGATGTGCCCACGTCTTTTAATAGTCTCTCGTACAACTGCACCAAAAAATACCCAAAACTTAACCTCAATATTTTCATCTTTGATATATTTAGTTAGTACTTATAAGGTAGAGATCCGAACCATGAAATCTTAGTTAAGAAGTGACACTTGTAGCATACATACCTGTCTATACAAACATGAATCCCCATAAGATTTTCTTAGCTCAACCACGTTCAGTGACGGCTTTATCTCGAATACCTATTATATATATGATTACATTTTTCTTCGATTAGTCCAAATATAGTCACTAAATAGTCTAAGATAATGAAATAATACTATGTAACTGTAGTTAATATATATACCTCAGCTGTTACTGATAAACCAATTTGACCTTTCTGATTCCTTTCTTCTTGTTTTACTTTTAACTGAAACGAAAGACAGTTCAATAAGTTAATGAAATCCGCAGATTTAGAATTCTAGGCAGCTTATGAAGAGAAAGGACATTTTTGTTTTGAAGACTCACCTTCGCATGTTTCTTTTGTACATTGTATCCCATTTCTGTTACCGTTGTCTCGATTTTCTCCAGTAAATCTTTTGCGGAGCTATTTGAAGTGAATCTTATTCTCCTCTCTGATACATTCTGAGAATACAAAAAGTATGATCTTTTATTATTACTTATGCATTATCTCAAGCATAGAGGCAGAGTACATCTTTGAAACAGAGTAAAGGATTATTTACCTCTTGTTCAAAGAAACCAGACAGGTCAAGAAATGAAGACATTCCGATTAACTGAAACGCATTGATAATGGTCGGTGAATCACTTCCCTTCCCTTCTTCTGATCCCTAGACCATTCCAAAAAGAAACAGAGAAATGAGCACACTGTACTTGAATAAAATGCAATTGCAATAAAGAGTGAGGCGACAGATTCTTACGAGCTCTTGGACTGAGAAGGCATCATCGTCTGTGTCAACTTCTTCTTCGTCATCATCATCATCGGGAATTGAAGGAACGTACTCGTGTTTAAACCACTCGCTGGCTTTAATACCAACGACTGTGATTCTTGTGACTGGATTTGGATCGAGCATTCTCTTAATCATGGTTCTTGCACCTGGTGATAACCATCTTGGTATTGGTGGGTCTCCTTTGCATATCTGAATAAGAAACCATATCTTTAATCAAGCTAGTTTCTTCAAAATGTGTGTATGTTGAATTGCAGTATATCTAAGAGATGCTGCTGTTTACCTTCTGGTAAAGAACCGCAAGGTTTCTATCATCAAATGGAAGACATCCAGTTAAAATGACATACAAGATTACACCGCACGACCATATATCTGAGGCTGCACCATCATAGCCTCTGTTAGCTAAAACTTCAGGTGCAACGTAATTAGGACTTCCACAGGTTGTATGCAACAATCCGTCATCCTAAATGCCAAAGAGAATATTAGTTGCAACTCAAACAGATTCAACAGGTTTTTTTTTCCTGCTGTGATATGTTATGGTTTAAAGATGATATTTTCAAGTACCCTAAAATGTTGAGGCAGAGCACTGAGGCCAAAATCAGTGATCTTTATATGTCCCTTAGCATCAAGAAGAACATTCTCTAGCTGCAATATAAGAAGAAAAAAGATTGGAAAATCATCAGCGCACTATTCCATAGGGTTTGCATGGTTAGAACCACCAGTGAGAAGCACGGACCTTGAGATCCCTGTGGAAAACACCTTTGCTGTGACAGTAGCTGATTCCATCGATCAACTGCTGAAACATTTTTCTTCCATCTGTTTCTGTTAGTTTACCGTTGGAGACCTGAGAGTTAGAATCAAAGTGTGAGTTTATAATCAAAGGAAGAAGCTTTGCATTGAGCAGAGAGAGGGTACTAGGGGGTCTTACAATTCTGTCAAACAATTCTCCTCCAGTGACAAGTTCCATCACCATATTAATTTTCGTTTTGCTAGCCAATACCTGACCAAAAAGGAAGAGACCATGAGAATCCAAAAGTATAAAAGAGACTAAAATCCGAGTTGCATTCATATACCCAGGATTCACTAAAACACTTTGGTGTCCAAAACGTACAAGAAACACACATAAATAATAATAGGTTAACCACACACAACACGACGACAGAGTTAGTCACAACCTAAAGCTTAAAAAAGTGGACCACGTGTATCGAATAAGTGAAATCCACAATAGGTTGCTAAACTAAAAAAGTCGAGATAGTTAGAAGTCAACAATAAACGTAAGAACCAAAAGATACAGCAATAACCATACAATAATAATCTGAGTAAAGTATATATTATATCCAAAATAAAATAAAATAAAAAGTTATGTACATAAGATTAAAAAAGGTCCACATGATTATAAAGAAAGCGTAAAAAAGGGTCCTAAGATTAAGCAATGATATGATTGAAGGGACAAATCCTGCATTTTTCACGATGATTGTTCAAGGACCCACCCCCTTTGAAATTGAATAGGTCAGATTTGTGTTACCGTCCACCCAGCCACCGCGTAATCAAATAGTATTGTTGCAATGCATAGTTAAACTTATATAATTGGACAACGTGAAAAACAAGGTTTAACGATCATGTTTTGGCCTTTGGGTATGAAAATAAAGACCATTTTGTTTTTTTTTTAAAGGTGATAAAATCGAATGACTTGTAAAGAATATTCTCAAAAATAGTCAGAAGAAGATCAAAATGCAAACAAAACACTTATCCAAGATTTGCGTGTTGTCAGCACCGTTTTGAATAGATAAAAGTTTACTAATCTTAATCTCTAACATCTAAAATGACCAAAAGAAACATAAGAAGATATCAAATGTTTATAACCATCCATGATAATATAATTCGATTTTACTTGCTGTCATACTCAATCAAGGTTAGAAAGAAAACACAACCTACACCGCAAGCAAACAAAACACAAAAGCTATAATCCAAAAAAAAAACACAATATTTGTGGTATATACTAATATCATCGTCTCATTCGATAAGCCAGACAAAAGAAAAAGAGATTAAGAAATGGATTTTGGCTGGGCGCACCTCATGTAATCTAACAATGTTGGGATGTTTTAGCATTTTCAGAGTACGGATCTCTCTCTTTATCTGCAATTATCAAATTGGATCCGTCAAACTCGGAGAAAAATTAGAAATATGATTCATAGGACAAAAGATCGAATGCGAACCTGTAAGGAGAAGTTGAGATCGGCGATACGAGATTTGTCGATGATTTTAACGGCGAAGGATTGACCGGAGACGGTATCCCTAGCGAATTTAACTTTACCGAAATTACCCTCGCCGAGCGTCCTCCCAAGCTCGTATTTCCCAAGACGCATTCCCTTTTTCACCTCCACCTTCTTCTCCTCCTCTTGCCTTATTCTCACCATCCAATCACAGATCGAATTGATTGGTTCTTCGCTTGAATTTTCCGGTTAGACGATTATAAATCCTTTCTGAAAATGGGAAGTTTATGTATATGATGGCTCCCTAGCTCTGTGCAGTTTATGTGTGTGAGGGAAGGAGATATATATATATATATAGAGAGAGAAAGAAAGTGTATGTAAAATCGAAGAGAGGTTGGGGAAGAAGAAGAAGAAGAAGAAAGTGCGGGGTTGTGAAATTGAAGAGAGGACGCTACTTCTCTTTGCTTCCTCTCTTCTTTTATATTCACCTTTTCTTTTTCTTTTTCTTTTTTTTTATTCCTCTTAGCCAGCTTTTTTTTTATTGGATAACAATAAACATCTTAATCTTTAATATTTTAAAATCGATTAACATATTATAATCTTAAGTTAAGATTCTTAACAAACAAACAAAAAGATTTTATATTATTCCAGAGATTTTTTTGTTTAATATAACGTACTTTTGGAGGTTTATTATTATTGGTCAAATAAAAACTCCTATAAATTGAAATAATGTCTAACTTCATTATAAGGAAAAATCGATTTTATTTTTGTCGACATGGAATTTATTTTAAAAAAATATACGTATAATCTATGCAAGAGTATAGTGATTTTTATTTTTGTTGTATCAGAATAATGTTATATATATTTTTTTTGATGTATTTACGAATTTAAGTGTGTTTGTTTGTTTTATATGTGTTACTTGTAGGCATCTAAAGGTCCACTTCATTTGTTGCATTACTTTTATGTTGAAATTTTAAATAATCAAATCAATAAATAGATTCATAACAACTTTTGGTTATAGTCGGAAAGAAATGCTATAAAAACATTGTTCCACTTTTATAGATTAATTTGTTGCTGAAGCAGTTTTGATTTGGCATTCGGCTTTATATATTACTAATATAGTATAAACTAGTAATTTTCTGAAATTGATTATATAATTATAGTTACAGTTTTAAGTCTAACTATAGTTTATCAAAATTACAATTTTGCTAAAAGAGCATATCAAAAGAGAGGAAACTTGAACCAAAGTTGAGAAAACATATATAGCCCTATCATATCAAGTCATACACTTCAACACTAGTATAGTTTCTCGATTTGGTTCTATAGGCCGAAGGTCTTAAACGTCGTGGTATATTAATATACATACGTTTTTAAAAAATTAATTAGACGTAGATATCGTGCATGATCAATTATTTAGTAATATAACATTTTTGTTACGGTAGTGCTTTCCATTTGGGAAAGAAAACATTATACGATGAGTTTTATAATATTTGTTTCTGTCTTTGTAGACTAATAATTTTGGTTGTGTGTAGACTTTTCCAAGATTATAAATTCGCGTTATCGTTTAGAAACACAATCGTTGAGGATGATCCACTTTAAGTTTAATTTAAAATATATATTGACCACAGAATTGAGATTTTTTTTGGTGATTTTAAAACTCATATTCTATGTTTTTTGTCGGCTCACATACAAATCACATGGTTCCATTCAATTTATATGATTTCTTATCTTATGCAAGGTTTTGTATTCCAAGAAGATAATTTTTGTTTTTTCCATAAATCAAGGAAACCCCTAAATGAAACCAAGGCTAAATATCTCTTGAATATTGGAAAACACCGTATATATACTTTCCCACCTTTTCTATTGGAAAACATATATAGGTCCGATCCGAAGATATAGAGAGCATGCATGGCCATGGATTATTTATAGAATTAGTGGATACTATCTCTTTTTCTGCTCAGTATTCTTGATATTTTGTTTGTAATTAATGAAATAAAAACAGAAAAAGGTGATATGTGTCTCATGTTTCTCAAGGCATACCTTTCCCAATATATATATATATTTTTTTTTTATATAGATTATGTGGCTGGAATAAATCATCTATTATGTACAAGGAGAAAAGACCAATAATTTAAAGTTGTTAAAGTCTCAGACGTGTATGAATGGCCGGTGATGATAGTGCTGCATGCTGCCGGCTGCCGCCAGTGAGTTACATATTGATTGATGATTAGCCAGTGCGATCATAATTTTAGCTCTTTTCTCTTTTCTTCTTTTTTGTGCGTGGGTGTGTGATATAATTTTAATATTTATACAAATAAAAAAGTTACACTCGCGAATTGTTCTATTTTTCAGTTTTTCCTCTCTTTGATTAAGAAGAAACCTTAATAACCATATGATTAATAAGCTGTCTTTGACTCTACGTGTCACAATAACCTATATTGATTAAATGCTAACCTAATGTAGGACGAGAACTTACGTCTTATTTTTGAGATCCCTACATTGGTTATTTCATATTTCGTATCATCATGCTAATGGTATTTACTAATTACAAACTTGTTGTTTATACATTGCAAATGGTACGTGCCTACTGCCTAGTCAAATTATACACCGTGAGTCCGTGACGACTAGAAAAAACTTAGATCATATATATGTAGTGAAATGTTGGAAAGCTCAAACCCTAATACTTCCGTTAAGAAACTGAGATATTATTGGTAATAAAACCAAAAAAAGAAGAAGATATTGTTCCAAAACAAATATATCTAAACAAATTATATAGAAAATGTTTAAATCAGCGGACCATACGCCTTGAGATACGCAAAACCGAACCTAATTTTGTTTCGTCAAGTGACTATCGTAATAACATAATTGGTCCATACCTAAAATAACAAAATCCGATACGGTTTCGATTTTTCCAAGTTATAATGAAACGATACATTTTTTAAAATTTAGAAACACGTAAGTGACGTGGGGAGGGAAAGAGAAGACAAGAATGAGATTTTCTTTTTTGAGAGTGGGGAAGACGAGAGGGCACTCGGGGACGGGTAGTACCACGTGAATTCAACCAACCAACTCATGACTGACGGGTGTGGCCATTTTAGCCATGTGGTTGCTCTCTTCTTTCTTTTTCAACCACTATTATTATTACCTTTTTCTTTATAAACTTACGTGAGATCAATGCGAAAATTTTAATGTTTTATTTTTTCGTCGTTAATTTTTTCATCCTATGGTTTCTAGTACTTCTGAACATGTTTTCTAAGATTCACTTTTATAAATCAAGCAAAACACAACAAAAATGTTAGTAAAGATATTTTTCATAATTTGTTAAAAAAAAAATTAAAAATTTCATTTGCTACATAGTTTTCGATGGTTATAGTTCTGACCCAACAAAAGAAAAAGAAAAAAAATCAATTTTCTTTTATGCACCTATCTTTTCACCATAATTAACGTAATAAATACTATTTTAGGCTTTTAGCAACATTTCATCGTTTTCTCATCAACCAATGGGTTACTATTGTTAATATGGGGTCGCGAAAGGAGTGCGACTACTTCTCGCCTAAATGTATCATTTGGCCTCAGTAAAGGATCATGTGCTTGTGTGTCCATAGAATAATTGTATTAACTATCAACTCCAAACGCCTTTCTACTAAATATTTTTTTTATGAAAAAAAAGACTAAATATTTTTTTATGAAAAAAAAGACGAGTCATTAACCTTATAAATGCTTATCAATTGGATTGTTACTTAGTTGGCTGGTTTAAAATATGTTTTAATATTTCTTTGTTTTGTTTACTTTATTCCAAGTGAGTTTTTGTTTCAGTATTTTTATGTTTTGTTTTGCTAACAATTATGTATTATGAGAATTTGAGTATTGGATAGTGATACGAAATTGATGAGAGAAAAAAAAAAAGAAGAAGAAGAAGAAAGAAAGAAAACACAATAGCTAGGCAACGAGAGTAGCCACATCTTGACATTCTTGACCTCAGAAATGGCAGTTGAACTCAATATGACATATGTGTGCCCATGTGAGAGTGATATGTATGTAGTGTCTATCTATTGGTATTCTAAATAACTAGTGTCCCCTCTGTGTATGTATGTTTCTGTAGAATGTCTTCGCATCCACATTTTGGTCGTATTTTAATAATCGTAAGCGGATCCTAGCGTATTACTTATGATATAAAGCTTATGATATTCATGTATATATGACAATAAATTATGAAAAATTCTTAATTAGTCCTCTCAAATAATGAATAAATCATTGGGTCAAAATACATCCCAGTTTTTCGATTGATCCCTTTACTCACTTACATATACATATTATTTCACTTAGAAAAGTAAAAATTATTGTCATGTTTTTACCCGAAAAAAAGACAAATAACTCGTATTATTTATTTAATAGCATGAATATAATAAAAACTACTGCAAGAATCTAGATCAGTTACGAATATTAATTGGATTCATCGGTGCTAAAAGTTTGATATATGATTTTATAAAAGGTCAAGTTGTATATATAGTGTGTAATCTTCACCTTATCCTTTTCCAAGTTTTCATGGAGTTTTCGAAATTCCATGTTGAGTTTTTTTTTGTTTTTGTTTTAGAGGTTTAAACTATACTATGTTGAATAGTGGAGAATATTCTTTATCTGGAGACGTTATCTAACATTAATTATATTTTATATAGAAAAGGGAAACTTTTTGATAAGCAATAACGTAAAATTCGTATGTATTTAGGATCCTAGATTCCACAGCAACAGTTACACGTCAATTTAGACGGTGTTTAAATAGTTATCATATTGTTGAGTAATAGTATTTTAGTATTACCAAATCGTAAGGATTTCCCAAAAGCGACCCACTAAACAATTCCTAAGTGGATAAAATGAGTCTCCTTCTCTTATCCAAACTCAATCCACATATACAGTATTTATTTGATTTGTCTATCAATGTTTTTTATACTTACTTATAAAAAGAGTCACATTATGACACAAACCTTTTCCACTGACGAAGAGGCAAATTGTGGTTTTTAAGTCTACCCCAAGCAACAAGGCCAATTTGCTTACTTATTTGATATGTACTTCTAACATACACAATTCAATAAAAGAGACAAAGAAATTTGATTCCTACGGAGATATCCAAAACTAAAAATCAAGATCCAAATATAGGTTATCGTCTACTGATATAACTTACGCTCCACGTTACATACCCAAGAGTGTGCATCTCTGGATGGTTAATTTTATTTCGTTACATACAACAAAAGGTTGGCAATATTGAGCACAATCAAACACATATCATCAACTTGACTATAATACGCACACCAACAGAAGAAAACAATTCAAGTAAACGCAATACATAACCTTAAAGTTAATGTAACCTAATAATTAGTGTACATTAACAAATACTAAAGCGATGTGATCATGTGATATATTATATGTTAATTACGCTAAATAATACAGTTGCTTGACTCGCTATGGAATCTCCAACCTTTGGGAACAAGGAAGAAGAAAGCAAAAAGCCATCGTGTCACACTTTTGACATCACCACAAAAAGTGAAAGTAGAATATGTTAATTTTCTTCCAAGATGATTCATGATCGTATATGGTTCCAACAATTACAAAGCCAAGTGGGGACAAAAGAGTTTCGTCGAGGGTAATAATTTAATTCAATTTGGCAAAGTGAACCACCTTATCATTAAAAAGAGCACAATGTATTGTTATTATAAGTGAGTGATGTGAGCAATCAACTTCTTCTCACCAGCCACTACTCGACTACTGGAGTGGGGGCAAAAGCCAAGACGACCCAAAAAGCGTAGTTTAATATACGATCCATCTACGTCTTTGGTCTTATGTTTAATCCATATGGTGAGAGAGATTCCAATTACTAACCACACATATATTGTCAATTTAAATTCAGTGCTTAAAGGGTAATAGCTCATCGATAAAATTAGTTGGATCGTCTTCTCCATATCACGAAACATCGTTTGCAAAACATATTATTGTATTCTTATATTACAACGTTCTTTTTTTGGGCGTTTGCTGCAGCTTTTAAGCTTTAAAAAAATTGGGCCTCTCAAGCTTTGCTAACGGGTCCAAGTGGACTATTGACGTAGGCCTCCTTATTCAAAACGTACCATGTGTGATGTGTGTATATCCCAAGAGAGACCAACATATACACAACGTAACCAAAACAAAAACAAAAACAGGCAAAAGATTAGGACATGATTACATATATTAAGATTACGAACCAAGAAAACAACATCAACACTGTCCAACCCACTGATGATTTTATTTCCTCAACATCTTTAAAGCTCTGCTTCATCGTCTGCCAAGCTATCTTTAACACGTTTTGACTTGTGTGACACGGTGTCCTTAGCTTCCTCTGACTTACGCGCTGCTGAGTCGTAACTCTGCGACGCCTTATCTTTTGCAGATTCCAAAGTCTCATCCGCTTTTGATTTCGCAGTCTCGTAGCTTTCCTTAGTCTTCTCCTTCGCACTCTTGCTATCTCTTTCTGCTTTCTCCTTCAACTTCTCCGCCTTCTCCTTAGCGGCCTTTGTCATATCGCTTGCCTTCTCTTTCGTGGCCTCGACTGTTTCCTCCAACTTCTCCTTCGCATCTCCCACTTTGCGTTTAGTCGCATCCTTAGCGTCCTTAGCCTTCTCGGAAAACGTCTCTCCCAAGTTAGGGTTATTTTCGTCGTTCTTGATTCCGATTTTCTCTTTGGCCCAATCAGTCCAAGACTCATCGTCTTCATCTCCCGACAGGCTGTCTTTTACTTTCTTTGACTTGTGAGAGACGTCATCTTTGACTTGACCAGCTGAGTCGTAACTCTCCGAGGCCTTATCCTTCACAGAACCAATACCCTCGCCAACTTTAGATGTAGCTGTCTCGTAAGCCGATCCCGCTTTATCCTTGGCTGCTCCAACCGCTTCCTCTGTTTTACGCTTAGCCTCATCTTTCGCGTCCTTAACTTTTTCACTCGCTTTCCAAGCGTCGTCTTGGACGGTGTGTTGGACGTTGTCTTCGTTCTTGAGACCGATCTTTTCCTTGGCCCAATCAGTCCATGACTCATCCTTAGCCGCTTCTTCCTGGATTGTAGCTTGGACAGAACACACCGTTACAATAGCCATAAGTACCAAAGATACCATAACCAAACCGTACACTTTCCTCTCTAACCCCATTGTTATTACACTAATAGAAAACAAAACAACTTATAAATCTAGCTCTCTTTCCTCTCGCAAGGAATGAAGTATTTGATAGATAGTAATGATCAGTTTACAGAAAAAGATCTGTTGATTTGTGCTGTGGTGTTCTCCGAGGAATGGTGCTGTGTTTGCTTCCCTGTTATGTATTAGTGCAAAATGTGATAGGCTTGAGACGCGTGGCTAACTACGTGGAGAGTACCAGCTTCTTTTGGCTTCTCGATCTTGGATTCGTGTTAAGTGGTTCTTTACACGTGTTATGTACCCAACTATTGATTTTTAGGAAAAATGGTAAAATACTCTTTGCCGACTCGGGAAATCTTTAAAGAAGACAGACTTCAAATCAAACACATACGTATGTTAATGTTAAAAAAAAAAAAAACCTAGATATTATGAAATTGTATGTAATAATTTTTTTTTATTTTTTTCCTGCCAGACGTATACAAATGTTTTGAACTATGTTCAGTGAGTGGTTTTATTAATGGGCTTTTAAAATAACCCATGGGCCTTTTGTAAACAAAACTAGTGAAATTTATGCGATTTCTCGGTTTCAGAGACAACGAGGACGAGGAGGATGATACCCCATCTTCCACACGATTTGGAGTCCGAGATCCTTTCTAGGGTTCCGGCAAAGTCTCTGCCGAAATGGAAGACTACTTGCAAACGGTGGTACGAATTGTTCAGAGATCCGAGATTCGTCAAGAAGAACTTTGGTAACGCAGCAGCAAGGGAAATGATTGTGCTGATGAATTCTGGGGTTTCCTCGATTCGCGTCGATCTCCGTGCAATTGACGACGAGGTTGATCCAAATATGGAGGTTTCAGGTAAACTCAGCTGGCAAAAAGACTCAAAACAGGTCAAATTATCTCAGATCTTTCACTGCGACGGTTTGATTTTATGCTTCACTAAGAGAAACACTCGGCTAGTTGTTTGGAACCCCTGTACGGGTCAAACCAGGTGGATCAAACCCAGAACTCGTTTCAAGAGTGATGATGTCTTTGCTATTGGTTACGAAGACAGCAACTCTTGTTCCGGTAGCTTCAAGATCTTGAGGTTTTGTTACGACAACAACGCCAAGGACCAGGAGCTCCTCCGGTTTGCTGAGATTGAGATCTATGAATTTAGCTCTGATTCATGGAGGGTTCTTGATGGCATGAGTAATCCTACATGGGGCTTGTGTGCTGGTGGCGTGTCTGTCAAAGGAACCACTTACTGGGTCGCTGGAGATATCATCGAACCTGGTTTCTTCTTGCTCAGTTTTGATTTCACTACAGAGACTTTTGGGCGTCTTCCTCTTCCCTATCAGAGCGACAATCCTGAAGATACTTTTGCCATCTCTGTCGTTGGTGATGATAAAATCGCCGTGCTTCATCAGAACATCCTCGCCTTCTCGAATGAGATGAACATATGGGTGACAAAGAAGATTGGTGTGGCCAAAGACTTGTCGTGGAGCGACTTCGTCTTAACAGTGGACTATGATGAGTTTTGTTTGCCGTTTGTGACGAATGTGATGAGTTTTTTGTTGGACGAGGAGAACAAGACAGCAATCTGTTGTAGTAGATATGGAGGAAGGACCCGAATCTACATTGTTAAAGAGCACAAATACAAAGAAGTATTTAAAGAGATTACACAAGGTATTGTTTTGGATTGGCCATTTCTCCTCAGTTATGTTCCAAGTTTGGTTAACATTCAGAAAACTACACCCAAAAGGCGAAAGAAAAGGAAATCAAGGGAGGCTAGGTAGATCATTACTTTGGTTATTTTCTTTCTTCTGGTTTCGGTGATGTGCTTTTGTGCTGAGATTAAACAATTGTTCATGAGGTTGTTTCATAATGGTTATCTTGTCTTGGATGGGTTTATCTAGTGATATTTACTCATATACATTGTTCTGCTTATAGCCACTTTCACTTATTGGTTATCATAACTTGAGCAGAATCTTATATGATCAAAACCATTTAGCCACAACTATGGCATACAAATGATTGATCTTCCTGTCCTGCAGCGCAGCTCTCAGCCTCTGTTCTTAAAGGTTTAACATTGTCTCTTCAAACACAAACATATGTTCATGTTGTTTTATAAGTAAAACATACCAACGAGTCTGGTTCTATATATCTTTCAAATGGAAAATTGAAATTTGGAAAATAAAAGCAACCTTATGTGAAATCTGATAGAAAAACAGACTCTATTATTCTTTTAAATCTCCGATGGATCCACAGAATGTTTTAGGCATAGTTTATAGGTATAACATAACAATGCTCATATATTAGGGAAACCAAACATCAATAGATGAAACTATACAAATCATACCCTGTTTCTGACAGAGAACATAAAAAGCTGAAGTTATTACATACATTAAAAAAAGACATATTTGTACATGCTAATCTCCACTAAGTTACACTTGTCATGGACCCAAAACTCACGCGTAAGATCCACAATAATAACCACTCGGCGCACATCAGCCAAGACCCAAAATCAAACGTCGTTTGTGAGAAGTCTGAAATCTATTTCTTGTAGCAGAAACCTGACGTCTTGTGACTCTAAATCTTCCTTGACTTTGAAGAATCCACAGTGAACATCTTTGAGTAATTTCAGAACTTTAGCTAATTCACCATCGCTTTTACTCTCGTCTCTCTTCTCCTCAGTGTAAGACTCTGACTCTTCTGGGTCATTGACTCCGAAATAGTGGTACTCGTTAATCTCCACTAGGTTACTCTGGTGATGGGTCCAAACATCACGCGTATCATCCACAATGACCACTCCACGCTCCTCAGCTAAAACCAAATCAAGCGTCTTAACATAAGGACTCTCGTCTCTTGTTATCACTCTATCCCCGAAATATATTCTCTTGGGATCAATCAGTTTCAACACGGATTTGGCGTATGTTCGATTACCCATTGTATAAACATACATTGTGAACATCTCGCTGGCTTCCTTCAAAAACTCGTGAAGGAAAGGCCGTAGCTTCGTCAAGAATTCGGCGTCCAACCTCCATAGATCTTCCTTCGAACCCGCTTCTTCGACTAGATGCTTATCTGTTTCGGAGAGAAGTGAAACCCTAACAGAGTGGATAAGCGTGTGGTCCAAGTCAAGGACAAGGTGAAGCTTCTTCTCGTTCTGAAGATAGAATCGCGTTGTAAAGCGCTTAGTGAACGCTGCTGCTTCGTAGCTTAGCTGCAAACCTTGGAGGAGATAGTTGAATGCTCGGCCTTGACGTTCGTTTACCGTCGATTTACAGGCGATGCAGACTCCGTAACGAACGTACCAGTGACCGCAGCTACTACGAGATGACGACAGTGATGAGGACGACTCGTTGAACGCCGGTTCGAATTCCATGAAAACGTTTTCAACTACAAACATGATTCCTTTCGATTACTGATATAGTCCTTCCCCTTCCTTCAGTTTGATCTGAGAATAACTTAGCTCTGATCAGAGATTTTGAGAGCAAAACTAACAGAAGAGAATATAATTTTGAGGTATATAAAGATTAAAACTAAACTCGTAAATCTCACTAGATTTGTTTTGAAGTTAACAAAAAAATCTAAATCTGCCTGATTTTATGCTTTTGATCATTATCCCCATAATTAATATTTGTTGTTTCCTTTTCTTTAAATATTTTTTTCGTTAGGTTATACTTATATGTATATGCCGTGTTACCGCGTACAATATTAACCCTTTTCATGAATTGATGATTCCCAATGGAAAATTAGATTTTTGAAACCCTTTTTAAAAAGGGAAATGACTCTATTTTACAAATATTAAATAAAAATCATAACTTTTAATCTAATAATCTATAGTTTTATGATTTCAGGGAAAAAAATGGAAAGAAAATATATTTTTCTGATTTGTCCATCTACTAAAATCTACACAATTGATATCTCAATATTGTGACTAAAGCTTAATCAGGTTATGACACCTTTTTAACAATTTAAAACTTAATCAAGTTATAAAAGAGAAACGAGCAAAATAATTTACTTATTTTAGCTATGGCAACTAACCATAGAATAAAAGGAAAATTTACAATAGTATCAAGAAAAGAAGAAGAAAAGCCGGATATGCAGAGAAAGTATAATTATTTACTTTCACAAAAAAGGCATGAATTATTATTGCTAATATACTTTAATTTCATTACTTGTCATGGTTTAAAAGATTTATAATTTATAATTGTGTTTTACAAATTTATCTATGAAATTCATCTGGTGTGAGAGAAAAAAAGAGTGGATATGCGTTAAGGTTTACTTGAAAACCCTAACGAAAACTCTACGCTTCCGTCGCTTATATGCAAGATGAGATCAGAACTCACAAGAGAAACAAAGTTGATCTTCGATCTTCCACAGGATGTGATAGAAGAGATATTCTCTAAGGTTCCGGTGGCATCTCTAAGAAGATTACGACCTACTTGCAAAAGATTGAACGCTTTACCCAAAAATCAGGGCATCATCAAAAAACATTTTGAGAAAAGGCAGTACCATGCTCTTATGCTGCTCAACTTTAAGTTTTATTCGGTAAGCTACAATCTCCATGGAGTTAATGAGGATATCGCTTCCTTGCTTGAACTTAGCCTAATCGATCCCCATCGTGGTACAGACGCCGATATATCTCAAGCCTTTCACTGCGATGGTTTATTGCTATGCACCACCAAAGAAAATAGATTAGTGATTTGGAATCCGTTTTCGGGGCAAACCAGATGGTTACAACCGCAAAATCGTGGCAAGATAGACGAAGCCTATGTTCTTGGGTACGACAACACCGACTTGTGCCATAGCTACAAAATCTTGAGTTTTCCGGATATTTACTACCAAGAATTGGATACTAGCCAAAATTCTTGGAGGGATCTTGATGTCACACCCCAAGGCGACTTAGACTTGAAAACCGAAGAGTTTAGCTCTAATTCATGGAGGAGACATCTTGGTGTTACTCCCCAAGGCGACTTACATTTGAAAATATATGACTTTAGCTCTAGTTCATGGAAGAATCTTGATGTCATTACTCCCGAAGGTTGCTTAAAATCTTGTGGCGTGTCCGTGAAGGGAAATGCTTATTGGGTGTACGTGTCTAAGCAAAGAGGAGTCAACGACTACTCTCTACTTAGTTTCGATTTTTCAACTGAGATTTTCCAACATTTGTGTGTTCCCTTTAATCAAGAAGCAGATTGTGCTGATACTACGGCTCTCTCGGTTGTTAAAGACGAACATCTTTCGTTGTTATATCAGAGCTGCGAGACGCTAAAGGTGGAAATATGGATGACCAACAAGATCGAGACCACATTTGTGTCATGGAGGAAGTTCCTAACAGTGGATATAGAACCTCAGATCCCTATGTTCTCGTGTCGGATGAGCTTCTTCGTTATAGAGGATATGAAAGTTGCCGTGTGTTGTGACAGAGATAACAAAGTATATGTTATTAGAGAAGATGAATACAAAGTATCTTCCGGTTTTTATTTTTTAGATTTCGAAGGCATAACATGTTGCTTAACTGTCTTTGGTTATGTTCCAAGATTGGTTTAATTTTTCTTTTGCTTCCTTCCGCCGCTAATGTTGAGATTAGTTTTTTTTATTAAATCCGAATGCAACAAAAAAGCAATTTGTTAGACCGGGTAAAACTATTTTAGGCCCAAACGAACCGGGTTGTCGAAACCCTTGGAACCATTTGGAGTGTTAGCTGATACGTATACTTGCCGATCAAAATTATAATCTCTTCATTGCTTTGCGTCGTTTCTCCGATCGATTTACCGGAGAAGACACTGTTTCTCACTTTTTCTCCGCCTGATATTTACGCTTCTACGTTTTTGTAAGCTCTTTCCTCTAACTAAGTGTTTTTTTTTTAGGTTTTTTGATTCCTTGTTCTTCGATTGCTTTAAATTTCATGTTTTACCGATCTTGCTAATGTTTGATTTCGTCTTTCATTGACGTATTCTAGGGTTCATCGAAGCTTTGATGAGATTTTTATATGCTAGTTGGGTTCGATTTGTGTTCAATTTTAGCTACTGTTTTGATTTCCTCTATTGGTGGTGATAATGAGTTCGAATCGTTGTCTCTCTGCTTGGTGCTTCATGGATATTGAAAAAAATTTAGAAGTGAGGAATATGAGCATGAACGATGATGAACTTGGGACTATGGAAACCTAAATATTTCTCAGCTTCTTATGATGGAAGACGAAATTTTTATTTCTTTAGAGAGGATCATTTGAAAGCTTAGTAGCAGTAATTGTGCCTAGGTATTATGCTTCTGGGTATTCTTTTGATGAATTTTGAGATTTTAATTGGATCAATATCATCATCATACAGAACAGTGACTATAATCTGTTTCTAGATTCTTTTCAAACTCTCATTAATCTCCGGTTAGGTAACCTTATGTGGAATCTGGTCTTGGAATATGTAGTTTAGTTGGACCTCATATCTGTTTTCTCTAATGGAGTTTCTTATATTTTAGTTCGACTTCGACCTCATATCTGTTTCCTTTAATGGAATTTCTGATGTTTTAGTTCGACCTCATATCTGTTTTCTCCAAGTTTTGAGTGTTCTTCCTTGTCATTTTTTTAAAGTTATATGAGTTGTTGTGAATCAAAAGCAGCTCTTTATCTCTGTTCATCTCATGTTTTCTTTATTTAACCTTGCATAAACTGTCCTTAAAATTCTTCTGTAAGTGGACAAGCCTAGATGTTTACTTTAGGATCTAACATACTGTTGCTTACTTTCTATGTAACATCAGGTCAGAAATCAAAAGACAAACAAACAATGATGATTTCAGAGCTTCCACGAGATTTGGAAGCAGAAATACTCTCATGGGTTCCGGCTAGATATCTACAAAAACTGAAACCTACTTGCAAGCGGTGGTACACTTTGTTCAAAGACCCAGGATTCCTTAAGAAGAACTTGGCAAGATTAGAAAGAGAGTTGCTGTCTCTGATGAATTACAAACTTTGTTCAATTAGTGTCAATCTCCCTGGCATCCACAACAGTGTTGATCCATTCGTTGACTTCTCAGGTATACTTAACAGTAAGAAGGATCCAGAAGATGTCAAAATATTTGATATCTCTCAGTGCAACGGTGTATTACTGTGCACCACTAAGGACATGAGACTTATTGTTTGGAACCCGTCAACCGGTCAAATGAGGTGGATCCCATGCAGATCCAGCAGTCCGTACTCACTGGTCCATAAGTATGCGTTAGGATACGAAAACAACAATGAATCTTGCTATAGCTACAGGATCTTGAGGTATCATCAGTCGTATGGAAACTTAGGGGATGAGTTTGGAATCTATGAGTTTAATTCTGATTCATGGAGGAGTTTTTATGACTTCTCACCTAATTGTTCCTTACAATCTAAGGGCGTGACATTGAAGGGAAATACTTACTGGTTTGCTTCAGATGTACAAGACCCCTTTGTTAATTTCGTACTCAGGTTTGATTTCACAACCAAAAGATTTGGACGCCTCTCTCTTCCTTTTCAGAGTGATGATGTTGATGGTGTTGTGGAGACTGTGGTTCTATCAGTTGTTAGGGAAGAGAAACTTGCGTTGTTATATGAGAGGTTTGATGATGATACAGATGGATCAGAGATGAAGATATGGGTCACCAATACAAAAATTGAGGAAGCCAAAGACTTGTCGTGGAGCGATTTCTTGGTAGTGGATTTCAGTAAATTAATGATAACAGGGATGACAAATGTGAGGAGTTTTTTGGTGGATGAGGAGAAAAAAATGGTCATGTTTTGTGATACAGACACCAATGATCAATACATGACAAGAGTTTTCATTGTCGGAGAGGATATATACCAAGAAGTTTATAACGAGACTGCTATAGGGGAATCATTTTGCTATTGGCCACGTCTCATCAGTTATGCTCCAAGTCTGGTTCAAATTCAGCAAGGTCAAGTGAATCCCGGATGTAAAAGAAAAAGGTGATTAGATCACTAGGGTTCATTTGTCTCTGTTTAGTTAAGTAACTGTATGTAGTAGCTGAACCTTCCTTTGTTTATCTTTTTAGTCCTCTTTTGCTTTTGAAACACTAGGTTTTGGTGATCTTTACTCAAATCCATTGTCTATGAGAGGTTGGTTTAGTCACTAACTCACTATAACATCAAAAGATCAATCCTGGTATGGTTTTTCATAGAAGATCAATCCAAACCCCAGAGCTTACGAAATATCTGGTTTCCAAATAACAGCAAAAATAGACAACAACATTGTATGTGACTATAGTGATTGAACTTCCAAATAACAACAAAAATAATCAATAATCAATATTCAATAATCAATACACAAGTAAAATATAAAAAGACAAAAAGCTGACGATTGAAGAATATAGTTTGGTAGCACATAGAGACCTGATTATTTTAGGACTAAAAAATATATGGATGGAGAACATATATCTATCAACTATCATACTTTTAAATACTAAAATTTTCTTATACGTACTTGTTAATTAAGAAAACTATATGATTGAGTCCTCTGTTGTACATACATGCAAAGGATGAGAATTTATTCTCGTCTATCTCAAAAGGAGTTCTTCGCTTTCACAGCCATGCATCCACCGGTCGGTCTCCGATCCGTTGCATTTTCTTTAGAGAATAATGTTATTTTAAACCTCGTATAGATCATATTATATATATTAGAGAGATACGAATGTGGACGTACGTGTTAAGAGCATATTTATATATACACGAGAGAGGTTGTATTTGTATATCACCGTTTCGTAGCTACTTCCTATATTCTCTCTTTTTCTATAAGTTTCTTCCTAGCTATATATAAATAAATGTGTGAACAACTTAGATGTATACATATGTGATTGTATTGCATTAAGATAAACCGATCGAGATGGGTAAGAGCAAGAAAACGTCAACATTTTCAGTGATAAGAGCCTTGTTACCGTGCTGTTCGAACAGTGGAGATGATTGGAGCGAGGAAGGAGTGATCATAAGGTCAAGAATCATGACTAGTGATGAAGATGGTCGGCTTTGGATCGCTGAGCCAGGGGTCGATAGAAGAGCCACTTCTTTTATCGCTAGGTTCTACGAGAACCGAGTTTCTGATCCTAATTACAATACCCTCACTCCTTGAATTGTTTTCCATGCTCTCTTCCTTTGTCTTTTTTTCTTTCTTTCTCTTCTTCATATGTTTTGTTTTCGGTAGCTCTTCATGTTTTCTTTTTTCTTTATAAATCTTATGTAAGTTTATGGTAAAAATAAAAACTTAGTCACACCCTGTGTTTGTTAAGATTTAGATTCCACCGTCTTTTAAACAAATTTGTATTCTTGTTGTTTTACACTTACGTATGTAGTTTAAATATTAAGAGTTTCTTATATTAAACTTCCTTGAGAGAGCGAGAGCCAAGTTGTATACACAAAAGAATGAGAGAAATTATAGACAAAGCAATCTCTCCTATATAAGTCCTACCATATATATGTACAATTCTGTTTTTCATTTTCGAGTTGGTTTATTCTTCCAATTCACAAAAGAGAAATTCACCACCACCACACTTCTCATGGAAAAGGAAGACGACCCTAGAACTGTTTTTTTCCATAGTTAAGAAATTTGGGAATACAGTAATCTGAAGTTACTTTTATCATAACGTCGAGTGCCTGAGTGACATAAGAAGCGCCTATATATAGACCTTAATCAGCCAAAAATGAAAAACAGAAATCGATAGGCCTAAATCTGTATAAAGTTGTAAAACCCATGGGCTTTCTTTATAGCCAGTTTAACCAATCTGAGAAACTTTTCGGGGTTTCAAACTTTTTTATCACTTACTTTATGTGTCGGCGTTACAAGTACAATGGACCTAACAATAAAGAACACACTTCAAGTCTTCAAGTACAGTAAGAATCATCACAACAACACACCATAACAAATAAACTCAAGAACGTATGTTACTTTATTGTTTGCCAGGAAATAAAAACTATAAGCCATTAAAGTCAACTAAAAGCTAAATGAAATCTTTATCATTAAAAACGTTACAGAAAATGTGTAAAGGAGGAGAAAAGGAAGAAGTCAGAAGAGTTAGGGAGGCACCGGAAAATGAGTACAAAAGTCACCTAATCTTACGGACCGACCAAACCGCCACTCTTCTTTTCCTCAGTCAACAAACAAACAAACAAACTCTCCCCTCTTTTATCAAATTCCAATTTCTTGTTTTCAAAACCTTATTTTCTTGTCTTGTAAATAGTATCTTTGAATCTCACCGACTTACATATTTTTTTTTTGAGAGAAAAATATAACAAATAAATACCCATCCGGTCAACATGTAATTAGAACTGTCCATATATAGACTCTGTATATCTAAGTATTCGAAGAATGGTTGGTTCGGTTTGGTAAATCCAAAATATAACAACTCATATCTATTTTTCTTACAGTTTAACATATTCTTTTTCTTTACATCTGTAGATAATTTTGAATATTTTCAAATCTACTTTTATTTCGTGTTATTTTTTTTTTAAAAAACATCCCTATAATAATCATCAGGATTCGAAATCTGTAAATTGCAGGAACTTGTCTTGTTTTTGTTTTTCTTCTTTTAAATTATCATCAAGAATTTTAAAATGGGGGTAAAGAAAAAGATAATAGTAGAAGAAAGAAAGAAAGAAACCACATCTATAAGTTATGACCAATTATTATTATTAACCCCTTTGATTAAATCCATCGTGTCTCGAGGGTACCTCCGAATGTGTGATCATAGAACCACGAACCAAATCATGTTCTTCAGTTTTTTTTTTTATATTTATCTCTCTTTTTTTCTCTATTTTATTATATAGTAGTATCAAATTAAAAATAGGTTTTGAGAGATAGGGAAAATAATTACGCACCAATGAGCAGAGTCCGTTTGCTGTCATGTGGGATGCTATAAACAAATTAAAAAGAGAGTAGGAGTCAGAACTTTTATATAATTTTCCCGAAATTATAAAAGAAATGAGTTAAATTAAAACAACAGATTCTATTGTAACGAGAAGATGATACATGCACTGCCACGGTTCCTCTCATGCAAAAGATGCTTTTTTTAAAAACAACTTATTAATTTAAAAATCTTATATATATTTTAAAAAACAACAAAAATTGAAAGCATTACTTTTAAGCTACGTCAAATTTTACTTACTTTGAGTTCCCTTTTACTTAAAATTAAATATAATTGTTTCGTATGTATACAAAAAAAGTAATTTCGAGTCTTGGACACGATCTAATTTAAGAACCTTCAATTTGTATTAAGGTCAAGAAAAGTTAAATGTTTGAATTATCAAGGAAAAATAAAAGATTGAGTGTAAGTAAAAAAGAGGAAGAAAGTTTTGTACAAAGCAAAAACTATCTATTAATATGTTTATAATTTTTCTTTTTGCAGATGACGTTCTTTTTTATACTTCTATGGATTTTTTTAAAAAATGATAAATACAAAGAGATGTATATTTGAAAAGAGAGAGAGAGTAATAAGAGATAAAGAAGCAGAGAAACATGTGGAATTCACATGGGCTATTGCTGACCAATCTGTGCCCACCTCAATCCCCTATGCCATATTGGTCCTTTAAATTCTTCTTTTATATATTACACATTTTATTCATAGCCACCAAATTTGATTAACTAACGTAACTTGACTATTAATTGAATACAATCATCATTTTTATATATTTGCACGTAGATTATATAGTTAATAAGCACCTAGAGGCTACATGCATGTTTATTCATGATATGAGTACGTTTTACAATACGTTTATACGTCTCAAACAACATCAAAGTTCTAAGTGCTAGAACCCCTATATATATATATATATATATATATATATATATATACATCGTTAATTGTTTATTTCATATGTGCATCATGTATTTCAGCGTTCACAAGTCTAAGATACTACTAATTAAGATTATAAATAAGGTTACTGGGGAAGCTGTTGAAATGATGAGAGAATATCTACATTGATGTACTAAATAAGGAAAGGGATCGAGATGGGGCAGAGGCACAGCAAATAGGAAGTGGATGGGAATGAGGGAATTGCAGTATAAGGCACTTGGAGATTACAATTGTCAGTACCGAGGGAGTGGGAAAATTAAAGGCACACTCGTGACTTCACATATATTGATTTGGTTCGGTTAGGTTAGTTTGATCATCCCGGTTAATTTGGTTACATGCATTACACAACTTGTCGAATTGAATGTAGAAGAAAGGATCACGTGGGAGTGCATGTGGGAGGGTAGGGAGAGGCCTAAACGTATGTTAAATGGATAACAAAAAGTAACAAAGTTAAACAAAAAAAAAACATAGTAATGTTTCTTGAAAGCTCCTATCGCGGATCTTGCCTCTATCTCTCTCCCCTTTGCTTTAACATTACTAATTACTCTTTAGTAGTTATTAATGGTGATTATTATTATAATAGAAGATAGAGAGAGAGAGAGAGGGGGTGGGTGTATGTGTATAAATACGCATAACAAGTCGTTCTCGAGCACTCTCAATCCGAATCTCTGATTAAAAAGGAGAAAACAAATCTTTTATTTTCAAGAATTGAGTAAACACATAAAGAAGAAGAAATAAAAAAAAAAAAGAAATGGCATCATGGAAGAAAACAATAGCAACACCATTCAAGAAAGCGGCAACATTCTTCAACCAACCGCAGCAATCACCAAAGAAGGGTGGAAGAATGGATGCGAAAGCGAGGGAAGAACACGAGAAGAGAATGGTTGAAGAGCTTCAAGGAGAAGTCATGGCTTGTGGCTACGACGACGTCCTCGTCATGTGGTCTATTCTTGACAAATCTAACTCCTCCAATAACCTCACTGCTTAACCCCAAAAAACCAAACACACTAAAAGATGGTGTTATGATCGATCAACCTTTGTACATATCTTAAAAGCGGTTTTAGCCCGCCATGGTGATCTCCTCCTCCTCCTCTTCCTCCTCCTTCTTTCTCCTTGTCCTTTTCTTGTTATGTGGTCGGTGGCTACTTTTTTTAAGGTCTAGTGAATATTTTTTTCCGACGAGTTATCGTCGAGAATATAGATGGTTCTTCTATGTTCCCCTTTGATAATCCCTGAGATAGTAAATCACGGTGGGATTTTTTTTTTTTTAATTTGGAAAAAAAGGTCTTTCTTGAATTCATATATCATTTGTATGAGATGATTAGCATTATTTGGTTGAGAATTCAAGTTATTATTAGTTCTCCATAATGTAAAAGTCAGAATATTGACTTAAGTTGCACATGTGTTATATTATCAATCAGGGAAAAAAAATAATCCATCACTGAGTTTAATTACTTATGATTTGTTCCAATGTAACAGTACATAATTCAAGTCACCGACCATCTTTTTTGTTTTGGACCAACTAATTCGTCAAATATTTGACAAATTGTAAGTACAAATATTGATAATCATAAAAGGTGAGTAATTAACATTGTTATTGTCAACAGTAAAGAAGATAATTATTCTATCATTCCTCTTATTATAACGTAGAAGTAAGTAACATATTGCACTTTCGTTAACGGTCTAATAATGAATGTCTCAATACACACAACCATCGACTGAGTTGACGTTCCTAACTTGGGACAGACACAAAGAGTTCAGGCTTTACGCTCATTATTTTTCTTCTTCAGTCAACAAAAAACAACTTCGACTCAAGTAGACCCAAATCTTTTGCAGCCACAAGAAAAGGGGGGAAAATTGAAGTTGTAACCTTAATTAGAGCTGGACAGCTCCCATCTTTTTTTGGTTTCTAGATTCAGTGTTTCTCTTTTTTGTTTCAGTTTGAAAATGGTACGAAGCATCATATATAGTCAATAAAATAGTGTTCATTTAGCCATTTTCGATGTCGATGTGTTAATATGTAGATAATATGCTTAATTTTTGGTATTGGTTAGCTTTAAATAATCTTGAATGTGGTTAGTTAGTGAAGCTGAAGCATAGAAGTTGAACCAAAGTAACATAGTTTTATTGAATTTCAGTTAGGTTGATTGTTACTATTTTGGTACGAGTATTAAGATTATACAAATTACACCGAGCTTCCAAAATTATATTTTATTCATCAAATAGGGATTGTATAATAAAAAGCATCAGCCGATTCAAGACATTTTAACTTGTTCATCCATGTACCATTCCACGGATAGGGGCACAAGTACAACTCATAAATTCTACACAACAAAAACTGATCAATAATCTCGACACAAACTTACAAAACTTCCAACAAAACAAAACTAACAATAATAATAATAAAACCCAATAATTTTTAACATTTTTTGAACAAAAACTAAAAATAATTAAGATGACAGCAGCTTGAGCTTGAAGGGGAGGACCCAATCATTGAACAGGCAATGAGAAAAAAATAAAAATAAAAAAGAAAGTGGGGGAAAGAGAGAAGAGAATAGAAGAAAAAGTACGACCGTATTCGACAGTGAGGTTAATGGTTGATGATGAGATCTTATTAAAGTCCCCAAGTGGGTCTCTTGATTCTCACAACGTGCCTTGTCCTCTCCCTTCATTTTTTTCTTTATTCCATTCATAATTTAACTCTAATCTCTCTCTCTCTCTCTTTCTATCTCTAACACTCTGAACATGCTCAAAGTTTGGGAACCATCTTAATCAAGAGATGGCCTCTCACTCAACTCAACTCAACCCACTCTCTCTGCAAACCTAACATGTCGCATTGAGGTAATATCATCTACAGATTCTTCATTCCACACCCGTTGGTGTTTCACTTAACCGGGTTTCTCTAAACTGAATGCTAAGACTTAGGCCATTATCATCTACACTCTTAGATGATTAATTTTCCCACCAAACATTGTTAGCAAATCCAAAGTTTCTAGTCATTGAAATTCAATCAAGATCATAAACTCCACTCAAGGAAAATACAACACATTTTGAGTTCGTTCTATCATTCATTTGTTTTTAGTCCTGGCCTAAGAAATATTTTTACATGTCCACAAACACTCTTTACCTTGCATGTCTTTCTTCTCTGGCTTCAAGAGCATCAACTTCCTCGGTTGTTAGCAGATCCACCATTGGTTCATAAATATCCAAGTCTTTCCTTTTCCTGTCAAGGTCATGCACACATTTTTTATATCAAGTCAATTTGCTTGTCCATAAAACTTATTTAAGAAAAAATCTCACTTAGTGATAAGCAACGCAGGAAGAAGTTTATCAATCTTTGCAATCAAAGGACTTGCAACCTAGTGATTCAGTTCTTTTTGTTCAATGACAAGATGTAACTTTACCAGAGGTCACTATTAGAGCAATCTGAGAAAGGACCAGCTCCAAATATCGGGATCATTAACTATCAAACGCCACAAGGTGTATGAAGAGGTGGCATTCAAGTGTATAAATAAGAAAGATGCTCAGGATGGGTCACATAGTTAACAGTTTCAAATCATATTATAAACAATGTAGACGCTAGGAGCCAATCGGACAACAGGTCTTAAGAATACATTTTACAGAGAAAATATATACATTAAGTGGGTAGGAAAATCACTTACCTAACTACACTGGACTTAAAGCTGAATAACTTCACTAAGTCCATTGACAAGCCACTTGACTTGCTGCACATGAAAGATGGAAAGTTATTGTTGAATTGTTTGAGCTAGACTTTATTATTATCACAAGACAACGTGGATATTCAAATACAAGCAACAAGAAAAGACCTTGCTGAACCATGATCAGATCCTCTGCGGCCTTTCTTACTTAATCTACTCTCTCTAGCTGAAGCCACACTTTGAATTGCAATCTGGAAAGCGGAAACAATGACATGGTAGGTCAGTAACTTTAGCATTCATGTTTAAAACAGAAAATGATTGCACTAATATACAAAAATTAGCTTAAAGCTCCACCAAATTTTTTACCTCGTAAAGTTGCTCCCTTATTGCAAAGGCAACAGCCGGCTTCAGAGAAGAAAAGAAACCAAAACCCACTTGTATCAAATTTGGAATCAAGCATCATTTAACTGAATAATGAAAGGTTAAAAATTGAGTGGTTATCTTACTCCAACTTCAGGATCTTCAACACCTAAATCCTTGCACAAGGTTCTTGCAAATTCCTCAGGATCACTCTCAAAATTGTTTAGGTCCTGCAAACCAGCAATCAAGCTCTATTAAGACTAAATAGTACCAGATCATGGTTGAAATTGTTCAAGATCACCAAGTATTCTCACCCATAAGAACTGATCCTTGATGAGGGTATGATTAACTCGGAGATCAAGCTGAAAAAGAAAAGCTTATCAGCTTCTAGAAAATCATATTTTTTCAACAAATTACTCGTAGCCAAAGAAAGAGGGATAAGAAGGGTATACTGTGTCATAATACCTTGATTGGTATGATCTTTTCACCAGTGTACATGTCTTGTCCTTCATATGACCGAAAGTCTGTGAGCTGAGACTGATAAAGCCGGAAAAATGACCAATGTAAGCAGAAATTTCTTAAGAAACTATTACAATCCTTACAAAAACAGAATAGAGCATAACTGAAACAATACTACATCAGAGAAGGAATCCTAAAGACATACATCTCATGGTACAATGCTATAATCAGGTCTCTTCTTGAGTTAACTCTAATGATTTAGAAACAATAAGTCGAATCTTTGACTTATGTAAGACTAAGTGGTAACCTTAAATATGACAAGTGAAAGAGCTACCAACAAAAACATAGCAGAAGAGAAACTTAAGTACAAGTAAGTGTGATCTAGTTTAGAAACAACCTGAATAGATTGGGCAATCTGAGTGATAAATGCAGCTGGAAGTTTCAAGTCTTTAACAGTTCTTTTGGCAAAGACAACGACTTCATTATCCGGGTCTAAGCCAAAACCAAAACACAAAAATTCAGTGAACGACATACAATACAACAAAGTGTAGATACGAGAAGATGAGAAACAAAAAGGTAGAGCTTTTGAGAGAGAATAACCTGAAGGGTTCCAAGTGAAAGCATCTTTGTATCGCTGACCTTCAAATTGAATGTCCAAACGAATAGGTACCAAGTTTTCAGCAGTTGGCCTAGCTCCAACCATAGATAGATTCATGGGTTTAGCATAAAACATTTCAGGAACCAAAGCACATGAGCTCGATAAAACAAACTAATCGAAGAAAACAAAAAAAAAAAGGAAGCAGAGGAAGAGATGAAACTCACATCCTGAACTTGACGGGACCTTTCCAACCAGTCGACCCTAAAGCTTTCATCTTTAAACCCTAAACCCTTTCCCTCCAATTTTACGAATTGAGAGCCAGAGAGAGAGAGAGGGGAACTTCAGTTTCTGTATCTTTTTCCGGCGTTAAGCGCCGCCGCGTTAGTTAGCAGTAATTATAGTTTATTTCAGAATCGCCCGTATCTTCTAATGTCTTAGACATTTCACCCTTAACTATTTTCTTTGTATAATATATCATACTCCCAAAAGGTAGTATTTGGGCTTTAGACGGGCTTTGTAAGAAGCATTTATTGGGTTTTAAACAGGCCTCATTGTAACATTACTGAATGAAACAACGAGAGAGACATGCCGGCACATCAAAGAGAATCATTCTATTCTCACATCCCATGTTCGTGCTCCCCATAATAACGTTCGTGTGTTTCTTCATAGTCACGTACACATTCGAAGGAACACGATTACAAACATGTAAAACAAATATTTGGATTTTTATTCAGAACCTAAAAAAAAAGAAGTGTTGGATATTGTGATTATTTATAGGGAAAAAAAACACACTCAATGGTGTCGTCATATAAATATATGCATCCATTCTCCAACTTCTTTTAAGGCCTTTGTTGCAATATGCAGAAAGAGCTCTTCCGTCCCGCGTCAAGTCTCTTCCTCACTGCCTAAATCTTATCATCTCTCAAAAACTGTGAAATCACATTCACAGCCTTGAACGATCCAAGTTTTAATACCTCTCGGGTCTCGTGATCTTTAGTCTTCTCACGTTTTCAAGAAACATACTGAACAAAAAAAACATCGGTTCCAAAATCAGAGATAAGTAGAGAGGAATGTATCAATATCGAGATCAAGATATAAGATTCATACTCCCATGGAATATCTCCGACCATCATCCAGTCTCCATCTTTATCTTCATATGTCAAAACATGATGTTTTCTATCTCGTTTACCGCCTGTTAGAACCAAGACAATGTAGCATAGTGTTAGAATTTGGTTGGATTTTTGTTTTTCACATTGTTATGTGTTGTTATATTACTTACAGATGATGGAAGTATCGAACATGTGAGAAAGATTTTCTAAGAGACTCTCGTAGCCTGAGAATGCGCAAAGGTCGAGTTTTCTCCCAATGGGGACGCCTTCCATGTAAACCTTAACAAAGAGAGATGTGTCATCACCACGACAAAGAAGACGACGACCCCTTAGTCTATCTCTTAACCGAGACTTTATCGGTGGCCAATCTTGTCTTGCTTCTCTACAACAAAAAGATTCAAAACACAAAAACACAAATGTGAATAAAAAACAGAGAGAAAACAGAGCATAGGAAAAAAAGAGAAGTGATGTGAAGAAGACCTTTGTGGAGAAGTAGAGGGAAAGGTGAGGCTAAGGGAGAGATTTACAGAAGATTCTGAAGGAGAAGGTTTAGTACTATCGACAGAAGATGAAGAGAATGAAGAACAAGAGTTAGAAAAATCCATTGATGAGAGATCCTTGAAGCTGCAACTTCACAAGAAACTGAAACTACATGCTCCCTTCTCTTATCTCTCGAGAGTGCTCTTCATGTCTCTCTCTCTCTCTCTATCTTTCTATTTCTCTCTGTTTAGTTTAGTAAAAAATACAAGACTAGTAGGTGATTCGATAGCATAGATATGAATTTAAAATGATTTAATTAACCTTTTTTATTAATGTAATAAATATTATAAACATAGCTTCCCCACATTAACTATGAACTTTCAACCTTCCATATATGAACACACATTGGTCTTTTGAAAACCACTGTAATAATTACCCGATTAGATACTTAATTCATATGTTTAGATCTTTGGGGTTTGTTAGTAGTAAAAATGTGATTTCATGGTTTAGAGATTTGTTTACATGTAAGATTCGAAGTTTCCATAAAAAGGAGGTAACCAATGAAAGTGTGTCCAAATGATGTTGGAGCTAAAATGTTTTAAGGCTTTGATTTTGATTTTTTTTAAAATAAATTTCTCAACTGCTCAGATTCTTTAATTAGGAGAGATAAGGGCCAAAAAAGCTTTATTGTCTAGCCGTAAACAGAAACAGAGCATCACATCACTTTCACTTTCTTACCATCAATATTTGAAAACTGAGTCTAGCTCATATATAGACTTACGAACTTGGGGGATCAACATTTTCTGTTGATAAGAAAACTCAATTGTCTCTTATGACACATTAATGTAACAGACCGTTGAAAATTGCAGAACCAATAAAAACAAAGGAGACTTGAAGAGTTTTGTGCAATGTTGTTTTTGTGGAGCAGACAGTGTTCTTTTCTTTAACTATACGTTTCCTGTTAATGTCTCTTTTAGCTTTGTGGATTGTCTCTCTTAGCTAGGAGGTGCCCCAATCTTTATTTTTCTTTTTATTCCAAATAAATAAAATTCATTGATTTACATAAAAAGTAGACATAAATTGTTACATCACATAATGCTCATTGGCTGTATTGATAATAGATTTAGATTCTAAAATCATCATAGGAAGTGTATGTACTATATTCTACTAATGCATAATATTTACTTTGTTATATATAAAGCCTACCTTGGATGTTGGATCGATAAGACTCCTATTAGCTATTATACGATCTGTCTTTGGACATGCATGTCTGGTCTCTAGGGATCCTTCTTGTGAGAATTTCGATATATTTAACTTTATAATGTCTAGTAGTCTAATGATGAATGTCTAGTCCTCTTTATTAGTAGTAGTACTTATAATAATTATCAGTTAAACTTTATAAAACCAATAATGTACATAATCAGTTATTTAATACTACTTCTTATTTTTGAATGTCCAAGGAGTTATTACTCGGATATCTCGATTTCAAAGAGTTCTTGTGTCATTTGTTTTCGTTGAGATAAGTAAGAGCCAAAAATGATCGTAAAATTAGACGTTTTGTATAAGTAAACATAGAGAGGCTTGCAATAGTACTGTGCCAAAAAGTTATAGCAAATAGAGATCATTATCATGATATGTACTCCGATATTAACGTGGCATGTTCATGCATAGACAAAATGCAATCATATCTCCACGTTTGCACACAGCTTCAAACAATCAAATCATTTGATATAGTCCTACAAGCAAAATGGATGTCTGCTGCTTATGAGAATCAATTATTTGGATGGTACTTCCTACTTCGTCTAAAAATGACATCAAATGATTTTAGTTGAGTTAAAGGCATGGGGTCCCTTCGAGTGATACACAAAACTCATGAGTATTGTGGTAAGAGTATATGATAGAGAAAAACGAATTAAAGCACAAAACAAAAGGTTGATCATGGGTCCGGGAAGATGTATATATAGGTCGATCGGTCGATATGTGTTATTCTTGAATCAAGAAACATGCATGTATGGTCGAAATTTTAAAAAGAAGGTTTAAGTGTGTTTTTCTTTAATGGCACTATTATTAGTGGTATCTTAGAAAGGTAAGATACCCCAATTTTACAAAAGAAAAATCTTATATTAGATATTTTTTTTTTGCAAAATTGGGTATCTTAGCTTTCTAAGATATACCCTATAATGTTGGTCCTATAACCTCCAAAAAAAATCACATTGTTTATGAGTGATTATTTCGGTTTCGGACGGCTTCATAAACATCCATCAATGTTAAACCTGTGTATATTTTGTTAGAACGATAACGAAGAATATTCTCAAATCATTTAGCTGAAATATATCAAGTTATGTTTTCGGTAGAATTGCATTTTATATATACTGTATGGTCGAAATTTTTAAAAGAAGGTTTAAGTGTGTTCTTCTTTAAGGGCACTATTATTGGTGGTATCTTAGAAAGATACCCCAATTTTACAAAAGAAAAATCTTATATTAGATATTTTCTTTGCAAAATTGGGTATCTTAGCTTTCTAAGACATCCCCTATAATGTTGGTCCTATAACCTCCAAAAAAAATCACATTGTTTATGAGTGATTATTTCGGTTTCGGACGGCTTCATAAACATTCATCAATATTAAACCTGTGTATATCTTGTTAGAACGATAACGAAGAATATTCTCAAATCATTTAGCTGAAATATATCAAGTTCTGTTTTCGGTAGAATTGCATTTTATATATACTGTCAAATTCAAACATGATTGATTACGAAAATGTTCAAGAAAGCTAAGACAATGATTCAACCGTCCGCATACATCCATCCACCATATAATATGGTAATCGCTAGTCCAATAGAAGTTTTGCTTAGTACATTAATTTTTAGTACCACTGAGAGAGATAAGAAATTATCGAATAGCTTACAAATTATGGAAAATGTATTAAAAAGAACATTGGGAAATAAACATACGGCGGAATCACAATGCTTCGAAATGATTGACTGGTTTTAGAATGAATTTCATACAATTGACTTGTGTGGGTTAAAGAATTATTTTTAAAAAATCAGAACACATGAGGTAGCTGTCTATATATGAACCACATGATGAGTTTGACGCATGCCCCTCTTATAACGCCATGCAAATAGATACACACCCTGAGTTTGTCTGCAAGTACGTTTGTATCGTTTCTAGACAGTAATTATAGTCTTAAACCCACACGCTCTCTGTCAATAAAGGCTTGCTTCCAATTCCAAAAGAAATCATGAACAGAAGACTTTATAAGCAAAAAAAAACAACTCAAGAAATCAAATTAATAAGCTCTCAATCGGGCATAGTGGCCCAAAAAAGAAGAAGAAAACGCGCAGCGAGTTTGAACCATTGGATTGAAACTGTCGCATTTGTGGTGTTACATAAACCTACGTGCTCTTTTTTAAGCCAACCAAAACTTTTTTTTATCATTTCATTTTCTTCTTTTTTGTTCGAAACGAGTTGCATTGCATACTCCTTTAGTTTCCTTTGCTTTGATATTCTCTTCAACATCTTTAACTCTCTACTTTGGTCTTGAAGCCAAAAAAACATCTCAAATTAAAGAAGAAAATATATTGGTATGTCTCTTCAACGACCTAACAACGGGAACTCGAGTTCTTCTTCTTCCCCCAAGAAGCACAAAACTGGTAGGTGTTCTACTCAAAGGTTTGTTCTCTTTTTGAAATCATATCTTAATTTGTTTTTTTTTTGAGAAATTTGGTCTCTATATAATTTATTATTAGAGGAGAGTGACGAGGAGTTGTTGATGGTTCCTGACATGGAAATGGAAGCAGCTGGATCGACATGCGTTCTAAGCAGCAGCGCCGACGATGGAGTCACTAACCCGGAGCTTGACCCGACTCAAAACGGTGTCTCCACCGCTAATAAACGCCGCCGTGGACGTAACCCAGTTGATAAAGAGTATCGAAGCCTCAAGAGGTATAATGAGTTAATTAAAATGTCGACCATTATACATAGTTTGCAGCCAGTTTTTGTGGAATTGAAATGGTTAAATAATAAGAAAGTGGTAACTACAGATTGTTGAGGAACAGAGTATCAGCACAACAAGCGAGAGAGAGGAAGAAAGTGTATGTGAGTGATTTGGAGTCAAGAGCTAACGAGTTACAGAACAACAATGACCAGCTTGAAGAGAAGATCTCTACTTTGACCAACGAGAACACTATGCTTCGTAAAATGCTTATTAACACAAGGCCTAAAACTGATGACAACAATCACTAAACACAAGACCAAGATTATTAGGATTTTATCATATCCCTCTTTAATTCATTGTTCAATGTTCTTTTTTTTTTCTTGCTTTTGTTTTGTATACAATTTTTGTTCCAATAACAACATCCAAGTTAAGCAAGCATCACTAATTAAATCAAATTACACACATAATCCTCTACTTAAAAAAAAGTGTCTCACGTGTTCTAATTGTGAAGTAATACGAAGCATCTAGAGAATTTTGTTTTCGTACCCACCAAGCTGCTATATATATATAGAGTTGGATAAAAATAAGAGTTTATCAGATTTTTAATTTTACGTTTGAGAGAGATTAGAAGAAAAGAATCATTCATTAGTCATTACGAAGCAATGGCGAATTTTGGTGAAGGGAGAAGAAGTGGAGGCGGAGGGATGTTACCGCTTCTCGCTCTTAGCGCCGTCGCGGAATACTATAGACTGCCGTGGAAACCACCGGTAACGGCGAGTCTTTTAGCCGCCAACACTCTCGTCTATCTCAGGCCTGCGTTGATCGATCCCTTTATACCTCACATCAGTGAGGTCTGGTTCAATCCCCACCTCATCTTCAAGGTAAAACCAATTCTTATATTTGCCAAGAGAAATTGAATCATTGCACACACATGTTTGTAAATTTCGCCGATTTTGGAAATTAATTTGTACCAATTTATGGGGAATTTTGGAATTTTGTGTAACCTTGACCTACATCAAGATCCTCGAATTGAGATTTGTTCTAATATTGATGTGTGTTTTCGTTGAACAGCACAAGGACTTGAAACGTTTGTTTCTATCAGCGTTCTACCATGTCAACGAGCCTCACTTAGTCTACAACATGATGTCTCTTCTCTGGAAAGGTATCAAGCTCGAGACATCTATGGGAAGCACTGAGTTTGCTTCTATGGTCTTTGCACTTATTGGTATGTCCCAAGGAGTTACTCTGCTGTTAGCCAAGTCGCTTCTCTTCTTCTGCGACTACGAAAGAGCTTATTACAACGAGTACGCCGTTGGATTCTCTGGTGTTCTCTTTGCTTTGAAAGTTGTTCTCAATTCTCAGGCTGAGGATTACTCTAGTGTTTATGGTATCCTGGTTCCGACTAAGTATGCTGCTTGGGCGGAACTGGTTCTGGTGCAGATGTTTGTACCGAACGCTTCGTTTCTTGGGCATTTGGGTGGGATCCTTGCTGGTATTCTCTATATGAAGCTCAAGGGTTCTTACTCAGGCTCTGATCCTGTTACCATGGCGGTTAGAGGTGTAACACGACTTGTGACTTGGCCCTTGAGGTTTCTGAACGGTATGGTCAGGTCACGGAGAAGGAGGATTACAGGGAGAGGAAGAGTGGGAAGAGGCCAGACTGGGATAGCTGGACCTGGTATCTGGAGATGCCACTCGTGTACATATGACAATTCTGGATGGTTAAGTGCTTGCGAGATGTGTGGCTCCGGACGGGATAGAGGAAACGGATGGTCACTGAGTCAGGGACCAGCATTGTCTTCTTCTAATGATCTCCCTTTAGATGAGCTGCGCCGCCGACGAGTAGAAAGGTTTAGTTGATCTCTGGAGTGCATTCGTAGAGCTGAGGAAGGATTTTGAATGAACCTTTGTTGAATTATTTATAGCATTAGCTTGATTAGAAGAACTAGTGGTAGTTTTTTTTTTCAACCTGTTTCTTCAAGATTTGGTTCTACATGTGAATTGGTCCTTGATGACTTTGTCAAAGTAATGGAAAAAGAAAGTAATGATATTTTCTCTTTTTTCAATCAAAAATTTGTTCAAAGAAGATCACAAAGCAAGACGCAGGTGATAGGTAGCCGCGACGCCGGTTCCAATTCAGGACGGTGTGACTTGAAGCTCCTTCAATTCTCAGGTGATGGCCTCGGTATTAGAGTACGGTTTTTACACCTGAGAGTCCAAGGCTATGTATCTTTCTCTCAAGCAGTCATCTTTATCTCCAAGTGATTGACAATACCAAGATGAACACCCTAGCTTCAGCTTCAACCAAGGAGAAGCTTATTTCGGGGACTTCAATCATACCACTGGTTCTACCGTTGTAAGTTCTTCGTTACCACCTACCTTGAATTCAACTACAATCTATCTACAGAATTCTCTAGCAAAAGTTTTTTAAGTTTTAGCATGAGACCCTTAGGAGGTGGCTAAGAAAATCATAAGGTCGCTTTTGACCCTTACCATAGACACATGGAGGCTTTAGCTGCTGCAGCAAGAGAACACGCTCTTCCGTCTTAAGCCTTTTTTTTATTTTCCCCTTCTGAGAAATTTGTTTGTATAGAACCCATGATTGGGTTAAAATTTTGATTAGTCGGCTTGGAACAGTGTTAACTTCCTCCTATTTAATTTTGTTTCATTTGTTGGCACTACTTTACGCACCTCTGTGAATGATTACAGATTGTGAACTCTATATCGTCTCTCTTATACATATGCAATAATATATGTGAAAATGATTGATATTTAAGAAGCTTCGGAAGGTAAGTCATCAAATGCCCAGGTTTTAAGAGGCAGGTAGAAGTGCTTTGCAAATTTAGGACAAAAGGACAAGACAGCGACGAGAACGTTGAGGCAGTGTAGGCCAGTTCGTATCTGTGAAGTGGAGATGCGATATGGTTGGAAGTTAAGTAACTGACAGTCTATAAATAGAAAAGGTGCGAGGTATATGCCCACCCTGGAGTTGGTATGTCCGCCTCAATCTCCTCCACCTATTATTAGAAACTATAGACATTATTAGTTTTCTGTTTTTCCCTTTTATATTCTCACTTGTTGTATATAGATACTGTATATGACAAACAGTAACATAACATAATAAAATCTTGTTTCCTTTTTTCCTCTCATTCAGGTCTCATACCTCGCTTGGCAATGCAATGAGGGAGCAGCCAAGACAGTATTGAAGGTTGTCGCAGTGTCTCGTTCCTCGACCAATCATCAACCCATAAGTAGATCTCGACTACAGGATGTCAAACACCAATGTTACAGGGCAGTGCCCGGGTCCGATGAAGGCAACCTCTAATGGAGCCTTCCAAAACGAAAGCCCTCTTGATTTCGCGCTTCCTTTGATCATCCTACAGATTGTCTTGGTGGTTGCATTTACCAGGCTCCTGGCTTACTTTCTTAAACCTCTCAAACAACCTCGAGTCATTGCTGAGATCATTGTGAGTTTCCTGCAATCTCTTTGTAATTTTCTTATCATTCTGACGATAATCAGTTAATCACATAGCAACAGAGACTAAAATGGAATGCATCTGTAGGGAGGGATACTGCTTGGACCTTCCGCACTGGGACGAAGCAAGGTTTATCTTGACACCATCTTCCCAAAGAAGAGCTTGACCGTTTTAGACACACTCGCCAACATCGGTCTTCTGTTTTTCTTGTTCCTAGTTGGGCTTGAGCTCGACTTTGCAGCGATCAGAAAAACTGGGAAGAAATCACTATTGATAGCCCTAGCTGGGATCTCACTTCCTTTTATACTGGGTGTAGGCACATCTTTTGTTCTAAGTGCTACCATAAGCAAAGGAGTCCATCAGCTTCCTTTTATTGTCTTCATGGGTGTTGCCTTATCAATCACTGCCTTCCCTGTGCTTGCTCGTATCCTAGCTGAGCTAAAGCTTCTAACAACCGACATTGGACGTATGGCTATGTCAGCAGCAGGAGTGAACGATGTTGCAGCTTGGATACTCCTTGCGCTTGCTATTGCTCTCTCAGGAGATGGGACTTCTCCACTGGTATCTGTTTGGGTTCTTCTTTGTGGATCTGGATTTGTGATCTTTGCAGTTGTGGCAATCAAACCTCTCCTTGCTTATATGGCTAGACGCTGTCCTGAGGGAGAACCTGTGAAGGAACTCTATGTTTGTGTCACTTTAACCTTGGTTTTATCAGCAAGCTTTGTTACAGACACTATTGGGATACACGCGCTGTTCGGGGCGTTTGTAGTAGGCATAGTAACTCCTAAAGAAGGACCATTTTGCAGGGTTTTGACAGAGAAGATAGAGGATCTGGTCTCGGGGCTTCTTCTACCACTGTATTTTGCGGCTAGCGGTCTTAAAACTGACGTAACAACTATCAGAGGAGGACAGTCATGGGGACTTCTAGTTCTTGTCATACTCACCACTTGTTTTGGGAAGATTTTCGGAACCGTTGGGGCCTCCATGCTCTGCAAGGTTCCTTTCAGAGAAGCCATGGCACTTGGTGTCCTTATGAACACCAAAGGTTTAGTAGAGCTCATTGTTCTTAACATTGGCAAGGACCGGAAGGTATAGATTCTTGAAAGCCATAATAAGATTTATTAGATGTTTAAAAGCCGAGTGATCTAATTAAGTATGTTTGCGAGCAGGTTCTGAATGATCAAGCATTTGCGATCTTAGTCCTCATGGCATTGTTCACAACCTTCATCACAACTCCAATTTTAATGGCCATCTACAAGCCTGCAAGAAAAGGAGCACCATACAAGCACAGAACCATCCAAAGAAAAGATCATGATTCTGAGCTGCGGATACTTGCTTGCTTCCACAGTAGCCGCAACATCCCCACATTGATCAATCTGATTGAATCATCAAGAGGAACAGGCAAAAAGGGACGCCTTTGCGTTTACGCGATGCACCTAATGGAGCTTTCTGAACGATCATCAGCGATAGCAATGGTTCACAAAGCTCGGAACAACGGAATCCCAATCTGGAACAAGATAGAGAGATCAACGGATCAGATGGTGATTGCTTTCGAGGCTTACCAGCATCTAAGAGCCGTAGCGGTTAGACCCATGACAGCAATCTCTGACCTCAGCAGCATCCACGTAGACATATGCACAAGCGCGCATCAGAAACGAGTAGCGATGATACTGCTTCCGTTTCACAAGCATCAGAGAGTGGACGGAGCGATGGAGTCAATCGGAAATGGGTTCCATGAAGTGAACCAACGGGTCTTACAGCGAGCTCCTTGCTCAGTCGGGATTCTCGTGGACAGGGGACTTGGAGGAGCCTCCCAGGTTGTAGCCAGTGAGGTAGCTTACAAAGTTGTGGTTCCATTCTTCGGAGGCCTGGACGACAGAGAAGCTCTCGCCTACGGTATGAAAATGGTGGAGCATCCAGGAATCACACTAACCGTTCTCAAATTTGTAGCTGCGAGAGGGACACTAAAGCGATTTGAGAAGAGTACACAAGACGAAAATGAGAAGAAAGAAAAAGAGACTGATGAAGAGTTTGTGAGGGAGTTGATGAATGATCCAAGAGGAAATGAGTCGTTGGCTTACGAGGAAAGAGTCGTTGAGAGCAAAGACGATATCAACGCGACGCTTAAGTCGATGAGCAAATGCAATCTCTTCGTGGTTGGAAGAAATGCAGCTGTTGCGTCGTTGATAAGCAGTACGGATTGTCCGGAGTTAGGACCAGTTGGCCGTTTGTTGTCGTCATCAGAGTTTTCCACCACTGCGTCGGTGCTCGTCGTTCAGGGATATGATCCGGCAGCAGATACACGGCCGCTCGTTGAGGAAGATGCTAATTACGATCATGCTGCCAGAGATATTTCAGACTCAACTGTCTGAACGGATTTATTTTTATAAGAAAAAAAAAGAAAGAGTACCTCATTTTATTTTTGCGTCTCACGAAATATTTTGATTTTGTTTTTGATTGGGACGAACTTGGAGTGTCTCGATCTATATTGCTCTTTTGTATTCCCCTAAAATGATGGTTGCCATTAGATTTACGGGCATCAAAGTCGACCTGAGTTATCAAAGGAATAAATATTTTTAAGATACCAAACCTTTCTAGCTAGAGCTAGTCATCAACATGATTCATGGAACGGATACAAACAAAGTCTTCAGCTCATTTTTTCCTGCAGAGACCAGATCACTTTATCTCTCGGCATGAAGCCATGAAGTCTTGATTTTTTTTTGCATTGCAGGTACCAATCTTTTGCTAAAAAAAATAGTATTTGAGAACATAACCAAGTAAACAGATGTCTAGATTATGTTAAATTTTTTTATTTTTGTCTATCTCCAATATTCTATGATCTCTATAGTCGATCCTTGACATTTATAGATACTTATACCATCTTATGATGAAATACATGAAAAAATATGTAAAGTCTAGTGTTCTTATAAACTCTTGATTGGAACTTTATCATTGATCAAAATTTGTAAAACCCAAAGCCAAAACCAAATACAACTTAGCCATAATAGCTGTGGTGCAATCAAAGTTGAACCAAATTTAGAATCGATCAATATTTTGAATTTTATGCCAAATATAATTAACCGAAATTGGAATAGTAAACTGGAGTACGAGTGTTAAGTTATTAACTAATTGAATCAAATAAACCAAAACTTATTAAGAATCTGTTAAATTAGGGTTTGTTATAGGCTTCCAACTCAAAACCAATTGGCAATGAGTGGATTGGCCCTAACCCTTTATATATTACTTAAGTCCCCTCACATCTTCCGATGTGGGATCTTTTCTCCACACGCCCCCTCGAGATAATGGCTCTTTTTAGCCATTAATCTCGACAGAATCCATCACGCCCCCTCGAGATAATGCTCTTCTAAGCTATCTCGATGGAATTGGGACTTCTTTTGGGCCATCAATTAATGGGGTGATCGGGCCTCTATCCGGGCCGGATTAAGTAATGGGTCAGCGTGTGTTCGGGCTCTGATACCATGTTAAATTAGGGTTTGTTATAGGCTTCCAACTCAAAACCAATTGGCAATGAGTGGATTGGCCCTAACCCTTTATATATTACTTAAGTCCCCTCACATCTTCCGATGTGGGATCTTTTCTCCACAGAATCCATATGTATTTCAATTTCAAGTTTCTTCTACTACTTCGTTAACATTTATAAGTTTGGCATACTTTTCTTTAAAACCGAATCAAAACCAAAATTTTGTCAAACCGAATCGAATTTGCATATTTGTAAAGTAAAAAATCGGAATCTCTCCCTATCTTAAATTACCTCCTGAAGAGTTTTGAATGCAAGAAAATGGACCACAACCGCCAATGTCACCGACAAGAGTCAAAAAAGAGGCGTAATAAATAAACTAACACATTTTCGAACAAGAGTCCATAACGTTAACAAATAAACTCTCACACACACATGCTGTGTATTCCATTATTACTCTGTCTCTCACGCTCTCTCTTCTCTTCTCTTCTTTAAAAACCTCTCACCAAACTTTATACTCCATTTGACAAAGAGAACACCAACTAACTCTCTTTTAAAAAAAACACAACATGAGCTACACTCTCTTTCTCCTTCTGCTCACTCTCGTCCACTCCACTTTCTCTTCGTTAGCTCCTACGGACCGAGCTGCCTTGGAATCCGTCAGAGGCTCTTTAACCGACATGCCAGGTTCAGCCTTCTTCTCATCCTGGGATTTCGCAGTCTCTGACCCTTGTTCCTCCTTCTCAGGCCTTACCTGCTCTTCTCTCGGCCGTGTCACCGGCTTATCTCTTGGCCCTAATCTCTCCGGTTCTCTCTCCCCTTCCATCTCCAATCTTACCCACTTAACCCAACTCATTCTCTACCCAGGCTCAGTCACCGGTCCTCTCCCTCCTCGGTTCGATTCCCTCCCTCTCCTCCGAGTCATTTCCTTAACAAGAAACCGCTTAACCGGTCCTATACCCGATTCTTTATCATCTCTCTTAAACCTCCACACTCTTGACCTTAGCTATAACCAACTCTCAGGTTCTCTCCCTCCTTTTCTCACTACTCTTCCTCAACTCAAGGTCCTTGTTTTAGCCTCAAACCATTTCTCCAACAACCTTAACCCTGTCTCTAGCCCCTTGTTCCATTTAGACTTAAAGTTGAACCAAATCTCCGGCGAACTCCCACCCGCTTTCCCGATCACTCTCCGGTACTTATCTCTCTCCGGAAACTCAATGGAAGGCACAATCAATGCCCTGGAGCCATTAACAGAGCTAATATACATCGATCTCAGCATGAACCAGTTCACCGGCGCAATCCCTAACTCACTCTTTAGCCCCACAATCTCAACAATGCTACTACAACGAAACAACTTCACATCCATCGCCACCTCCATAGCGCCGTCATTATTACCACAGGGCTCCATAGTTGATCTGAGCCATAACTCAATCTCCGGAGAGTTACCTCCCGCGCTCGCCGGAGCAGAGGCTCTGTTCTTGAACAATAACCGTCTCACAGGAGACATTCCAGAGGAATACGTCAAGAGCTTAATCAACGGTACAACAAAACAGCTCTTCTTGCAACATAACTACTTGACGAGATTCCCTTGGAACTCTGGTCTCCAACTACCAGACTCTGTTTCTCTCTGTTTGTCCTATAACTGTATGGAGACGGATCCAATCGTTGGTTTGTCCACGTGTCCGATCGAAGTTGCACCTCTGCTCTCAAGACCTGCTTCACAATGTTCAAGATTCTACAATCACAGCTCCACAGGTTAAAGATCAAGTTTTGTTTTTTTCAATCCAAAGTAATTTGCAGAAAATGACAAGTTTTTTTTTTAGAAGCATTATCTCTACAAAACAAAAGATGACATTTTTAGAAATTGAACCGTTATGTCTCCTAGTGTTTTCTTAAAAAAATCAAAAGTTGAAAAAAAGATCTGTAATAGTGTGGTCCTCACGTGTAAATCAGATTGTAGTGTTTATGGAATATATAATTTTACAGATTGGTCCTTTTCTTGTTTTCTTTCATTTGATTATTAGACATATATGCCATTTTGAGATGAAGGAAATAAACACACCATTGGTTTTCTATGTTTCCTTATCTTCAATTGTCATTATCTTTTAATAAAAAAAGGTATAAACTTTTTATTCAATTCTGTGGTCTGGAGAGCACTCAAAATAGTGAAATACTGTTTATATAAAATGATTGAAGATATTTGTATCCAAGCACGTTGGATATGGATGAGTTAAGAACTTGCTAAAGCATAATGTTGTTGATTTAGTAAACCATTAACAGCTTAAATGCCAAATAATTAGCTGTTTACAGACATACCGACACAGAATTTTTAAGTAATAAAGTAGCATAAAGCTATCTGATTTGTCAGAATGTAAAAAACGAGTCCAAGTTGACTCCTTAAGAGCTTTGATTCTCGTTCCAATAATACTTCCTCCACCATCTCTCCTCACGTAGATCTAAGAAACAGAGGAAGGGATGAGAAAGGGAGTTCTGAATCCAGACAGAGATCGTCAGATTATGGAACATGAGTTGCAGGAAACTGGGTTTAGTCCAGAGTCAGAGAAAGCCAAGAACAAGTATGTTGAAGAGGACGAAGATGAAGAGGATGAATCTGTGGAGAAGATCTTTGAGAGTAGAGAAGTACCTTCATGGAAGAAGCAGCTGACTTTGAGGGCTTTTGTGGTGAGCTTTATGCTAAGCATCTTGTTTAGCTTCATTGTTATGAAGCTTAACCTCACAACGGGAATCATACCTTCCCTGAACGTCTCAGCTGGTCTTCTGGGTTTCTTCTTTGTCAAGACATGGACCAAGATGCTCCATAGGTCTGGTCTCTTGAAACAGCCATTTACTCGTCAGGAGAATACTGTTATTCAGACCTGTGTTGTTGCTTCTTCTGGCATTGCCTTCAGCGGTAAAGAAAACTCATCTTCACATTGAATCAGATAACTCAATTAGAAATCTGTTTTGAATTGCATCTTGCCATAGTTTTGCTTGCGTGTGTGATTTGTGACATTCTGATACAAAAGAACGAATCTGTTGAGTCTTTTGTACTCATCATCATCACTCACCCGCTTTCTCTCTCTTTCTAGTTATGTCAAGGTTTTTTCTTTATAATAAATGTATCTACTTGGGCATATGAAAATATACAGGAGGGTTCGGGACATACCTCTTTGGCATGAGTGAACGAATTGCAAACCAATCAGGAGATGGTTACCGTGGAGTCAAGAACCCTTCTTTGGGTTGGATTATCGGTTTCCTCTTTGTTGTCAGCTTTCTTGGCCTCTTCTCAGTTGTTCCCCTGCGAAAGGTGGGTCATAATTTTTCTTTCCTGCTTTCTCTCTTGTGAACCAAAAAAGGAACACTGGGTTTTTTGAGATCTTACATTGCCAATTTCTGTGTGTTTGCAGATAATGGTAATAGACTTCAAACTAACATACCCAAGTGGTACTGCAACAGCTCATCTGATCAACAGCTTTCACACCCCTCTAGGCGCCAAGCTAGCAAAGTACTAATCTTTCAGTTCACTTTATGCACTTTCAAGTCAATGAGTTCTCTGCTTCTTTTTGACTCCATGCTGTTCTCTGCATCAGGAAACAAGTGAGGGTGTTGGGGAAATTTTTCTCTATAAGCTTCTTCTGGAGTTTCTTCCAATGGTTCTTTACTGGAGGAGAAAATTGTGGGTTCTCTAACTTCCCAACATTTGGACTCAAAGCTTACCAGTACAAGTAAGCTCCATAAACAGCTCACGTAAATCAAATTCTAGAGCATTGGCTTGAACCACACTCTGGCTTATTATTTTCTCAGTAATCCCAGTGCTGGTTCCTTTCTGGTGAGAGTCTGATATACAAACAGGTTCTACTTTGATTTTTCAGCAACATATGTTGGGGTTGGAATGATATGTCCATATATAATCAACATCTCTGTCCTTTTGGGAGGAATCCTCTCTTGGGGGATAATGTGGCCTCTTATTGAAACCAAAAAGGGAGATTGGTTCCCTGATAATGTCCCATCCAGCAGCATGCATGGTCTCCAAGCTTACAAGGCAAACGAAACTCTTTAAAATATTCCTCTGTTAATTATCTCTATGAATCGCCCTGCTTCAAGTTAATCTCTTTGTACTGGACTATGTTTTTTACTTTCAGGTATTTATAGCTGTTGCTATAATCCTAGGAGATGGCTTATACAACTTTTGCAAGGTGCTAAGCCGGACTCTTTCAGGACTATTTGTACAGCTTCGAGGCCCTACAACGTCTATTTCAAGAACCTCCTTCACACTCGAAGAAGACCCTCATGCTTCCCCATTAAGCCCAAAGCAGTCTTATGATGACCAACGCCGTACAAGATTCTTCCTTAAAGACCAAATTCCTACTTGGTTTGCTGTTGGAGGTTATATCATAATCGCTGCAACATCTACAGCAATCCTCCCTCACATGTTTCACCAGCTGAGATGGTATTACATTCTGGTCATATATATCTGCGCGCCTGTTTTAGCTTTTTGTAACGCTTATGGAGCGGGACTAACAGACTGGTCCTTGGCTTCAACTTACGGAAAGCTTGCCATATTCACAATAGGAGCTTGGGCTGGGTCTGAGCATGGTGGTATGCTGGCTGGTCTAGCAGCATGTGGTGTCATGATGAATATAGTCTCGACAGCTTCGGATCTGACACAGGACTTTAAGACAGGTTACCTCACGTTATCATCACCAAAGTCAATGTTTGTGAGCCAAGTAATTGGTACTGCAATGGGCTGTGTGGTATCTCCTTGCGTGTTCTGGCTATTCTACAAGGCGTTTGATGATTTAGGTCTCCCAAACAGTGAATACCCTGCACCGTTTGCTACTGTATATCGAAGTATGGCTAAACTAGGAGTGGAAGGTGTCTCATCTCTACCGAGAGAATGTCTCGTTCTATGCTACGCTTTCTTCGGTGTGGCGATTCTTATAAACATAGTAAAAGATAGTCTCCAGAGCAGATGGGGACGGTTCATTCCGCTTCCAATGGCAATGGCTATACCGTTTTTCTTAGGGCCTTACTTTGCAATTGACATGTGTGTGGGAAGTTTGATACTTTTTATCTGGGAAAGAGTAGATGCAGCCAATGCTGAAGCATTTGGGACAGCGGTGGCTTCGGGTTTGATATGCGGAGATGGGATTTGGTCTTTGCCCAGCTCAGTGCTCGCTATAGCCGGAGTTAACCCTCCTGTTTGCATGAAGTTTCTCTCTACTGCAACCAATTCAAAGGTCGACAACTTCCTGCAAAAATCCTCTTAAACTCAAATAAGTAATGTGTGAAAGTGTAATGATGCTTGAATTTTTCTTTTACCATTATGACGATTTTGAAAGTAACTCGTATATAAAGATCTTTAGATTCATGATTGTGAAACAGTTTAAAACTCTACAGATCACATGAAGAATAACCCAAACTTGCGTGGTTTAAGGACACAAAAATAGATTTTTGCTGTAACCCATAAGGCTCAGACGATTGAAGATGCTAACCTGAGGAAAATGGAGGTGGATCGCCGATTGTAACGCCGGAGATAGGAGCGAGGAGCACCGGGAAGAGAAGAAAGATGGATTCTTCCAATTGGGTTTTTAGACTTGAGAGGATCCAGGAATCTTCGTATGAGCATGAGCATGAGTGATCAGATTGGGTAGGTTTTAGAGAGTTAGGGATTTCAAAATCTTCCATTTGCTTTGACTCCATCTTCGATTAAATTAACAAAAATAGAGAGATGAGGTGTCGCAGTGACAGATATAAAAGGGTACGAGAGACCGTCATTTCCCTTCTCTCTCTTTCCCTCTTGTCTCCTTCAAATCCGTTCTTCCTTAAAATCATTTTCGCTCTCTGTTTACAAACTTCATTTGATTTTTTATTTGCCTCTGTTTCTCTCTCTCTCCCTCTCTGTGATTGTTGTCTTCATCAGAATGAACGGGAAGGCCTCTGTTTCCAAGGAGCTCAACGCCAAACATTCCAAGGTCCCATCTTTTTGTTTTCTCATTCTTTTTTGGTTTCACCATTGATTTGGCGTCTGTAAGGCTGAAAGGTTAGAGATTTGTGTGGGTTATAGATATTGGAAGCACTTTTGAAGCACCCAGACAATCGAGAATGTGCAGATTGTAGATCAAAGTAAGCATCAAAGCATGATTGATGATACCATTTTCTCATCCTTCTTCATCTTCTCAAGGCTCATTTAACAAAAAATGATAAGAGTTTGTGTTGTTGGATCTATCTTATTTACAGGGCACCAAGATGGGCAAGTGTGAACCTTGGGATATTCATTTGTATGCAATGCTCTGGAATCCATCGTAGCCTCGGCGTCCACATCTCACAGGTGCCTCCCTAAAGCATCTCTCTTTAATTGATTGTGTTGATTATGAATCATACAAATTAGTGTTACTGATGAATTTTGAAACAGGTACGGTCTATAACTCTGGATACATGGCTTCCAGATCAGGTTGCTTTCATGCAATGTAAGCTCCTCTTTTTGTATACATAATGAACCTATTCAGTAGTTGAATTCATATCAATCCCATAGCTTGATCATCTTATTCTCGGTCTAGCTACGGGTAATGCTAAGGCCAATCGGTATTGGGAATCAGAATTGCCTCCTCATTTCGAGAGAAGTTCAAGCGACACGTTTATAAGAGCCAAGTACTGGATTCTTTTCTATGCTAGATAATGTTGCCTTTGCTGCTTCCTCTCATCTGCTACGAGACAACTTTAGCTTGAATATTTTTTGCTTCTGTTTATCTTATTTAGATACAATGAGAAGAAATGGGTTTCACGGGGAGGGATTCAACCGGCTCCTGTAGTTAGTAAGCTAAGCAAAGTTAGTCACTTGGTAGAGAGCGGATATAAGCCTGAAACTCCAAAGAAAGCTAGAACTCTTTCACTTGACGAAGAGATCCTTCTTAATCATGTTCTTCAAGTAACACCTCCAGAAATAAGAATTCGTGCGGTATGTGTTATCTCACAAAGTTCACCCTCTTAATCCAAACATATGTTTATCATTTTCCGTTTCCTATATGATCATTGGATTGGGAATTCATTCGCATTATTTGTCCTGTGGCAAAAATCAACAAAGTTTTTAGAGAAGGATCTTGAATTGCTTTTCATTAATTGTGCTGGAATGCAGGGTTCAGTAGATATGAAGGAGAACGTATATGTTCTACCTCTACCAGTGATAGAGGTCAAAAAACCAAATCAAAAGAATGAGATTTTCTCCAGCGAGTTGAATCATAATAGAAGAACCACCATAGCACCACCCTCGAGCTGGGCGACATTCGACTGTAAGGCCAAGACTAGGAATTTTCTTTTATCTTTGTGTGAATCTGAAGTTTTTGATTTTGAAAAAATCTCTGATGTAGAACAGGAAGAGAAGAGATGAAGAAGAGGAAGATGCAGGCTTTGGAAACAAATCATCATGTGTACTTTAATTATTATAGTCAACAGGTTGGCTAAGATGGGATGATGCAAAAGACAACAATGGAAGTTGGTTCTGTTTTCTATTTTCTTCATTTGTAATCCAATTTTGGTTGCTTTGTAAACTAAATCATTTTTTAATACAATGGAAGACATCTTGAGTATGTATTTGACAAAAGAAAAGCAATACAACTCACGAATGCATTATTTTGAATTGCTTGAGAAGTAAGCATCAATTGATTGGTCCATACTCCATAACAACAGTAATAATTTCAGTAGTCAGCTTTGAGTCATTCACTTTGAGAGTCATTGTGTTTCATTTGGTTTTGAATTATGTTCGGTTTATTGTGAATTCTATTCGGTTTAGTTTGGTTGGTTCCATAATAGAAATCGTATAAAATTGAACCGAACCTAAACACACTAAAACTGGGTTTATTGAGAAGAAACAAAGTTGACCAAATTCGAAAAGGCCTAATAGAGATATGGGCCTTAGGCCCGCGAGGGAAACACAAACTGGATTTAGGAAGAGGAACAGAGCAATTGTGGTGTTTAGTAGACTGAAGAGTGACGGAGATGGCGGCGAACGCGTGTCTACCTTCGCCGGCAGCGATGACAGTCCGGCCAGAGGAAGGCGTTCCGAATTCGAAATCTACGCAGAGCCAACCTAGGCTCTATCTCACCAAACCTTCATGGATAGTCAGAACTCAGGTGTGAAACCAAAAACCTCAATTTCTATCTCTAGACTAAGATATCAGAAATAAGAATGAGCTTAGAGCTAATGAATTCGATGGTTAACAGTCCGGAGTTAAGGCTTGTACAAAGAGAAAGGAGAAAGACCGATGCGTAATTTGCCATGGAACTGGAAGAGTCGATTGTTTCAATTGTCGTGGGAAAGGTAACAAACAGAACTTGTCTCTCTGTTTCTCAACTTATAAAATTCTCATAAAGAAACTTGCTTTTTGTGATAAAGGGAGGACTAATTGTGTGGATGAGGAAATGCTTCCAAAAGGACAATGGCCCAAATGGTGAATATTTTGAAGACAAAAGATGTTCTTGAGGCTTGTATCTCTCTAGTATTTGATTCAAGAACTAAAGAAGTTTAAAGTTTCTCGTTTTTTTTTTTTTTGGTGATTTGGTCACAGGTGCAAGGGCTGTGGAGGAAGTGGATTAAGTGACTGTTCTCGCTGTCTTGGCACTGGAGAGTACAGATACATTATGGGCTTCCGCTTCTTAAAACAAGACGATGATGTCGATCCTCCATAATGATTTTCTGAAACCTTTAATGATAGTTTCCTTGCCAGTTATGGTAGATGTTCATTAGGCATAAAACATTAGTAATGTAAATGGTTCATTGTTGCTCCTGACTTGTTGGGTTTGTTTGTAATCGTCATGGTCACATACTCACATTTTGTGCCTTTTGAGTCTACACAAGTCCTCTAGGAAGACAGATGAAAAGGCAGCTAGTATTACCTTTATATATTTATAAACACATATTGAAACTTAGAAGATGATTTGCCAATTATATACTTCATTGGTTGCTTTCAACCGCCACCATTGATCAAAAAGCTTCATCTATAGAGTATTATGGAAAGGAACAATGTTTGATCGTTTGGGTAATAAAGCTCAACTGGCTGAATTTGAGTTTCTGTACAAATGTGAAATCCGGTTTGGTTAAACCGGCTAAAAAAGTTTATTTATGGTTTGTTTCGTATTTCATCTTATCGTTATGGCTTCCGTTGCTTTGCCGGCGTTAAGCTGCCGGAGCTCAGGAGAACAAGTGAAGGAAATTCGCGTATGCACGAATCGAACATGCCGGAGACAAGGCTCCTTCCAGATTCTCGAGACTTTAACGGCTCTCGCACCTCCTGAACTCCGAGTCACTCCCAGCGGTTGCCTCGGCCGATGTGGCGCCGGTCCAAACCTCGTTGCTCTCCCTCAAGGTCTCATCCTCCGTCACTGCGCCACGCCTTCTCGTGCTGCTGAAATCTTGTTCAGCCTCTGTGGTGACGGTCGTGAAGCTTCTTCCTCCTTCGTCGTCACAGACGCTCTCACTGCTTTAGCGCTCACCAACAATGCCCTCTCTCAAATCGATGTGGGAAACTTCTCGGAAGCTGAAGCACTTCTCACTCAGGTCCCTAGACTTACTTATTTGTCTCAGTTTCCTCTCCATTTTTGTGGAGCTTGACCATAGATGTGTGTGGTTGCAGGCGTTAGAGCTGAAGCCATACGGTGGCTTGCATAGAATCTTCAAACATAGGTAAGAAAGGGACCAAATTTTATAATCTCTTGGATACTGTTTCTTCATAGATTGTACATGTAACTAGAATGTTAGGATTTTGATGATTGCAGAGCAGTAGCAAAATTGGGAATGCTTGATTACTCTGGGGCTCTTGAAGATATAAACCGAGCTCTGGCCTTAGCTCCCAACTATTCTGAGGTATACTCTGGAATGATTCTCTTTTCATTATGTGGATTCACATGTTTGAATTCTTATTTCAATTATCTACTTTTTTTACTTTATCTACCAGCCCTACATTTGCCAAGGTGATGTCTACGTAGCAGAAGGTCAATATGATCTTGCAGAAAATTCATACTTGAAATGTCTAGAGATAGATCCTTCTCTTCGCAGATCTAAGTCATTCAAGGTTTGTTTTGTTACATGTCGTGCCTCCTTTATTTAGTACTTAAGAATAGAGGTACCTTACCAATGGAAGATAAGCTTCTAATGCCTCTGGCAGGATGAATGCTTTTACTTATAGTCTCATATTCTGATTTGAAATCTATGTTTTAATACATTTACAAAAATTGTTGGTTATCGATCATTGCAGTCCCGGATTGCAAACCTTCAAAAGAAAGTTGTTGAAGTAGATGTGACATAGAAGTATTCTGACATTGGGAGTTATATTGGATGCATACTAATAGATCTCTACGTGTTTGTCATTGAAAAGGTAATTCTTTTTCCTCTTCTAGACCCTTACAATAAATCTCTCTTTATTTGGGTAGAAGGTTGGGTTTTCCAGAGTGGCAAGGCATGCATATAGATCATTAGTGTATCAAGATGTAATGACATTGGGCTATATATATTATTCAGATGATATTATCCAAGTTTATGACATTATTTTGGTACGAAAGACTACCCAAACAACAAGCTGCCTATCTTTGATAATCCTTACGGTACTCAAGGAGCTACATTAATGCTTAGCTTCTGGCCATTTTCACAGTGATCATCCACTCCGCAGATGAACCATAGCTTTCCAACTTCTGATATGATAATTGAGTCGTTGCCTTTGGTGAAGAGGGATGTGTAGTTGTCTGTTCCACAATTTGTGTATGCTGTAGAGTTAACTTGCATAACATTATGCTGGTCACTTTTGTAGTTGAATACTGTTGAAGAAGATCAACAGATTAGCAAGGTGAATACTGAAAACAAAACTTATTATTATTTCTTACCATTGATATGGAACAGAGGGCTGCAGAAGAAGTGAGACAGAATTCATCTTTGTATTTGGTGAGAGGTTATATATGGGAAACAACTTTGATTTTGCTGAATTTAGGAATCCAGGAGTTAGAAAAATTACCTAAGACATCGCCTACATGAAACTCTCTTCCCTGTGTCCAGTTGCTATAGTTTGTAAAGAGCTCCCACCCACTGCTGTCGCCAACTATATGTTCTGTTCCTTCAGATATTAGCATGAGAGAAGATAAAGAGAAAATGGCATAGATAATAATCAAGCTAGAGAATCGGCTTCCCTGATGAATCATTGTTATCTCTGAACCCTTTGTTTCTCAATTTTTTTCAGACATACAGTATGTTTATAAAGCAGTAAGCATTTGTGGGTGGGAAGGTCATGACATTGTGGTGTAAACCAGATAAGTGAGTCATGAAAATCATACATATGTGGATCAAGGAGTCACACATTGTTTGCGGGATACAATCATACAACAAACTGTGCATCAGGGCGATGCACTGAAAAGCATTAAACCTAGTAAGGCGATAGAACATACACAGTCATGTATGCAACATTGATAGTTTACTAATACACCGAAGGATTAAGCTATAGGCAAGTCGAAAGTGCAGCATGATGGAGCAGCAGCTGATGGGTTAAGGCTGCACTTTGTAAAGAAGTTAATGGTGGTCAGCTTCTTCAACCACCTGAATCCAGTTTTCTCTTCGGATTTGTTCTCCTTCTTCTTTTTGGTCTTATACTTATCCAGGCCAAAGCATCCGGATGAGACCTTATCATAGGTGGGCTCTGAGTTCCTCTGAAGTGAGTAGATGCGGTTTTGGAGAAGGCAGACCTTGTGAAAATGATCATCTCTCATCTTAAGCACACACCGAGCGAGCCCAACAGCTTCATTCTTCATGAACAATGCCTCTGTGGCAAGCTCTCTGTTCTCCTCCAAGAGAGAAGTGAGCTTGTAGCCAAGATTAGCGTTTTCCTCCACAGCAACTTCCTTCTCCATCTCCAGCAGCATGACGAACTTCTTCAACAGCTCAATAGTCTTGGAGGCTTCGTGAAACTGTTGCTCTTTGTGAAGTAACTCGTGTTGCACAATCTCTTTATCCAAGTTAGCGGTCACAAGTTGAGATACAAGCTCATCCACTTTATCTGAAACCGCAGAAGAATCTCGCCTCTGTTGGAAGGACAAGTTGCTGTCGAAACTGATCTCACTAAGAGAATCAATGTCTGAAATGCATTCGTCGTGGTCGTCTTCTTGGAGAAGGTGATTAGGATGAGAAACTGTGGGTTTAATAAGCTGCAGATTAGGTTTGGTAGGGTGAGAAGAACGACCTAAGAGAGTGATGTAGCCGTTGTAGAGGTCAAGACAAAGGGAGAGAAGGAGAGGTCGTCTCTGGTAAAACCATTCAGCTCGTTGAGCAAAAGTATCACCATCTCCTTTGCTTTCTTCAAAAGCAGACACACGCAGGATTTGCATCCGAGCTTCAAGATCTGTTTCCAACATTTTGTTTCAGACAAGAAGTAATGAGAGAGAGAAAAGACAAAGAAACAGAGAAGAAAAAAAAGGAGGGGGTCCACTGTTTTCTGTATCAAGCTTTGTGTTTTGAAAATTTGAAAATGTGAAAAGCTCCAAAAAGAGAATGAGAAGAAAGAGAGAGAGAGAGAGAGAGAGAGAGAGAAATGAGAGAAATTTGAAAAATGGAAAAGGAATCGTACCGGAGAGAGATGGCAACTGTGGAGGAGGAGGATGAGTAGCTTCCATGGATCTTTTGCTCTTCATCTTCTTCAACCTGAAGGATACATACACTTGTTTTTGGTTAGTGGTTTTGATATAAATCTTATGAAAAAGGAAAATGAGAATATTATGCATAGATCAAGAGAGAGAGAGAGACTATGATGAGTTTTCCAAGAAGATAATAAATGTTGCAGAAAAAAATAGAATCGATCACTGAATACAACTATTAAAGAAGGGATCGGAGATGGAAGACGACAACAAACCCAGAAATAGTAGAGAGGGAAGAGAGCTGACACGTCTGATCAGTTGTATCAGTGCAGAGAGCTGCTTACATATAAAAGCAGGCAAAATCCGCCAAAGCAACAAGCATTTGATTTTGTACCACTGATATTTCAACACGTGACTCACGTACTTGGGCTTAGTAGTTTCGGCCCGATTCTCTATTGGGCTTAACAAATCATATTTTTTTGAATTTTTGATGTTCAGCGGTTTACGGACAAAACAATTTTTTTTTTCAAAATTAGCACAAGAAAGGAAGAGAGGGGAGCATTTGTTGTTGGGGATAATATAATGTAACTTTAAATGTCAATCAATCTAAGCATATGGTACTTAATATATAAATATAAAGGTGTGTGCTGTAAAAGGAATAAAGATAACACTATTTTATTTCATTTAAATGACTTCTTTTTTCCACAAAGAAAAGAAGAGAGAACACATGACCTGAAAGAGAGAAAGTAAAGTAAGTGGAGAGAAGAAAGAAAGAGAGCTACTATATTCTCAATTCCTCACAAACGCGTATCTGTGTTTGTTTATTCACACAAGCATACACACATGCTTAATTCATTTATATTAAAGTATATGCATTCAACTCTGAGTTTGGTTAGACTTCCAATTTATTTCTTCTTCTCTTTATTTTTTCTTTTTTGCTTTCTCTCTGTATTGTTGTATTTATATGGACATATACGAATTCCAAATCTACTTTTTTTGAAACTTACAATCTATTTCTCGTCTGATATATATATCAGAGTTTTTTCAAACTTATTATAACTAAACAAATTACTAGTAGAAGTAGTAGTAGTTCAGAAATCAGAATTCTTAATGCACAAAGTAAAAAAGAAGAAAATATTTGGAAAGAACTCTTGGATTAAGTTTGCACAAGAGGCAGCTTCTTGAGACTTTCTCTCTTCCAACCTTTTTCGCTTTAAGGAGAGTACTCTCTCTAATAAAACAACACACTAAACTCCTTTTTCAACTTTGGTTTGATGGGTTCAACACGAGATTTATATATAAAATGTAAAACTTTCTTTTCTTGCTTTCATGCAAAGTTGAATTGTTTTCTTATATTTTTCCTTATAAAAGGGTCGTCCACACTGGCTTACAAAGTCCTAGTCTCTGCTATCACCATCTCCTTCCTTTCTTCTTCTCTCTGTGTCGTCATCGTTTTGTTTCCTTCTCCTATATTATTGGGTTTCAGGGGTCTTCTTCTTCTTTTCTTCTCAAGAAACCAGTTTCTCCAACTTTGTCTTGGCCAATTTATTAAATGTCTTCCCAGACCGAGAACGAAGAGTTCCCCATTCTTCAGTTTCAAGCAACAGCTCCTCGTGCTCACTCTAGGACTTTTACCTCCAGGAATCGTAGTCTTTCCCTCTCAAACCCAACTTTCTCCACTGAAGGAGTTGACCACTCGAGTGTGGTTTTAGGCTACACAGGCCCTCTTCGAACCCAGAGAGTACGACCTCGCTTGGTGCAAATGAGTGGCCCTCTTTACTCCACTCGCAGACCTGAACCTCTCTCCCCTCTTTCTCCTCAAGAACCTCTTCGCTCCTCCTCCTCCTCTACCGTCAATGTACCACCTGAAGATGATTTTGTCTTCCAAAACGCAAATCTCTTGAGATCTGGACAGTTAGGGATGTGTAATGATCCTTACTGCACTACTTGTCCTTCTTACTACAACCGCCAAGCTGCTCAATTTCACACTTCCAGAGTTTCTGCCTCTAGGGTATGTTTGTACATTGCTGCTTCTACTTACCTTTAGAGACCCTCAAGTTAACATAGCTGACACATTGTTGCTTCTTGTTTAGTTTCACACTGTTCTGTATGATGATGCTAGAGGTTGGGCTAAGCGACTTGCCTCCTCTGCTCGTAGATGCTTACCTGGAATTATGAATCCTCATTCCAAATTCGTTCAAGTCTGGACTAGAATCTTAGCCGTTTCAAGCTTAGTGGCCATTTTTATAGATCCTCTCTTCTTGTTCCTCTTATTTATCCACCATGTATGTTTCCTTCTCTTGCTCTATCAATCTCTTGCTTGTTGTGGCTGTATGCATACGTTTTCATGAGTTTACTACTGCAGGGAGACAAATGCATATCGATTGATTGGCCTATGACTAAAAAGTTGGTGTCTTTTAGAAGTATAACGGATCTTATATTCTTCATTAACATGCTGCTTCAGGTGTGTCTCCTTTGTTCCCCAATCTCCTATACCCTATGTAAAAGAAAATTCATTGGCTTTAATGCTTCTTTGGTCATATGCATGTGTTGCAGTTTAGGTTGGCCTATGTAGCTCCTGAATCTAGAATAGTTGGTGCCGGCCAGTTAGTTGATCATCCAAGAAAAATTGCTCGCCATTACTTCCGAGGAAAGTTTCTTCTTGATCTGTTCATAGTGTTACCTATTCCACAGGTATTGTACTATTAGCCTGCAAATGTTTTTGATTGATGTTAACTTGAAAGATGTTGTTTCAACGGTAGCTTCCTTCTTTTGCTTACAGATTATGATATTATGGATAATACCACAACACTTGGGCATATATAGGGGAGAATGGGAGAGACGGATCATAAGCGCTACGGTTCTTTTTCAATACCTTCCAAAGTTATATAGACTCTTACCTCTTATTGCTGGACAAACACCAACCGGCTTCATATTTGAGTCAGCCTGGGCCAATTTTGTTATTAATCTTCTCACCTTCATGCTTGCTGGTCATGCTGTTGGTTCGTGCTGGTATCTTTCTGGTCTGCAGGTATGTAACTATAAGTCAGGGAGTGTTCTTAAAGATTCTCTTTATATCTAGCTATCAAGTGATTTAAAGATTTTTTCTCGTTGTTTTGCTCTTTTCAGAGAGTAAAGAAATGCATGCTGACTGCTTGGGATATTTCTGGGGATGAACTTAAAAGTCTTATAGATTGTGCTCATGGAAATTATGCATTGAAGTCACAACGTGATCTCTGGAGAGATAATGCTAGTGTCAATGCTTGTTTCCAAGAAGATGGTTTTCCTTATGGAATCTATTTGAAGGCAGTGAATCTTACCAATGAATCTGAGTTCTACACAAGATACAGTTATTCTCTGTTTTGGGGATTCCAAGTATGTTAGACTCTATCTAAAGTTCATTCCAGGTTTGGTTGCTGTTGCAACTAGTAGTCTTTGAATCACTTTTATCTAATGTCAACATGTTTTTCAATATTGAAAGCAAATCAGCACACTTGCTGGAAACTTATCTCCAAGTTACTCAGTGGGGGAGGTTTTCTTTACAATGGGTATCATTGGACTAGGGCTTTTGCTTTTTGCGCGGCTTATCGGTAATATGCACAACTTCCTTCAATCTCTGGATCGTAGGTAAGCACTTAAAAGTTATTAAAAGACAAAAATATTTTAAAGAGATGGTCAATACTTCTTGGCTAAATCACTGTGTGTGTGATGATGACTTGTGCATGTCCTGTTTTAGGAGGATGGAAATGATGCTGAGACGGCGTGATGTGGAGCAGTGGATGAGCCACAGACTGTTACCAGAAGATATAAGAAAGTATGTGCAGTATGGCATTTAATTTGAATAGGCTGTGTAATGTGTCCTTAAAGAACTAATCAACTCAATAAATGTTCAACATTTTCAGGAGAGTGCGCGAGGCTGAGCGGTATAATTGGGCTGCGACTAGAGGAGTTAACGAAGAGTTGCTCTTTGAGAATATGCCTGATGACCTTCAAAGAGATATAAGGCGACACCTCTTCAAATTTCTCAAGAAGGTACTAAGCAACAGCCACATGAAAGCATTAATCAGTATCCATCAGTCAGCATTCTTTTTGTGTACTTAGAGACTCCATAGTGTTACAAAAAGCTAGTTCTGAATCCAACTGTGTCTAGGTAATAGGAATAGATTAACCCACTACTGAAACTCAATTGTAAGACTTTGAAACTTTAATGGGTTTGCAGGTAAGGATCTTTTCCTTGATGGATGAATCAATCTTAGATGCCATCCGTGAGAAGCTGAAACAGAGGACTTACATAAGGGGTAGCACGGTGTTGCACAACAGAGGTATAGTTGAAAAGATGGTATTCATAGTGAGAGGTGAGATGGAGAGCAGTGGGGAAGACGGCTCTGTTCTGCCATTATCGGAAGGCGACGTTTGTGGTGAAGAACTTCTCACTTGGTGCCTCGAACGCTCTTCCATAAACCCCGGTACTAATAAGATATGACTCTGTGTTCATGACTTTAATGTTAACATAAACTGTTTTAGAAGAAACTTGACTGAGGAAAAGCTTGGAATTGAATATGTTTTGAAACTTGCAGATGGGACGAGGATAAAGATGCAACCAAAGGGATTGGTTAGCAACAGAAATGTTAGGTGTATGACAAACGTGGAGGCGTTTGCACTGAGTGTAGCAGATCTTGAAGATGTAACGAGCTTGTTTTCAAGATTCTTAAGGAGCCATCGAGTGCAAGGAGCCATAAGGTACGAGTCTCCTTATTGGAGGTTACGAGCAGCTATGCAAATTCAAGTGGCTTGGAGATACCGAAAGAGACAACTCCAGAGATTATACACTACTCAGTCCAGTTACAACCGTTAAATTGGAAGATGATGTTTGGTTTGGTGGTAGATAAGTAATATAAGTATAAAGCTTAGTGGTTTTTAAATAGTTGTAATATATAAAATCACTCGATGATTCATTAGTTGTAATCTATATGATGGCTCAGTGATTCACTCATCAGTGATACTAAAGCTGAAAAACTTGTCTTAGAATGAAACTTTTTCTCAGAAGTGTTTCTCAAGTTCCAAACTTCCAATCATATAAATTACTTCAGGCCTCTTTGGCGGTTTATGGTTGACCAATGAAACATTGACGACATTAACAGTGAAACCATTCGGTTCAAACACCCCAAGTTGAATAAATAATTTAAATCCACGTGGCTTGAGTAGTTGGGCTCATAATTTTGGCCCATTTAATATTGTACTCTTACTGTAAGAAAGTAAGATAAAGAAACAGAAGCAGCCATATGTGGTTAATGACATTTTTGGCTCCAATCACTTAGTGACAGTTGGTACTTGGTAATCAAATAATGGAATTTTTACAGACCCGTGAACATATTTAAAAGGAAAAGCATCTTAATTATTCCCTCTTCGTACTGAATATTCAATATTCTCTACTCTTTTACTTGTAATGTTCATGAATTTATTTCCATAATCACTTAAAAAATACAATTGCATAAACAGAAATAAAATAAAAAAAGATAGCCACAGAGGAGAGAGAGAAGGACCCTTTACGGACAATGAAATAAACAATGTAATAAAAGTCAAGTACTGACTTTTTCTGACATGAGTTCTTCTTGCTTACAATAATACACTTCCTTGACGGAGGCTATACGAAGAAGACGACCCTGACTTGGTCATCGTCGTCTCCTCTCTTATTTCTTCTTCTTACCAATTTTACCAAAACTCAAACTCTCTGCTTCATTCAACTTACTTCTCCGTCTCAAATTCTTTGTTTTTTCTTCTTGAATTCTTGATTTTGGTCAAGAAATGGCTTCCCATAACGAGAACGATGATATCCCCATGCTTCCAATTTCAGACTCGTCATCTCGTAGCAGAGCTTTCACTTCCAGGACCCGTAGCGCTTCTCTCTCAAATCCTACTTCCTCCATTGACGGATTCGACAACTCAAATGTGGTTTTAGGCTACACGGGTCCTCTTCGAGCTCCGAGACGTCCTCCGTTAGTTCAAATGAGTGGTCCTCTTACCTCTACTCGCAAACCTGAACCTCTCTTTCTTCCCCATCCTTCTACTAGTTCTTCTGGTGTCTCTTCTCAGCTTGAGAGGTATCCTTCTGCTCTTGAACATAAAAACTCCTCAGACGATGACTTTGTTTTGAAACACGCGAATCTCTTGAAATCGGGACAACTAGGGATGTGTAATGATCCTTACTGTACCACTTGCCCTTCTTATTACAACCGTAAGGCTGCTCAAATTCCTCACTCTAGAGTTTCTGCCATTTTTGATTCCACGGTAAAGTTTTGATTTTTGTTTACTTCACAGTCACAAAATTTGCTTCCGGATCAAGTATATGTTACTGAAACAGAGTCTTTTGCTTTATTGCTAGTTCCATAATGCTCTGTACGATGATGCTAAAGGTTGGGCTAGGCGTTTTTCTTCCTCTGTCAATAGATACTTACCTGGAATCATGAATCCTCATGCCAAAGTGGTTCAAAGCTGGACTAAATTCTTCGCTCTTTCATGCTTGTTAGCTATTTTTATAGATCCTCTCTTCTTCTTCCTCATTAAAGTCCAAGAGGTATGTGTTTTTCTTCAGAGATATCTCTCTCTATCTTTTGCTTCTCCTGTGTGTTGTCATCTTGCCTTTTAACCTTTTTGACCATCTTTCTTACTGTAGCGAAACAAATGCATTATGATTGATTGGCCAATGACTAGAGCATTTGTTGCTGTGAGAAGTGTGACAGATGTTATATTCACTATGAACATTCTACTACAGGTGTTTTTCCTTTGCTTACTATTTACTCCATCTCTTTTTAAACAAAATCTGTTGGCTTTATAATGCTCACTTCTTCCATATTTGTTGCAGTTCCGATTAGCCTACGTAGCTCCTGAGTCTACTGTGGTTGGTGCTGGCCAGTTAGTTAGTCATCCGAAGAAAATTGCCCTCCATTATTTCCGAGGAAAGTTTTTCCTTGACTTGTTCATAGTGATGCCACTTCCACAGGTATTGTAATGTTAGAGCTACTACTGGCTTTAAGTAATGGTAATCATAACATGTTTGTTTACCTTTCTCCTCTTTTGTTTACAGATATTGATATTATGGATAATACCAAAACACTTGGGGGTATCCGGAGCAAACTATGCAAAAAACCTTCTACGAGCTGCAGTTCTTTTCCAGTACATTCCAAAGTTATATAGACTTCTACCATTTCTTGCTGGACAAACACCAACTGGATTTATATTTGAGTCAGCTTGGGCTAATTTTGTCATTAATCTTCTCACCTTCATGCTTGCTGGACATGTTGTTGGCTCTTGCTGGTATCTTTTTGGTCTGCAGGTATGACAAAGTCTCAAAATGTCCTTTCATACTTATCTTGTCCTGAGCAATGCCTATATTTAAATAAGTTCTTTTCATTGTCTGTTTCCCTTTTTCTTTTGTCTCTTACAGAGAGTGAATCAATGCCTTCGAAATGCTTGCGGTAGTCTTGACCGTGGATGTCGAGATCTTATAGATTGTGGTAATGGAAATAGCAGCGATGTACAAGTACGAGCTACCTGGAGAGATAACGCGAGTGCCATTGCTTGTTTCCAAGAAGATGGTTTTCCTTATGGAATCTATTCAAAAGCAGTCAATCTTACCAGTCATTCTAGTCTCTTCACAAGATACAGTTACTCTCTCTTCTGGGGTTTTCAGGTAATTTTTTTTTGGTTTTTTTTCAGTTTTTGAGTAGCAAACTTTTAAAAAGTACTTAACTACTTTGCCATTGATTGGCATATTTGGAACTCTTCCCTAATGTCATTTTTGTTTTAATAATTCGCAAAGCAAATCAGCACTCTTGCTGGTAACCAAGTCCCAAGCTACTTTCTAGGGGAGGTCTTCTTTACGATGGGTATCATTGGACTAGGACTTTTGCTTTTTGCGCTTCTTATTGGCAATATGCAAAATTTCCTTCAAGCTCTTGGTAAAAGGTAAAAAAACTCCTATCATTACATTATTGTACAAAAGTAGATATTTCAAGACATAGTGGTTGGTTTAGTGAATTACTAAGTACTCTGTTGTTGTTGCTTTGTCCATAATAGAAATTTGGAAATGACGCTGAGACGGCGTGATGTGGAACAATGGATGAGCCATAGACGGTTGCCTGAAGGTATAAGAAAGTATGTGGCCTATCCCTATTATATACTTTGCTTCTCAGTTGAAGTTTAAGTTTTGAAGAATTACATTGGTCTCAGTTTCTGTAGTGTCACTATAAAACTAAGTGCATTGTTTGTTCAACATTTTCAGGAGGGTGCGAGAAGCTGAGAGGTTCAACTGGGCTGCTACTAGAGGCGTTAACGAAGAGCTGCTCTTTGAGAATATGCCTGATGACCTTCAAAGAGATATAAGACGCCACCTCTTCAAATTTCTCAAGAAGGTAAGCATCTGAGTCCATTTTCCTTAGCATGGCTCTCTCTCTCGAACATTTGTGTGTGCATATATCCCAATTCCATAGTGTTTCAAAGAGCTACTTCTAGAATCTAGCTGTATAGGGACTGCTACTGAAACCAAAAGTAATAGTTAGAGTCACAGATTAATCATTTTTGAGAATACTACAGAAATGTTAATGGGTTGCAGGTGAGAATATTTTCTTTGATGGATGAATCAATCTTAGATTCGATCCGCGAGAGACTGAAACAGAGGACATACATAGGGAGTAGCACAGTGTTGCACCGCGGAGGATTAGTTGAGAAAATGGTATTCATAGTGAGAGGTGAGATGGAGAGCATTGGAGAAGACGGTTCTATTCTGCCATTATCGGAAGGCGATGTTTGTGGTGAAGAACTCCTCACTTGGTGCCTCGAACGCTCTTCTGTAAACCCCGGTACATAAATCTCAAAGTTTTAGGTTTCTTAGATGACACTTTATTGCTTGGAACTGAGTATGTTTTGAAACCTTCAGATGGAACGAGGATAAGGATGCCATCAAAGGGATTGCTTAGCAACAGGAATGTGAGATGTGTGACAAACGTGGAGGCATTTTCGCTGAGTGTAGCTGATCTTGAAGACGTAACAAGCTTGTTCTCGAGATTCCTGAGGAGCCATAGAGTACAAGGAGCCATAAGGTATGAGTCTCCATATTGGAGGTTGCGAGCGGCTAGGCAGATTCAAGTGGCGTGGAGATACCGTAGAAGACGGCTTCAGAGATTGTACTCTCCTCAGTCTAGTTACAGCCGAGGTTAGTTTGTATATTCGTCATTCTTGATGATTATATGTAAAGTTTGGTGGTTGTCACATAGGTCGTAGGTGGTGTTTTAGTATTATATATCTCAATGCTTCACTTTTTACTGCAATTTTTTTGTCAATTTGTAACCAAAAATAAATCCTAATTCTCAAAGCTCCCGCTAGAGAAACTAATAGAAATGTATGGTGAGAGAATGGCTCAGCTAAGAGAGGAAATGTCAGTTTCAAATCAGTTGGTACTAGTTAATCTCCTACTTGTATAAAATTGGAAGCAGAGAAGTAAAATGATTTAGTTAAGTATATGTTTAAATTGTTCTCCAGCTCCATATGAGAGACATGGTGTTCAACAAAGTATAGAAACTTGTTTTGTCGCGCATTTACAATTTCTTTACTTCTAGTAGTAATTAGTTTTCCATCATTAGACGAACGAAGGTCAAGACATTTGGCTCCAATTACAGTTGGTAATCAGATAATGGAAACTTTTACAAAACCGGTGAATATTTTAAAGGACAACACATAACATCATCTTCATCGTTCCCTCTGAGTACTGAATAGCGATTGCAGTTATCCACAAGTTGAGAAAATATCCTTGTCATGCCCGCTGCAACTTCTTTGTCGTCCAAGAAGCATCCAAGTTATCATCTTCATTAGTTTTTCTTATTCACACATTTAATTAGAATAATACAATTACATTGACTTGGGCTACGAAGTCGAAGACCCTTGCTTACTTGGTCATCGTCTCCTTCCTCTATTTATTCTTACCCAATTTACAAAAACTCTCAAACTCTCTGCTTCATTCAACTTCCCTCAGCCTCAGATTTTTCCCTTCTTCCCTAGATTTTTTTTTTTGTTTGTTTCTTGGGTCTTTTCTTTCTTCTTGAAACCTTAATATTTGGTTGAAAAATGATTACTTCCGACAACGAAAAAGATGATATGCATATGCTTCCAATTTCAGACTCATCATCTTCTACCAGAGCTTTCAATTCCAGGACACGCAACGTTTCCCACTCAAACCCTACTTCCTATGCTGACGGATCCGACAACTCAACAGTGGTTTTAGGCTACACGGGTCCTCTTCGAACCCAGGGACGTCCTCCTTTAGTTCAAATGCGTGCTCCTCTTACCTCTTCTCGCCAACCTGAACCTATCTTTCTTCCTCATCCTTCTACTACTTCTTCTGATTCCGTTGGTGTCTCTACTCAGCTTGAGATGCATCCTTCTGCTCTTGAACATAAAAACACCTCAGACGATTTGAAGCACGCAAAGCCCTTAAGATCTGGAACATTAGGAGTGTGTAGTGATCCTTACTGTACCACTTGCCCTTCTCATTACAACCATAAGGCAGCTCTTATTCCTCATTCCACAGGCTCTTCATATTCTGATTCCACGGTGAAGTTTTAGGTTTTTGTTTACTTGTCATAAACAAAAAATATCTTGATGCTCAAGTAATGTTACTGAAACAGAGTATTTTGTTTTCGTGCTAGGTCCATAACATTCTGGATGGTGATGCTACACGTTGTGATGGGCGATTTGCTTCATCTGTTATCATGCTTTCTGAAATCGTGAATCCTCATAACAAAATTTTTAAAAGATGGAGTAAATTCTTCGCCTTATCATGCTTGCTAGCTATTTTTATAGATCCTGTCTTCTTCTTCCTTGTAAAAGTCGACCAGGTATGTTTTTCCCTTCAGCGATATCTCTCTCTCATCTTTTGCTTCTCCTATTTTGTTAGTTTTCCTTTGAACCACTTTTTTTACCATCTTTCTTACTGTAGCGAAACAAATGCATTCGGATTGACTGGCCGATGGCAGACGCATGTGTTGCCGTTAGAAGTGTAACAGATTTTATATTTCTTATGAACATTCTACTTCAGGTATATCTCGTTTACTTACATATTTCTCCATCTGTTGGCTTTGATGCTGACTTCTTCCATTTCCATATCTACTGCAGTTCCGATTGGCCTACGTAGCTCCAGAGTCTCTTGTGGTTGGTGCTGGCGAGTTAGTTACTGATCCGAAGAAAATTGCCCTCCATTATCTCCGAGGAAAGTTTATCCTTGATTTGTCCGTAGTGCTGCCACTCCCTCAGGTATTGTAATGTTTAGAGCTACTACTGGTTTTAAGTTATGTACGTTCATTTACACACTCAGATTCTTCCCTTTGTTTCCAGATATTGATATTAGGGATAATACCAAAACACTTGGGCACCCAGGAAGACCTTGGGAAATACTGTTTACGAGCTGTAGTTCTTTTACAATACATTCCAAAGTTATGTAGACTTCTACCATTTCTTGCTGGACAAACACCAACCGGATTTATATTTGAGTCAGCTTGGGCTAGTTTTTTCATTAATCTTTTCACCGTCATGCTTGCTGCACATGTTGTTGGCTCTTGCTGGTATCTTTTTGGTCTGCAGGTATGAAAAAAGTCTCAAAATGTCCTGAGCTACAGAAGATGCATATGTTTAAAGTGATTTATATGGATTCTTCTCATTCTCTGTTTCCCTTTTTCTTTTGTTTCTTACAGAGAGTTAATCAATGCTTTCGACATGCTTGCGGTAAGCTTGACAGAGGATGTGCAGATCTTATAGATTGTGGTATTAATCGAAATAGCAGCGATTTACAAGTACGAGCTGCCAGCTGGAGAGATAATGCTAGTGCCATTGCTTGTTTCCAAGCAGATGGTTTTTCTTATGGGATCTATTCAAAAACAGTCAATCTTACCACACACTCTTGTATCTTCACAAGATACACTTACTCTCTCTTCTGGGGTTTTCAGGTAATTGGGTTTTTTTTTCAGTTTTTGAGTAGCAAACTTAAAAACAAGTACTCAATAGTTTTGCATTGATTCTTTTTTCAAAGCAAATCAGCACTCTTGCTGGTAACCAAGTCCCAAACTACGATCTTTTGGAGGCCCTCTTTACTATGAGTATCATCGGATTAGGACTTTTGCTTTTCGCACTTCTTATTGGTAATATGCAAATTTTTCTACAAGCTCTTGGGAAAAGGTAGATAAATCCTTCTTTACATCACTATACATAATTAATATTTCAAGACATAATGGTTGGTCTTATGAGTTACTAAGTACTGTAGTCTGGTTATTTTGATTTGTCCATCTAAGGAATATGGAAATGACACTAAGACGGCGTGATGTGGATCAATGGATGAGCCATAGACGGTTGCCAACTAGTATAAGAAAGTATGTGGGTGGACTATCCCTTTTAATTATATATTGCTTCTAAGTTGAGGATTCGCGTTTTGAAGAATTGCATTTATCTGATCAAACATTATTCAGGAGGGTGCGAGATGCTGAGAGGTTCAACTGGGCTGCTACTAGAGGCGTTAACGAAGAACTGCTCCTTGAGAATATGCCTGATGACCTTCAAAAAGATATAAGACGACACCTCTTCGAATTTCTCAAGAAGGTAAACATTAGAGCCCAGTTATGTAGTGTTTCAAAGAGCTACTTCTACAATCTAACTGTATAGGAGCTAGACTGCTGCTGAAACCAAAGTAATAGTTATGATATCACAGATTAACCAAGCTGAAAGTGGGTAGACTTATTAAACTGTTGATGGGTTTGCAGGTGAACATATTTCGTGATATGGATGACTCAATCATTGATGCTATCGGTGAGAGGCTGCAACAGAGGACATACATAAAGAACACAGTGTTACACAGCGGAGGTCTAGTTGAGAAAATGGGATTCATAGTGAGAGGTACGGTGGAGAGCACTGATGAGAGCGGTTGTAAGCTAATACTATCGGAAGGTGACGTTTTTTGTGAAGAGCTCTTCACTTGGTGCCTTGGCTCTTCTGTAAAACACGGTACCACCCCTTTTTGACTCTCTATGGTTATAAATCTCAAAGTTTTGGGTTAAAAACTCAGATGACACTTCATCATGGAAAAACTTGGAATTGAATTATGTTTTGAAACCTTCAGGTGGGACGATGATAGATATGAAACCAAAGGGATTGGTTAGCAACAGCTTTGTCACGTGTATTAGTAACGTGGTGGCGTTTTGGCTGAGTGTAGAAGATCTTGAACATGTAAAGAGCTTGTTGATCTCGACTCGAGAGTACCAAGGAGCCATAGAGTCCAGAGAGCCATAATTACGTACAATTAGTCCATGTCCGAGGCTGGCTTGGAGAAACCGAAGAAGACGGCTTCAGAGCGCGGCCGTGCCTACTTGCGAATTGTGCCAATATTAATATATTTAAATAAATTTACAAAAAAAAAAAAAAAAAAAAAAAAAAGATTATTGATATATATAATTGTGTTATAAACTAAGATGCTTCACTTGAGGAGGGAGGATGGATTAGGAACATATATATATATATATATATATCTTCTTATATCTATCTTTTTTTTTTCTTCTTTTAATGTTAATGATTATTGATATAGAAATTAAATATCTTCTTATATTGCATTGCAGGGTACCGATTCTTCATTTTGTTTGATCTTGCAAAGATTTTTTTTTTTTGTGAAATTGTGTTTCTAGCATTATCCTGCCTTCTCAAATATACAAGTTGGAGACATTGGCAAATGGTACTAGACAACTAGACCATAAGGTACCACAACGAAATTGGTACTAAACTAGCTACTAGACAATCTAGAGTCTAGGTCTAGACCACAAGGTTAATTTACCACAACGAAGTATTAATTAGTCTATCCACTATATATTGGTTATCACTCAATCAACATCATTATCCGTAAAGCTAATAAGTCTCTTAACAAATATGACAAAATGTTTTCTATTGCATATTGTACTTCATAGCTTAAGTAATTTGAATTCTTCAAGTTTTCGTAATCATAAAATTTGCATATATGTATAATATCTAATCATAATCGTGTAGCAGGGTCCTTGATCACTATTAATGTATCATATTTTACTTTTTGAGTCACTATTACGGGTTATTTAAATTATTATTAAGAGCATTCACAATGGTGATTTTTTGGGGTGTTTAAGTTGGGTCTTAAAAATAAAAAAAATATACATTAATTGATTTTGAATCCAATTTTAGACACTTATTTGTTAAAAGTGTCCTATTTAACACACTTTCATTGGATTTAGACACTCATGTGTTTTTTTTTTAAAATTATTATTTTAGACACCTATCAAAAATGTCACCATTGAACATATCCTAATTAGCATGATTTTTGGATCTGGATTAAAGTTTAATATCCTTTGCATGCATGTGACGTCATTGCGCTACTTCAGTTATTACGTAACGAAAAAATTCCTAAAACAAACACGGCCAATCAATCAAACATACATTACATACATGTATATAAATATATTTATATTATGCTAATATATATAGCGCAATCAAACTGGAAACTTTATTTACAACGAAGGAAGCGTAAGGAGCTTTGCGAGTAACGTTTGTCAAGAATCTCCAGAAAAGATAAAGCGAAAGATAAAAACAAACAAAAAGAAGGACGAAGAGAGCAAAAAGGAAAGAAAGAGAGATATATATAACGATATATATCTATATTATTAAAGAGAAAAATAATGATTAATTAATCAATTTAGTGACCATGTAATTAGTTTGTATATGTGTATATATATATATATATATATGTACAAGTTTGAGTAGGAGATGATAAACGAGGTGTAAGACAAGAACCCGACATTAATTGTTAATACATCGTCTCCGACAATTATTATGGCTCCGGTGGGATTACCTCCAGGCTTTAGATTTCATCCGACGGACGAAGAACTCGTAAACTATTATCTGAAAAGAAAGATCAACGGTCAAGAAATCGAGCTTGATATCATCCCCGAGGTTGATCTCTACAAATGTGAGCCATGGGACCTTGCAGGTACGTATGTTTAACCTAATTCTATCACATTTTCAGTAACTGGACTACTAGTAGACAATTCTATTCTAATCTTTGGCGAGTTGTAGTCATATTCCTTTTTGCGCTATATATATATATATATATATATATTGATCACATCAACTGGTTTTTAATTTAATTGTTGTGATGGATAAATAAAACTGTAGAGAAGTCGTTTCTACCAAGTAGAGATCCGGAATGGTACTTTTTCGGGCCACGTGACCGGAAGTATCCAAACGGGTTTAGGACGAACCGAGCTACGAGAGGTGGGTACTGGAAATCAACCGGGAAAGATCGGAGAGTGACGAGTCAGAGCAGAGCCATTGGGATGAAGAAGACTTTGGTTTATTATAAAGGAAGAGCTCCTCAAGGGATCCGTACTGATTGGGTTATGCATGAGTATCGTCTCGATGATAAGGATTGTGACGATCCCTCTTCCCTCCAGGTATTTTTAAAGATCGATCACAATGTATCGTTCTTTCATCGCCTCGATCGATCTATTTACCAAATGATATATGTAGTAATTAGTAAAGTACGTAGTTACTAAACATATAATCAAATTCTAACTTATATACAAACAAACCTATAATTATGTATAGAGAGATGCATGGCTATTAAATTTGTTATACTGTATATAAAAATAACATATTTTCCCCCATTTTTTTTAAGTATATACATTAATAAAAAGAGATGTGTGAATTTAATATTTTAATCAAGTCGTATAAGCCTGATACAATAATATATATTCGTTTCTTGCTGTACGCTGACAAAAGCTTAGGGTTTCGCTTTGTCTTTACTGTGACGAAGACGAAAGTTATATTTAATTATCCATTATATAAGACAAAAATATACTCATATCAATTCTATATTCTTTTATTTAAACATGACTTTCATATACTTAAATATACTCGAATAAGTAGAGAAAATTCAAGGTCAAGTAGTACTTAAGAGTTAAGACATTCTAAAATATTGGACATATATAAACTGTTTGGTGCAGGACTCGTATGCATTATGTCGGGTGTTCAAGAAGAACGGAATATGTTCGGAGTTGGAATCAGAACAGCAATTACAAATGGGACAATGTAGCTTCACGACAGCGTCAATGGAGATCAATTCGAGTAATAATTTCAATAATAATAACGAATACGAGACAATGTCGCCGGAAGTGGGAGTATCCGCCTGCGTGGAAGAAGTAGTCGACGATAAAGACGAGTCGTGGATGCAGTTTATCACAGATGACGCATGGGACACGTCATCTAACGCCGCAGCAGCTATGGGACATGGTCAAGGTGTTTATTGACTAATTATAAAGAGCCAAATTAAAGAGTATTGGAGATTTGGAGGCAAAAGATCAAAGAGAAGAATTATAGAAATTATTGGGCAAATAACGTAAAAACTTAGGTACACTTTTGTTGTACTTTATATATACATAATCGTTGAAATAAAACCTGCGGGTTCTATATATGGTTTTTAACTGAATTTTATTTTCTCTTCTTCTAATTGTGGGAATGTGTGGGAAAATCACGTGATTTGATTGGATATTGTATTTAATTGTATTTTCGTTTTTTTTGTTTTATCTTACCTTTTTCATGTTGTTGGATTGATGATAGTATGATCCACTGATTTGACGGCTCTATGGATCACGGTGCCTTTGTTCTTTTTCCTCACATGGGTGTAACCAGATCGAGTTAATGGATGGGGAAATTTGGGTTTTTTTACTTTACTACTTGTTCTTTCTTTTCTTCACTATATTTTTAGTCTTACACAATAGCGTGAAAACCAAGTTACATTCTACTTTTTAGGTCAAATATATATTCATTGTCAGGTAACCTTTTTCATGACCATATGGACTGAGAGACCATGATGTTTACAACAATCAAATGTGATTTCCAATTGACATCCAGTGTTTCTAGCTATAATGAATGGTAATATAAACTTTTTAAACTATAATCACTCATATTCGCCAAGTATTAATAAAAAAAAGTAGTGAAAAATATATTGCAAAAAAAAAAAAATATTTAATCGTATTTCTTTTGGTGGTTCTCTCTATGTAGATTCTATTAAATAAATAGGACAGAACAAGTAAAAGGAAAAAGTGAGGGGTTCGATGAAGTGTAAATCTAAGATTCTGATCTCACTCTCATCCAAAAAGAAGATCCCTTGCCTTGCGATCAAGGAGATTGGTCTTTCTTTTTTTCTCACGCATCTACGATCATCTCTCTTTCTACTTCTACACTTTGTGAACTGATCTCGATTACCAGAAAATAACATATACATCTCATGTTCTTTTTAACACAACTATATACATAATTACATATACATACATAAGCTCAGCTTCAGCTTTCAAAATCTGCCATTGTATTTTTGAACCTGCCACTCATCACCATATGTCTGGCGTTTACATTACATATGTACATCTTCCACATTGGAACTTGTCCAAAGATTTATATATCCTAGCTAATATGAAATTTGCAAAATGGGTATTGGGTTAGATCGAAACCCTAGAATTGTAAAAGAGACTTGTTTGTAGATAATTTTTGACAAATGCCTTGTTGTGGCCTTGTGGGGACTTGGGAGTCATTAACTGATTCTTGAACAAGAATGAACATTTTTTAAAAACCAGAAGCTCAAGAACGTGTGTCTCACTATCCTCATCTACATTGGTCAGTCTTTCGTTCTCTTTATGTTGTGTGTGTCTATACCCAAGTCACGTTAATCTATTGTTTTTTAATCCAATATAGCGCTTTCTAAAGTTGTATCTTGTACCATATTTCGATTGGTAGAAGATGCATGTAGATATTAACATATTAAGATATTAAGAACTTAGCGAAAATTCAAGAAGGCTCATGTACTATATAGTTTATTTCCAAATCCCCACATGTACTTAAACAGAGCATAAAAGAAAGCTAAACAAAATCAATTTTCAAAGAAGGGAACTTGATGCTATATGGTAAGGAACCGAGACCAAACAGGGAAGATAGAGACAGTGAGAAAACATAGCAATCCCAGAATGTATCTGAATCTTCTTGAACATATCTCCCCTCACCATATAGACGCAAGCCACTTTATTTTCTCCGTCGGCACAACACATGATAAGTGTCTTGTCAAAGATGAAGTACCTAATGCCACAAATCTTATAAACTAGCTTCGGCAAGTTGGTTGTTGGCAAAGTCATCAAGTTGATCCACACGGCATCCTCCTCTCTGTCGATATTCGTCTTCGTTTCCCAAATCTCAATCTTACCAGTTTCGAAGCATTGCCTGAACAAGGATAGCCGATCTTCCTTGAAAACAGAGAGGACAACTTCACTTCTATCAAAGTCCACCGGACAAGGCAGGAGACAAAAGGGTTTGAATATCTCCTTGGAGAAATCAAAGATTCGGATGTAAAACTCACGAGTCTCGCCATTAAAAGAAAGCCAGTAGAGATTCCCGTTCACGGACAAAGGAGGATCCCTGGAGGGCCACTGCTCATAAGGGGCATCATCAATATACCTCAACGTGCGGGAAGAACACTCGTAGATGGCAAGTCTTTTGTAACCTACCTCGAGACCGGGTCTGACTCTACGGTATCGAAAAAAATATCCCAAGATTTTGTAACCCATTTCGGGCCTGCTACTGTCGTATCCTACTCCGACAAATTTGAAACGTTTCTTTTTGTAATCGAACCATGCAACCTGTCTCAACCACGGATTCCAAACCGCAATACCGTGCCTGAAAAAGTTACGAAATAACAACCCATCGCAAGCCGTGATGGTTGTATCTTCCATCTCCGTAGGCTGACATGGAAAATCATAGGGTAGCTCTTGCAGCCCTATTGTTCCCCTCGGATCGATTTCTATCGAGTACATCTTCTTCGATTCGGTCAGGAAGATGAATTGAGGACGGGCACAAGCCAAGTGGTTGTTTACGAACCTCTTGTCGTTGAAAAGACCGTTCCACTGTTTACATACTGTCCTGAACCGAACAAGAGATCGAGGTGGGAGCCGAGACAGTATCTCTTCCTCCACATCCCAAGGTAACTTGACCGACGCCATCAGGTGTTCTGTTTTACAATTCCTTTTTTTCATGGTGAAACTGTTTTTATTATTTTAGCTTCTTTAATGATCGAATTATATCTATATATATATTGGAGATTTTGTCCCAATGACAAGAGGAAGTAATTTTTTTTCATTTTTTTTGGTTCAATTGTTTTTATACTTTTAGCTGATTAAAAAAAATGTCTGCAATTTGCTTACAGGTCTGGACTTTAAAGATCATAATAAAATTCTACTAGATATTGCCAACGGCATTGAGCAGATGAGTAAACAATCAAAGCTGACAATGATTAATTGGATGCTGCTACAACACAAGAACATTGATACGAAGAGTTTTGATAAATTCTCAATAACCAGAACAGAGCATAACTAAATATATACATCTCAACGATCTCTCATCCCTGCATAAGAAGAATCTCGTAGATATCTGTCCTAATGTTCAGTTCCTTGTCCCGCATCACTTCTTGTAAATCTGACATCTCTTTCACCGTAAGGACTGAGCTCAGCTTCCTAAACCCATCCAGCCATAGTTTTTTCGACCTGCCATGCCATGCCACATTATGTTATGAATTAGTTCTCGATAGTATAAGAAATCTGGTGAAAGAAATTTGTGGTTATATGCTTCTACCATGGGCATGCATTTATAGCTCTGAAGTATATCCTTCTAGCTGCTGATGGATTGTGTGCGATGTCCATCTCATATGCAATGTAGCAACGCCATAGAATGACCGAGTTTTTTAGTGTATCTTGTGCAAATGCCCTTTCAAACAATCCACGGATTCTGTGTGAGGACCCTCCTTTACTCAACTCATAAGAAAGTGCAAATAGCCAAACAACGGCAGATGAACTCCTGCATGATTAACATATTAAAACTAGTTTAGCATCAATACGTAAATCTACCTTGTTCTAGGAGGAAGACCATAAACATGTAACTGTTCAGCTTTAACCATTCAAGCTAAGCATCCATATCTAAATTAGGCAGTTCTCGTGAGATAAGAGGGTTTATTTTTAACAGGTTTGTGAAAAATCTTACTTGCGGGAGTAGTCATCAAACATCATTCTCAGTCTATGGGATGTCATACGGCGATTACAGATGTCCACCAAAGCTCGATAAAGCTCCGGATTGAGAGGATACTGCTGCAGTCCTTCTGATATGGGCTTCCAAAGTTGTGACAAAGTTAGATCGTCCTGGTGTCTCTGAAGCATTCTCACATAATAATTGAACAAGAGCTCGAGTTGATGGCTTTGACTTTTTCTTCCTGGAAAATTCATAATAGCCCAAAATCAGATAAACGGTGCTTGCATGATACACACTTTTAAGTTATTGTACATGGAAAACATTTCTGATGCAGTCATGTATACTAGTTGGAAATCAGTAAGAGAACCCCAAGGGATATTGATCATGGAAATAACCTGGAAGAACAGAACTGAACATGTGCTCTAGGATCTCAACAGCGGCAGAAAGATCATTTGTTAACTCCTCAAATAGAGCTGCCGAACTAACAAGAGCTGCTGATTGATCATCAGTGACACCATGAGACCATGCGGATTGTATCTTCTTAAGCTTCTCTCTGAACCCTTGGCGTGCTCTAAGGATTTGCATGCTTGAAGACTGGGAAGTATAAGGAACATAAGCTAGACCACTTCCCAGGTAGCACAAAATGTGCATAGCACGAGATGATGATTCTGTATCCTTAGCTCTGAGGCTACTATTTGCTATTTCTGATTCAGCATACCATAAACATAGCAACGAAGCGTTATACTGTAATTCCTGCAATCATAGGTAAAATAAAATTAGCATCGCTTTTGCAAGAAATCCAACGGAAACGCGGAAATTGGGCTGATGTTTCTCTGCACAAGTGCACCAAAAAAAAAAAGTCAAATAAGAAAGCCTATTCGAACTATATCCACTAGGCCATGCTTCCCTATATATTACCCAGAAGGGTCTGTCCTATACAAATAGCTCTACTATGATCCGTCCATGAGATATTACCCTGTGCAAGCTCAAGTGGCAGGGCACCAGTTTCCGGTACCCATAAGTGAATCTTTGATTCAGCAATTAACACAAAACCATGGTAACTGATCTAGAAAGAAAAAAAAGGTGGAAACATGAAACGTTGTATCATATGCTAACAACATAACCAAAACATCTGAAACTAACCTTAGGGAGGCCACAGATAGAAGTCAGTGCCATGTCAAAGACTCGTCTTGCATGTTTCATATTTCCAGAAGCAGCTTCTCGCTGTGCATAAACTCCACAGAGTAGTAGATCCTGTTCATAGAGAAGGAATCAGTTCAGGTTAACTAAAGAAAAAAACAGACCCCTCCAACAAATTGGAATGGGGCGTACCTGCCGGTCACTTTTCAAGAGACGTTTGGCCAAAGCTTGGCATGGAGTAGTTGCTGCGTCACATGTATTCATATTTGTTACAAAAAGCTCTTCTGCAACAAGGACAGCTTCTTCCAGAATGTAGTTTCGCGGAAAAACATTTAGACAAAGTAAGATGGCATTACGGAGAAACTTCATCATCTCAGTCCGCATAGATATGTCGCAGCTGCCACCTAAAAGAGATCCCAAGCTGAAACCGTTGGTGCTATCTGATTTCGACAAACATTCATGTACACTTCTCAAGTTTTCTAACATAGAATCTGACAATGTTTCAAGGCTACTTATTTTCTCACTCCACGACAAACTGTTGCTAGAAGTCCATGGAGGAATATGTGCACCGAAGAAATCAATAAACTGGTATACCAGAGATAGTCGGGCCTCATCTGAACGTAAGGAAAATAGATATCCATTTATATCTTCATATAGTACAACACTTGAAAGTTGCTCTTCATCTTCTCCCTCGCCCATTTCATCAACACTGGAGAATTCACCTATTAACGGATGATGCACGGTTAACCTCATCATGCATGTTTACTGTTTTTAAGATAAAAGTGTAAGCCAATCCTATCAAACATATCTACAGAGACTGAACTTTATCAACTAATATGGCTCTGGAATGACAGAAAAGGCTGAGCGACTAGTCCTACATGGACAAAAGCTCACCCAATAGACACATTTAGACCTTTATATGATCCAAGAAAAAAGATGAACAAAACCATATAGAGATAATGATGGTAAAGGTAGTGATATACCAGCTTTCCGAGTAGGCATCCATTGACTGAGATCTCGAGAAACCTCTTCTTCAAACCATTTAACCCAAGTTGATGTATCTTTGACCTCATCACTGGCCGCTGCATTGACATTAATGCCCAATGATTTTAGCATAGCTTCAGTATCATCTTCAGGTTTGCTATTTTCGTCATCCATTTCCTCATCCAGACTCTCTCGAGCAACATCAACCTCTACAGTGTTAGCGGAAGCAATACTATCTCCATTTCTACCTGAGACCTGTTCTGTCCAACCTGTCCAACCACCTACGTCATTGTCATCAGAGGATTCTTCTTTCAGAATCTTATGCCTGTTTTCCTCCTCTTTCTCCAGCCACAGTGACCATCCAAAAGCTCCTTCTTCTCCAACTCGAGCACCATTACTGCTCCAAAAGTGCTCAAACAGTCTTAATTTACTTTGTTCAGTAAGCAACAAAGATGGACAAAAGATGCTAAATTCCAGTTCAGCTTGAAATAACGCTGTGGCCAACTCCTGGTAACCAGCCTGCCATTCAAACCTGCAGAGACTAACTAGCATATCGACTAGAACGAGTTCCTGCTGGATGGCAGCAGAATCCAATGGTTCAGATGTTGTATCCACCTGCATAATCAAATAAATAAAATTAGACCTTAACAATGTCAAACTGCAAATAATACGATAATCAACTATGTCAGCGATTAAAGAAAGTAAAGAGACACCAGAAATAGAACTAAGTGAGGGGAATAAAACAGATGGACTCGAAATGACTTGTGACAGTAAACAGATAAGTATTAAAGTGATTCATCAACCCTTAATCAGTTAGCACTAAAAAATAAGAACCTGCCTATGGCGCTTGTTGCAAGCAGAAGAAAGAGCCTGGATTGCATAAGAGTACATTTTCCTCACTTCCGAAACTTTGAATCTGGAGAACTCCCCTTGAACAACACATAAAAACTCCCTCCATAACTTGTAGCTAGCGGAATTCTGCATAAGTGCCTTTTCCCACCTGCTGATTAATGCATCGGCGTTGTCTCTGCTTCGGTATGCCTTGAGAAGTGCAAGCAACAGTTCTTCACTATCTGGATTAAGTTCAAAAGCCTTCTCAAGTATACTAATCTTCTTCTCTAAAGTCTGCAGGCGAACTCCTTTCTGAGATTGCATACTTGAAACCTTGTCTTGAAAGTTAGCAAATGCTAGCCATGCCTTTTCATCATGGGGACGCTCCCTCGTCATTTTGTTAAACTCTCGCGTTTTATCCAGCACGTCATCCTCCCATGATGCTCCCATCGTTGAGTCCTTTGATAGAACATCTTCCTCGTCACTTTCTTGAACAGCCTCACCTTCCTCCAGTGGAATGAAATGATCAAAGTTGGAATCCACAGCTTCCCTTGAAGCAGATAAACGAATCCGCTTGAAATTCTTGTTGCGTTCCATGGCAGCATGTTTTGCATACCAATATCGGGTATCAGACTTAGCTCTTCCCTCCAAAGAATCAATATCAATCTCTGTGTCAAGCATAGAACTACGCCGATTCCGCAAATAAAACCTCAGAGAACCTGTCCCAGAAACTCTTTGAGAATTGTCAAGTTTATAACGAGGAACATTCATCCTGCATTGTAAAAAACGGAAGCAGATTCTTTTCAGTATCCACCATAGACTTAAACACGCATTGCACAGAACACGAAATCAAACCAGCCATAACAAGAGAGGTATGAAAATAATAAGCAAAGTACCTGTAGATGGAACCATAAACCAGATTATCTGGATCAGGACGAGTGTCCAAGTAATAATCCTTGACAGGCTTCGAATAGTATTCATCAGAGTCCCTAACTGATGATTTCTTAGAACGAGATTCATCAGGCGCAGTACCACCACTCTTCCGCTTCTTCTTTTTGTCCCCCTTCCTCTTCCCCTTGTCGTCATCAGACTCCCAGGACGCTTCTTCTTCAACCAGATTGTAAACCTTAGGCTGATTAGCTTCAAAAGTATACCCATCAGGATCTCCTTCTTCATCTTCGTCTTCGTCGACCACGGATACGGAAGGAGCGGTCGAAGCGCCGGCGTTGATGACGGAGAGATCCGTCGTGAAGCTGGCGTTGCGGAGCCATTGAGGAGTACTGGAAATAGCTGAGATGGATTTCGGCGAAGTAGGAAGGACGGGGAACAATCCACCTGTAGTTACCGGAGCTCCGTCGCCGGCCTCTGGTGTATTCGACATCTTCATCTACCGGGAAAAAAAAACGCACCGCGCTATATTATTTTATATGCAAAGGTTCGTGAAATAGGCCTATATATTGGGCCTATAGTATGGGCTCGAATAATTTGTAAGTTTTACTCTTTTCTACTGAGCCCTATATATGTATACTGCATGTTGAAATAATTGAAAACTCGACAATATAAAGTTTAGAATATATAAATTTGTGAAATGAGAAATAAAATATTTAAATAAGCAAATAATAAGAAACATATGACAAAAACAATGTAAAAGAATTAGATTTTAAAACGAAAAAGATGGTTAGATAATTACAGTTTCAGCTATACAAAGAAATTGTTCAAAATCCATACAATTTTCATAACAGGAAGAAGTAATCTAAAACTTTATATAATCGAGTAAGATACTTAGTAGTAGACCAGATGTTACGAATAACCTACGAATACTGACTGCATAGTATACATAACTTGTTTGTTTGAGGTTTTGGTGCTAAGTTCAAGGCGTTGGAATGAGTTCGTTCTTTGGCGCTTCCATTGGGAGGTTATGGTCGGTCATTTGCCTGTAGGTGAAGCTGTTCCTCGTGAATGTTCACGTGTAAGAGCTGAAAATGTTTCTGACCTTGTTGTATATTAGTTGTATATGTGTGACTATTGATCATTTGGTATCAGCATTTTGTTTCACTCGTAGCTTGTGAACTATAGTCCCTTATTCAATTTTCATTTTTGCCAAATGCTTTCGAGATCAGCTTATCTATATGTTTGTAGCCGGTGACATTTATATAATGCAATGTGTGTGTGGATTGCTATTGTTTTTGCAGTCATATGCTATTTTGTTTTACAATATATGGTTTGGCTGGGTTGGTTTCAGTTAAACTCTTTCTACTTATAGTATTATCAATATAAATATAATTCCAAGAAAAAAGAAAACAAAAACAAGTAGTTCCCGTCGAATGGTCTAAAGTAAAACCTTATTAGTTAAATACCAAGCACATGATAAAGTCATTCAACAGACAATATTTCTCTTGTGTTCCACAAGGCGTTTCCAATACTTGGTGATATCCTCCAATGACATCTTTGTAGTCTTCACTTCAACTTCATCACCACTAACAGCTGCTGCCGCAGCTATATGCGCGATTCGGCTAGGAAGCCCTTCAATCTCTTTTAGTACTTGAATGATATGTGTGATGAGTCTATCTGCGAGGCCTCGGCTAAAGTCTTCTCTGATCACAACTCTTAGTACAGCAATGTGTTGCGCATCTGCAGGCATGGTGTAAGCTGGTATGATCCACCCAAATTTTCTCAGAGACTCTGCGATCTCAAACACCGTATGTTTGCTACTGTCTTTGAGAGAGAATGCCACTAGTGGCACGCCGATATCTTTAGAGAGAATGTGGAACTTCCCTGTCATCTCTATCCCTTCTCTCAGCCTCCTCGCGTTGTCCATGCAGTTTTCCATTATGTTCTTGTATCCCTAATTTTATTTCCAAGAAGGATCATTTAATAAAACAAGATGTCATCTAGACAAGAATAAGATGAAAGTATGAAACTGTTATGTAAGATATGCAAGGGAACAAGTACCTCAAAGCCTAGTCGGATAAACTGGTAGTACTGAGCAATGATTTGACTGGACCCTGCAAAAAAATAGAATCGAGTTTTACTTTAAAGTAACTGTGATGATGATCAATTGATTGGCCAAGAAAATGGTTACAAACCTTTCGAGAAGTTGAGAGTGAAAGTGGGTTGATCTGCTCCTAAGTAGTTGATGTGAAAGACAAGGTCCTCTGGCAAATCATCTTTTGTTCTCCAGACAATCCAACCAACTCCTGCATACACAAGTCCATACTTATGGCCACTGACATTGATGCTCTTCACCCATGGAAGTCTAAAGTCCCATTCAAGATCAGGGTAGAGGAAAGGAGCAATGAATCCCCCACTAGCTGCATCAACGTGAATAGGAGTTTCCCAACCAGTCTCTGCGTTTTTCTCAGCTAAGAGATCGTTCAATAGCTTCACATCCTCAAACTCTCCGGTAAGTGTTGATCCTAGAATTGCTGCAACACAGATTGTGTTCTCATCCACCATCTCTACAGCTTTAGCTGGGTCCATCACGTAATAGTCTTCATTTAGTTTCACCTCTTTGAGCTCTACCTCAAAGTATCTTGCAAATTTCTCCCAGCACACCTGCCCGGATGAAAAAACATACACACAAGCTTAAAATGTCTTTATATTTTGAAGAAACGGATCAATAACCAAAGCAGATTTGAGATGTTGGAAGGATGGGAAGAAGTTCATTGAGACCTGAACATTAGCTCCAGTTACAATGTTAGGCTTATCAGTAGGTAGACCCTGAGCTCTTCTCCTCTGTTGCCATTTCCTTTTGAAAGCTAAACCGGCAAGCATTATAGCCTCTGATGAACCAACAGTTCCACAGCCAATAGCAGCCTCGTCTTCTCCAACGGGAGCATGGAATAAGTTAGCTATCATATTTACACACCGGTTCTGAACACGAGAGAATAAAGCCAAATAAAAATGTATTAGAATTGAGAAACAGTCTTGACTAAATATAGAAAAGGAAAGCTGATGGGGAGAGAGAAGAACCTGGAGTTCAGTAGTGACAGGATATTCATCCATGTCAACATAGTTTTTATTCACAGAATCCATGATGAGTTTGTCACACTCAGGTTCCATCCAAGTTGTGACAAAGGAAGCTAGGTTAAGCCTGGGATTGCCATCAAGCATCAACTCATCATTGATCACTTGATAAGCAGCGTCTTTCGGCATGGAATTGTCCGGCATCTTAAACCTGTTTTAATATATGCAAACAAAAAACATAACTGTAAATATTGTAACATAGAAAGAATGAAAAAGACTAAAATGAGAAAGAATCCAGAAAAATGCAGAGAGAGAGAGAGGAACCTGGGAACAACAGCACGGACATATCTGGAAGCAAAAGTGGAATGCAAATGCTCTTCGGAGTCAGAGTTGGTTGCGAGCACCATTGTTGTGTGTTTGAGTTATGCTGTAATGTTTGAGAGATCAGAAGAGGAAAAATAAATGTCAGAAAAAATATAAAGAAGGTTAAAAAGTTACACTCTCTTAACTAATTTAAGACATTCATATAACTGACTCCCTTCTTTCTGTTCCCTTTGACCCTCTCTTCCCCTTGAATTGTGCTTTAAAAAAAACTCTTTGTCCTTAAATAACTAAACAGAGAACAACATCATATAAACAGAGCCGCATATTATCCATCGAAATTATAGAATAATCAATCAATCTCTCGCTATAGACTTGTCTTACATTGAATGCCCCCAAGAGACATATATACTACACCAAAACATACTATGAGGCACGATTAGAACAGCCTATATACTTGTTGAGAGAGCAAAAAGGGATCCACAAAGATACATCTATTTCAATATAGATTCATGTTTATCTCCTATATGTATATTCATTGAGATATTTGGGAATCTAGAAAGATGCTAATATTAGTTGCATTAAAGAAAAAAAAGAAGAAGAAAGATGCTTATATCATCAGATGAAAAGACAAGAAACATTTTTCTTTCTCAGAGTCAATACATATATAGTCTCGTTCTCTCCGGAAGTCAAAACTCTCACAGTATTACGCACCACCAAAAAAAATTGCATAAACGGAGAGCGCCCTCGCAGAGTCAGAAATCTTAAGCGGTACATACACGAGAGCCAATAGTGCCCATAAAGCCTCTCACCAAAATCCCAATTCATATATCCGGGGAGAATAAAAGAAGAATCTTCAGGGGGGATCACGATCAGCTCTGATACTGCTCCTTCACGGCTCTTGCTGCGGCACTAAACCATCCTGCTGCAGCCATTGCACCTGGATCTGGAACCGTTGCAAGAATCTCTGCAGATACATAGCTTGATCTCCCAGCCTGTGTTACACCCATCTCATCCATCATCTCCAAATGAAACCATTTAACATAACAATTGCATACCGAAATGGTAAGCTAAACTCACCTGTGCTTGCATCTGTATGGTTGATTCCGCTCCTGCAGTTGCTGCTTCAGCTGACAGAATGAAAGCAGCTATCGGATCTTCTCCTGCACTCAGCTTCTGTTCTTATCAAAAACAAAATCTCATTACTACTTGCAAGTCGCAATATCTAAATCTTCAGTGTGAAAAGAAAGTGAGCTGCTCTTTTTCACCTCCTCAAGGACTTGTGAAGCTGGGATGAGAGCATCTAGCATTGTTCGGTAGCCTGCAGTTGCTCCACCATACTTGCTGACTGAAGTGATTGATGATTTGAGTGCTTCAGACCCTGATTCAAAATAACGTTTACTATCAAAACAAGCCTGTGCCTTTTCGAATACTAACTAACCACATATCAGCGAGCATGATCTCACAGTGTTTAGGAGTGATATCTGACTGAGCCTTAGCTTTTAGCTCCGCGTATGCTGCCTTGCAGAGGAGATGGTAACTGTTTCCACAAGAGAACCCAGAATGTCACTGTACTAATAAATGCCAACAGCATGGGCTGACTATAACGAAGATAACATGAAATCATTTCTAAACTTACATTATTCCGCTTGTCCCCCCCATGGCTCTTCTGACTGATGAACCAATCTCATTAACTGTCTCTGCAGCATCATTGAGTGGATAACTAGAAACAAAAAGAGTCATGTTTCAAATATATTTGTCAACAAGCTTTGTGAAGAACTCAACATAAAGAGAGGTATATGTGGCAGTGAGAGTAACAAATAGACTCACTAATTTTTCATGTCCTCCAGAATAGCTGTTGCACCCCTGTACATCTATACAATTGATGCAGGGCCATTTAAATAATATTAAATGAACAAAATATAAGTATGCACAATGGCAACATCTAAAAACAAGACTTACTGTTGATCCACAATCACCATCGCCAACTTTTCCATCCCATTCGTTCAAACTATCCTTTAGACTAATGATCACAGTTGCTGCTGCTTGAATAGCTGCCTCAAGGATTCGACCTTCTTTGCTCAGCTCATGAGGTCGGCTTTGAGACTGTTATTGACAAGTTTTCATGAAATTTACCAAAAACATTTGTCACCAACCCTTGCAACCTCTACAAAATCTATCTTTATCAAACTTGTAATGCAAACCTCGGCTTTTACCGATAGAGAAGGAGGAACAGGAACATGAATCTTTGGTGGTGGCCTGTTGCCTGCAACGTAGCACAAAATCTTTGTATCTAAAACTATATTCCAAAGAAATAAATCATGGAAATCGTAAACAGCTTAAATCTTACGAACCATCACTGCCCACAGGCCAATTTGGAGCCTTGGTTGGAGCATCCAATCGGTCTAAAATTGACTGGTCAGCCTTCATGATTGAAATAGAGAATCCTGGGAGAGGACGCATCGTTAGAATAACAACAGGAGTATGTACCAATTAACTAAACGAAGGATCTACAAATCTCACCTGCCATATCAAGAGAAGTCATAAAAAAGCCTGTATACACCCTATCAACAGCAAGTCCGAATTCCAACTGCAGTTTAGGGACTGCCTTTCCAGTAGCAATCATAAGTTCCATTAAAGGGGTGCCTCCCAAGCTGCAAAATTGAGAAGGAGTAACTAAGTTCTCTGTTAACAACCATATACACAGAAATCACCATCTAGTTGAACACAATTGATATCATAGGAGAATCACTTGGTCCAGTTAAATAGAGTGATAGACGTATATCAATTTATATAGAAAAAACATTGACTGTGTCTTACCCGTTAACCATGAGAACCACTCTGTTACCACGAGTAATTGGAACATAATTGGTCTCCTGCAGAAATGGAAGAATAATCGGATCTCTATGACAATGGAAACAATAAAATACCATAAAGATAGCACAAATTAAGTACATACAGGATTAAGTATCTGCTTAAGAACATGGGAAACCACCACATCCACAGGTTGAACGTCTACCACCGCAGCACCAGGTTCTCCATGCTGAGAGACAGGTTGAAATGAGATGTCAAAGTACGAACCAAAACACTGAAAGAGACTGAATTTGTGTGCAAAGTCGAAAATACAAGAAAGCAACATACAATTCCAAGCCCGAGTTCCATCTTTTCTGCGCCAAGACGATCTGATGTAACCTGTCCAGGAAGCGTACAGACGGATAATGCAACACCCATGGTACCAATCATCTCGGATGCACATTTTGCCTCAGCCGCAACTTTTTCTAGAGAAAGACCAGCCTCTGCTGCAGCACCCGCAACCTGTCCTTAGTAGAAGCAAATTAAATAAACTGATGCTTGAAGCTTTATGTTAAGAACTTCGTATTGATTCTAAGCTCGTGAAAACAATACAAACAAATCAATCCGTAGCAGCCCAAGGTCTCAGACATCACAATTTGAAAAGATAGAGTAACAATAATAATATCAACTATCAGCAAATGCAACGAAACAAACTGGTTTAGAGTGTGATTAGAGAAAGGATGGAAAGGGAGAGAAAACCTTATGGACAAGAACTGTTCCTGCTAACCCTCTGCGTCCAGCAATACCACGTGGCGGGGGTAATGCGCAATCCTCTCCAACAATGACCGTCTACAAAACAGATCCTATCATTCTGTCTGGCTAAAGAACTGTGAAAAAGTAGTAACGAGCATTACCTCAACTTTGTAACCTTCAGATTTTGCTTGTTCAGCAGCCAAACCAAAGTTCAAGCGATCACCAGTATAATTCTGTCAAAAGATTTGATGGGGAAACTAGATTAATAAAAAACACAAAGACAAGATTCTATTGTTCCTCGCAACAATAAAACTGTATGAATGCGTCTCTCTTTCCCACTCTAACTACCTTGACTATCAAGAGACATCCCTCAGTACCAGTTACAGCTCGAATTCCCTGGCATTGGGGAAAAAATTATCACTCAATGGAAATAAACAGAAGAAAAAATATAGAAAATCCCATTGGAATACTCACGGCAAGGATGGAATCAACTGGTGGGGAGGCAAAGACATCTCCGCAGATAGCTGCTGTTAGCATACCTTCTCCAACGTACCCAGCATGTGCAGGCTCATGCCCACTCCCTCCACCTGCATACAAAAGCAGCATTGCTCAAGAGAATTTCAAAATCCAAAACCAACCCCATAACATCAGGTCACAAAAACTCCCACCTGATATAATGGCAACCTTATCATATTTTTCAGCCGCGACATCAGCTCGTAATACCACCTTAACCTCAGGAAATCCATCCAAATACTGCAGTCCAGGATAAGTCTCGACGAGACCCTCGATGAACTCAGTTACAACATCTGCACAATGGAAACCCTTCTTTTTTCTCTTAATGCACAAGTCCCAAACCGCTAGTTCTACGCTAAGAATATGTAAACTACAACCTAAGCCAAGGAAATCAAGACATCGTGTTGACCATGCAACAAACACAACGGTGACGGAGTAGCATTTCAAGGATCGTGAACAAAAATTAAGAGGGGAAATGTGGTGAAATCGACCACAGCGGAATATAAGAGCAAGAAACAGGCAATGCAATTAAGCAAAAGGATTTCGCAAACAGTAACACACAATCGGGAAAGATGACATAGGTCAACAGTTGGCAAGAGCACAATTCTAATCGACCTAAGTCTACGCAGAAGAAAAAAACAACGCCACCGAACAGAACAGAGGATGCGACGAACAGATAAACGCAGAGAAAACGAAGAAGAAGAGCACGAACCGCTGGGGTTGTTGATGAATTTCTTGGCCGCGAAAACCATGATTCTGAAGTATGAATCGATCAGAAACTGAGAATCGGAGAAGCTCGAATGTAAGAGGAGATGATTGTAGAGGAAGGTTTAAGGCAATCCAGAGAGAAATGAGAGAGAGAGAGAGAGTCAACAACAAGAGTAACGCGTGAGAGAGAAGAGAAAGGAAGAAAGCAAGAAGAAGAGAGACGCAAATGGAGAGTTTGTTCCGTACGAGAAAACCCAAAGTTAAAAAATTATAAACGAATGTTGCAGAAGAGTTGTAATATTGGACTTGCAGGCCCAATATTAGAAGTGGATAAGATTATAGATTTGTGACGAATTTGTAATATTACTTTATTGGCATAGATTTATTACCTAATTACACTCTTAATGGTCACTGTGTGGTGACACGTGATACACGTACGTTATCGTGTGCTACGAGCGCGCCTGTGCCGTTTCGCTGCGTGTTTGTATTGGTCTATTCGATGATACATAAAATTTATTTTGTTCTAAAAATTAAAAAATTGAATATATTTAGAATTTGTGTTAGAGTTTATGTTATTTCTAAATCCTTTTTTTTTGTTATAGTCAACTTTTAAGTATTGATTTGCTTCTAAATTCGATGTGATTTTCATTTGCCTCTATTTCCATAGTTTCGTCTTTCTTTTTTTCCTTTTTTTTTGGACAAGTTTCGTCTTTCTATATTTTATTTTGAAACTATTTTTTCTATTTAGATTTCTAATCAACTCTTATCCAAAACTAACTTTCCATGTATTTGATCTAACCCATATTTCATCTCACCCCGTGATGTGAACGATAAAGAAAAAAAAAAGAAGATAAGCAGAAAACTAACTTTCCAGGGATCATGGTCCATTCATTCTTGATAAACTTAATATGTATATTTGGTAGTTTTAAAACTTATCCTAAATGATATTTTTAGCCTGCAACTCTGCATACTATTTTACATTAATTTTCTTTTTCTAGTTTAGAGTCAATATTTTTTCATTGCCTAAACTAACATCTCGACCCCAAAAAAAAAAAAGTGTCGTAACATTTTCAACTTTTTAATCTAATTAGTACTTAAGTTCTACAAGTAAGCTTATCTAAAAGTATTTTAAATAATAATTACCTTATCTATTTGAACACTTGTCGAAGTGTTACAGAATATGTATCGTATTTTAATTACTTCTAGATTTCGTTAAAGAGATAAGGTAACCTTTAATTAAGTCAAACGTATTTAAATCTTAGAGAAACTGATGAGTATTGTAGGCAAAAGTAAAAAGAGAACTGATGAGAACCTAAAAGATTAGCCATAGAGGAAAATTATATTTTCATGTCGTATATAGTTTTTATAAAAGCCAAACAACAAAAAGAACTAATAGTTATTGCCATGGATTAGCCATAGAGGATATATATTTTCACTCGGAGTTGGGTTTTCTATTTGATCGACCGGCGATATTGGATATATTGCTTGTATGAAAAAGCTCACTTTAACATAGCAGGTCATAACTTTAGGACCAATGCTCGTTACCATCTTTGCGTACAAGTACTCCTACACTGGATTTGGGGTAAATTCTTTATTCTTCACATGTTTATGACTCATGTGATTTATTCTTTATCATGGGATGAAGTTTTGTAACTTTGTTTCTACGAGTTTTTTCTCATTCGCGTAGCCCTTTATATATATCGCGATCTTCTCCGTCTCATTTCTACTAGAATTACGTGTTCCAGAAATTATATACTTTGGATGTTGACTGGTCTTGTAGAAGATGATTGTTGTCTGATTTTTCGCAAAGACCTCAATGGAAGTTATGATCATAACGTTATGTTACGAGGTTACAATCACAAGTTTCACCGTAATTGTATTTTTTTTTTCACCGTAATTGTATTGATATGTGGTAATGGGAAAGTTTAGTTTGTAATTGTCCCATTTGTCATGGTTTAGTGATTAGCTAGTTCTAGCTGTAGTTTTGATTCCTTGCTACTTCTTATGGTTTGAAAAACATTCGAAAGTGTGAAAGAAATAAAAACAAAAATATTAAACCGGAAGTTAATGTGTGGGTCTCTCTAGCATAGTCGACTATTGGGCCACAAAAGGCCCATCAATTCAAAATGTTAAGGAACAAAAAATCAAGATCGGCCCGGCACACGCATACGTGTTGGACGTACGAAGATTCACAAAAACTGAATGAGACCATTTTGATATATCTTTGATGACAAAAAAAAAAAAAAAAAAACCATATTGATATATCTTTAGAATATCTTCTCACAAACTCTTTTTGTGTTTATACCTTTTGCAACTTTTGGTTTACTTTTCGAGGAACGATCTGTTTATTTCACTTCCAGAATTCACCTTTACAGATTATAGTTGTTGCAAAAAACCTAGATCAGTCTGAATAAAATTTGCAATTGTATGAAGGTTGACTTGGGATTGCCATCCCAGAGCCAAGCTGAGCTGGGTTTTGGCTTTGATGGTTCAGTCTCCGACAGAGCAAACTTGTTAGACCTACATGTATGCTGGTTTTGTTTAAATCGAACTGAGTCAGCTGGAACACTATATCTAGACCGACCGCTCTATAGGGCTGGTCCGGCAGATCGCTCAAACTACTAGTTACGTATCGGCCTCACTTATTACGGCCCGGACTAATTCAACATACTTAAACTGGACAGTAACGAAATACATATTTAACGACAAGTACAGTATTAGTTTAGCTTAATTGCAAGAGAATGGAAGTGGAAAGTGTACAGTGTACACTAAACTGTTAGCTACGTGACATGTCAACATATGAGAGGTTATAGCGGGGCTGTCCGCTGTTGAAACTTTGTCTGAAAGTGAAGTATGTGGTCCAATAGCAACACCATGTCGTGACGAAACCGTTTCTACTATAATTAAATAATCAAAACCCAATCATGATTAAGCACATAATGTTTCCCCAAATATCCTTCTTATAGATAATAATGAAAATCTAGTCAACATCAAGAATTCATTATTATCAAAAATCTAGACCCCATGCCGTTTTCTGAATTTTCATCATAAAACAAGTTACTAAACGATAAAAATCCACAACTTTGTTATTTTCACCGAAAACGCAGAACCACAACTTTGTTGTATTTTTACTAAAAAGAATAAAACACAAAACCTAAACTTAGGGTTTTTAATGTAATACAATTTCGATATTACCACAAACAAAACCAAAATCTCAGAGTCTGAGAGATTCAGAAAAGAAAAAAAATGAGAGGTGGATGTCAGAAACCGAGAGCGAAAGAATTAAAAAAGATGCGGCTACTGGTTGGAATATCCTTTAGCATCTTTAACCGCACCTTTTTTTCTGTTTCCTTTTATTATTTTTATTTATTTTTCGGTTTAAAAAGCATCTTCTTCTCCCTCCTTCATCATCGTCTCCTTCGCCATTCTCGTTTCTCTCTTCTTCTCATCTCTAATCCCTTCTCTCTCTTTCTCTCGTATATACCGGAGAGAGATCCAAATTAAACCTCTTGTTACGTTTCATCAAGCCTCAAAAATTCGAATTTTCCCCATATATAATACTAATTGTGTGAGCCGTGAAGAATTATGGATTCTCGTCGATCGACTCTGAGTTTGCTACTATTGTATACCTGCGCCACCCTCGTCGTGGTGTCTAACGGTGAGCTCCAAAGATTTATGGAGCCGGCTAAAAGCGACGGTTCCGTTAGTTTTATAGTGATCGGAGATTGGGGTCGCCGTGGCTCCTTTAATCAGTCTATCGTCGCCTATCAGGTTTAGTCCCCTATATCATTTAATATCCGAATATTCTAACAATATTCTCTCCTCGGTCAAGGACATGTTTCATTAATCATGCACTTCATTTTATTTATTACAGATGGGAAGGATTGGTGAGAAGATTGATTTAGATTTCGTGGTCTCTACGGGAGATAACTTCTATGACAATGGATTGTTTAGTGAACACGATCCAAACTTCGAACAATCTTTCTCTAACATCTACACTGCTCCTAGTCTCCAGAAACAGTGGTACAGTGGTAATAATCCCAACACCGTCTGATTCAATTCTTCTTTAAAAATTATGGTTTGAGTTTCTCATCAAATGAAATGTATGCAGTTTTGGGGAACCATGACTATAGAGGTGATTCAGAAGCTCAGCTCAGTTCTGTTCTCCGGGGAATCGACAGCCGTTGGATCTGTCTCCGATCATTCGTTGTCGACGCAGAGTTAGTAGAGATGTTCTTTGTCGACACGACTCCTTTTGTGAAAGAGTACTACACTGAAGCAGATGGTCACACTTACGATTGGCGCGCAGTTCCGTCTCGCAACTCTTATGTCAAAGCTCTCCTCCGTGATCTCGAGGTTTCCTTGAAGAGTTCTAAAGCCAGATGGAAGATTGTTGTCGGCCACCATGCGATGAGAAGCATTGGACACCATGGAGACACCAAAGAGCTCAACGAAGAGCTTCTTCCGATTCTCAAAGAGAACGGTGTTGATCTCTACATGAACGGACACGATCACTGTCTTCAACATATCAGTGATGAAGACAGTCCTATTCAGTTTCTAACCAGTGGTGCTGGATCCAAGGCTTGGAGAGGAGATATTGACCCTATCACCAACAATCCCAAGTCTTTGAAATTCTATTACGATGGTCAGGGATTCATGTCCGCTCGGTTCACTCACTCAGACGCAGAGATTGTCTTCTACGATGTCTTTGGTGAGGTTTTGCACAAATGGGTTACTTCTAAACAACTTCTTCATTCCTCGGTTTGAAGGAAATATGCCTAATAAAATTGGCTTCTTTGTAATTTTTGTACCATACATTTAAGAAATTTTAAGTCCTATTGCAGGCTAGGTAGGCTTCCTGCTTAGTTTAGCATCCCTATCATCTTTAGCTCTAGCTTATCCCATCACAATATCATATAAAATGTACGGTCTTTTTCCTCTGATTTTGATACAACTGTAATGATACCCTTAATGGGTATCTTCTTAATGTTACATAAGTTAGTCAATTGCCATTACACACCAATTTTTTTAGTTCAATACAAACTGGTACCTTGCATCCACATGGCTCTCTACGTCCCAAAGGAACGATCCGAAAGTCACAGCCTCCAAGACAAGCCTCTTCATCCCACCAAAGCTGATATTTATCTGTTCGTCCTTGGATGAATCGACCGTGCCTTCCGGTGTTAATACGATCTCAGGCTTACCAAACAATGCCTCTGTGTGCTTCTCAATGATTTTAACTGCTTCTCTTGATCTTATAGTGGCGTACTTCTGAAGCGTCTCTGCGTCAAACGACATCACATATGACCTTAACCGGGATGGTTTAATCTCGCTGCCAAAGCCCTTAGCGCTAACTCCGCCCGCAAATGAACCAACCTCTGGGTGAGAGGATACAGCCTGATATGTCTTAGGCCCCTCTGTTTGATCAACGCTTGCGTTACTTTCATCCAGCCCACCTGGCAGAATCTTCATGGTTTTTTCAAGCTGAAACCTTTGGTCCACCCTCTTCAAGAAATATCCATACATCACAGAAGCAGCATAAACTTGTCCAACTCTGAGCTTGCTTATCCGTGCAACAGAGGCCAGATCACCTATTCTGCTCCCAAGAATCAGGGCCAAATGGTTGTGAATCATCTCGTACATCTCGGGGGAGTGAAGCTGCTCAAGTTTCTCTACTTTTGTTGGCCAGGTATCAACCCGACCAGAAGGATCAGAAGATGGGGTTACTGATGGTACAAGTGATACGTTCGCTTCCATGAACTTTTGAACCACCAATGCGTACAAAATCTCTTCCAATGTCCTTTTTCTCTCGTTTTCCTTCACCTCAGCAATCCTCCTACACCCACATAAAAAAAAAAAAAACAATTCTCATAATCAAACTCGTATTCAAATTCCAAGACAGATAATGGACCAGAACCATACTACTAGTCACTGAATTGTCCAAAGTAACAATATCAGGACTAATCAAATTCGTTATGGAATTTATATCTATAACACACAGATAAGCACAAAAAACATCTCTTTCACTTACGACCTAAAGCAAGGTTTTATATCAAGATCAATGAAAGTTGTCAGGAATCAGTTCCAACTTGATCAGGTCCGTATGGTAATCAAAATAGTAACCTGGTGTTCACAGATTGTAACAAACCTGTAAAGAACGATGTCAGTTCCAGGTACGGACGATGCATCTTTGTTCTGTCCTTCAGAGTCCCGATCAGTTTGGAGCTGCTCAAGCTGCTGTTCAACAGCTGCAGGCACAAGATGAGGATGGGTCACCAAAATCTGAGACAGAAACTGACCAGCAGGCGACTCCAGCTGAAGCGGGGCGATCGGTTTGGGAGGAGAACCAGAGGAAGCAGCATCACTAGACGCTGAAGCTCTAACCACAAAACTCCTCCGAGTTTTAGCAGTCGTTGTTAAGTTTTGCAACGCGTTTTGCTGCAAGTTGATAAAAAAAAAACACATTTAAAAACCACCAAGAACATTCAAGGTGTGAAAATCCTTAAATAAATTGACTTTTTGGAATTTCCAGGTTAAAATCAGATTTGAACACAACCGGATCAGAATAATCGGTTAACAGAATGAAGAGTAAGAGATTAGAGACATACCCTGAAACGAAGTTGAAGTCTTGAACCAGAACGGGTGAACCCAGGGCCACTGGCCGTAAGGAACATAGATCCAGAACTGTTGTCGGAAGTTCTAGGTGGTAAGACGGGAGAACGAACCAAACTCGCCGTCACGGCATCCATGGTTACTCTCTGACAGTAGAAAGAAAAGAAATAAATCGAAGTTTTGGTCGGAGAAAGGAGATAAGAAGAAACTCTAGAACAGCCTGAGAGAGAGAGAGAGAGAGAGAAGAGAAATGTAGAAAAAATGGCGATCGATTGATATTACTGGTAAACAGACTTTGGTTTAGTTCTTTGACAAATAAAATAATGCGCGATGAGTCTGATTATTTATACTTATAAAAAATGAAATAAATGTCAAAGAAAATATATTTATTCGCTTACTGCATATTTTGGTGACCATGGAAATTAATATGAGGTCGTGGTCATTGTGTGTCCTTCCTTGTACAAAAAACGATATTATAAAATCGAATAATTCTTTCTTTTTTTTGGTATTGTATATTTCAAAGATTTTGAGTACAATAAAATCAATATCTAAAAAATTGCACTAGAAAGTTCGGAAAGAAAAATCTTAAGTTCTTAACAGTCAATCATAAAGTCTTTGAAGCACATTTTTATTTCCTTTTTTTGAGCTACCAAGAACTTCTTAGAATTTACATGGTGACTTGATAAATTAATTTCGTCAATTGGTGATTTGGTATTAAAGCTTGGATCATATTTGGCACATCTCTAGGTTTTTTTTTAACTTTAATTATTTTTACTATTTGCGTAAACTAAACGAGAAAGAACTGTAGAGTCAAACGATGAGAGCCACCAACTGCTGTTGTGTCCATTCCCACTTACACGTATCATTATTAATACGTTATTGGCATGTTTTGTGACGCATGGGCTATTTACCCCCACGGCCACTAGCCCCCAATTGACTCTTTTCTCTAGAAACAACCTTAGCCTCACGGTGGCTTCCGTTACGTGTTCGCAATTTCCTCTAGTCTTTTATTTTTTTTCTCAGTCGGCGTTATAAACTGAGTAATCCCAAAAAATATCCATCTCTTCACATTTGTTGGTAATTAAGCATTTGTTGATAGAGACAGAGAATCTTAAGTTTTATCCCCCAAAAAAACAAAGAGATAAGACAGAGATGAAAATATATTGTTAAATACAATGATCATGGGTCTATAATTATTCGGAGATTCATTAATCAAATTAGACTTTAGGAACTTACGTTACAAAACCTTGCAATTATTTTCACGTGGCATGAAGTTGAAGAACCGACCAATTATTGCAACACACTCTTTCTCTCTTACCTATCTTCTTCTCTCTTAAGGTTCTTCTTCTTTAACTTGTTCGAGTTGATCAAACAACCTCACACATTTCCAAATCACCTTTAAACACTTTGTTGCGTGTTTTCTTCTCTCTCTCTCTCTTGCATAATTCTTGAGTTTCACGTCTCAAGTTCGATATAAGTTGTGCAATTTTCCAGATTGATCTGTAATCATGGCTTCCATGAGTTTCGCCTTGAACCGCTTCTCTGGTCTCGCCTCTAAAACCAGCTTATCAGCTGACTTCGATCCTTCCTCTCGCCGGAGTTTTCTACCGCCAACTAGAGTTGGTCTTAGGATCTCTGCTGCTGCCGCCGCCGAATCTGAGCCTGATCTCAGTGTCACTGTAAATGGCTTGAAAATGCCAAATCCTTTCGTAATCGGGTCTGGTCCACCCGGTACCAACTACACCGTCATGAAGAGAGCCTTTGATGAAGGTTGGGGAGCCGTCATCGCCAAAACCGTAAGCTCTCTTTCTTCGATCTGGCTCCTTAGAAAATTGAGGTTTGACTTTTGATGATGATTGAATCTGTTCTGCGTTGACTATATCAAGATTTCGAATTCTGATTTCAGAAGTAGTCAATAGGTTTGTAGTTCTTGATTCTGCTTATCATAGTACCAAGAACAGAGGATTTAGGTGTGTTTGTCTTTGTGCATGATGATGATGATGACTGATTGACTGAGTTTGGTCTGAAACTGTGGTTGAATGATTTAGGTATCACTAGATGCATCCAAAGTTATCAACGTCACACCTCGATATGCCCGGCTACGAACCGGATCAAATGGCTCAGCCAAAGCAGATGTAATTGGGTGGCAGAACATAGAACTCATTAGTGACCGACCTCTCGAAACCATGCTCAAAGAGTTTAAGCAATTGAAACAAGAGTACCCTGATCGGATCCTTATAGCTTCCATCATGGAGGAATACAACAAAACTGCTTGGGAAGAGCTCATCGACCGTGTTGAGCAAACTGGTGTTGTGAGTTCCCCCCCAAACACAGATTCTTATTTTTTGTCCTTGTGGATCTTTTCACTTTGTCTGATATTAGCATACATATTGAAGAGAAAATGTTCTGGATAATTGTTTTGTAGGATGCTTTAGAGATCAACTTCTCGTGTCCTCATGGTATGCCAGAGCGCAGAATGGGTGCTGCTGTTGGACAAGATTGTGCGCTTCTGGACGAGGTTTGCGGATGGATTAACGCTAAAGCTACAGTTCCTGTATGGGCTAAGATGACTCCTAATATCACTGACATAACAGAGGTGTGACTTCTAACTTTCTCAGCCTTGGTGCTGTCTTATTACCAGTCTCGTTAGAGCATATATATCCTTATAGAATGAAATATCTGGAACAAGTTTATGCAAAACCTTTATGCTACTCTGTTTTGCTCTGCTTTAATCATTTTCATTTTCTTTATCTTTAAATAGCCTGCTAGGGTATCATTAAAATCAGGATGTGAAGGCATTGCAGCTATCAATACAATCATGAGTGTAATGGGAGTTGATTTGAAGACGCTGCGTCCTGAGCCATGTGTTGAAGGGTTAGCTATATACCCTTCTTATAAATGTAAAAAAGTTTAGCAACTCTTTGTAATGCATTACGAGAACTGTTAATGTTGTTACTGCTTTGCAGTTACTCGACTCCAGGAGGCTACTCTTATAAGGCTGTTCGTCCCATCGCGCTTGCGAAAGTTATGAGCATTGCCAAAATGATGAAATCTGAGTTCAGTGGGAATGATTACTCGCTTTCGGGTATTGGAGGTGTTGAAACTGGCTATGATGCCGCTGAATTCATTCTCCTCGGATCAAATACTGTACAGGTGACTATCCTCACTTTTATGTTTTAGACTTTATTCCCTGAGAAACTTAGGTTACTGCTTTTTGCTGGAAGGTATGCACCGGTGTGATGATGCACGGTTATGGTCATGTGAAAACCCTTTGCGCCGAGCTTCAAGATTTCATGAAACAGCACAATTTCTCGACAATAGAAGACTTCAGAGGGTATATATGAACAACCTTTGTTTTATGCTTTTATATATACCCTTGTTCCCGCTTGTTTGCTTGCTTACCGAGCATTTCATGGTGTTGTTTGTTGGCATAGGCATTCGCTGCAGTACTTTACAACACACACAGATTTAGTTAAGAGACAGAAAGAAGCGGTTGAGCAGAGAAAAGCAGAGAAGAGAGGCTTGAAATCTGACAAAGATTGGACCGGAGATGGGTTCGTGAAGGAGACTGAGAGTATGGTTTCTAACTAAGTTACTACTACTAGCCTGATGAAGTGACGACCATCCAAATATTCAATAAAGGTTCTGCAGCTTCATTCACAATCAAATCACAAAGAGAAAAGGCTTCTTCCTTTCAATTGTTTCAAAAGCAACTTGTTAAATCTCACTTGAAAAGAAATAACTAAATCTATGTATCTTAAACTTCTTCTATTTGTGTACAAATCTTTGTATCCATAGCAACAGTTTCTTTGTTCCTTCAAGTTGGCTTAATTTTTGGCCAATCATAATAACACCATAGACCCACTCAAGGGTTAAAGGAATGATTACTTAAACCAAACAATTCCCTCCATCGTTTACAAGGGTCGGTCACCTATTATGGTTCCTAATGGATAAAGCGTATGTATCTTGGATTTTCATGAGGTGTGATCTATATAATAAAGGAACTTGGCCATAACCCATCAATGTCAGATCCTGGATAATATGATTGAATCAAGCCATCAAGATTAGTAGGAAGCTGGTCAAATCAAACGGAAAGTGACTTGTTTCAGGGATGAAATTTGGAAAATAGAAAAATTTATCGACTGATGATATGCTTGTGTCTTAAACTAACTGGTTTGTTCCATAAGTACAAAATTAACATGGTCATAATTAGCCCTGGGCAAAAAGCCCGTACCCGAAGCCCATACCCGAACCCGGCCCGTTAGGCCCGTACCGAACCCGAACCCGATTAAAGAGGATATCCGATCGGGTTTTGGTTTTGAAACTTCCGGGTTCGGGTCCGGGTTCGGGTAAACCCGAAGACCCGACCATACCCGATTAAACCTGATTTCATTCATGCCTTTGTAATTTTGTTGATCGATTAAGATTTCATTGCCCAGAAACTGAATCGATTTGCTTCCATACAACAAACAAACTGGATTCACATCCCAGAGATGCTCCTCCTCCCTCTGAGTTTTCAACAAATAATTCTGAAGTGAGTTTTCTAGTTTGTCTATGTCTTTCTCTCTCGTACGTCTCTCTCTCTAGCACCATGTTTATTGAATTCAGTGTGTTCTGCGTTTTTTGTTTTTGTTCTTACTTCTTAGTATTGAAGCGTCTGTTGTTAGTTTGATTTATAAAGCGTGTGTTCTTAGTAGCGTTTAGTGGAGTCAGTCTTGGAATCGTGTGTTCTTATATAATGGAGTGATTGGAATCATGTGTTCTTATATATGATTTGTGTTCTTATATATGTTCTCTGTAACTCTTTTGGTTTCTATGTTTAGACCCTTTTGTAGATGATCTTCTTGTTCTATGATCTGTGTAATCTGTATCACATTTATCAAATGATTCTGTCAGGAAAAAAAATGTGACTATGACTAAGAGATGCCTTTTTTGATATAATATAGTATAGAGCTTGTGTGATTATTCGCTTCTATATATTTCTGGTGGGTCAAATGTAGATCTGTCCCAAATGTGTCAAACAGATTCTTTCTTACACATATAAATATATAATTAGAGAGTTTGGATCACTAGATGAAGACAAGAGATGACTTGGGAAACTAAAGAAGATATAAGTGTTTAAAATAATTTGCTTGACTCATGAACGTGTGTAAGGAAGCTCATGCTTCTTTGAGACAACTCATGAACGTGGCATTGTACCAAAGTGGGTTTATATACATACACATGCTTCTTTGAGTTGTGGGTTCTAGCTCTACTTCCTATCAAGACATTGTTGCCATTACCCGCAGCCACACACTTGTATATTTAAGTCATTTAATTTTTCATCTCTTCTTTATAGATTGCATGAATCTTATTAGGACATATTTAGGGGAAGAGTATGTGAGTTCCATGTCGTGAATGGTGTTCAATATAAAGGAGATGGTTATACTTCCTGCAAGCGTATGTTTTTGAAGCTTCTGTTTTTTTCTTTCTATTTTCTCTCATTGTACACTTTTGTTCAGTGATCTTATAAATTTCTCTTTATCTTGTTCTTGGTCCAGCTTATGGACCTGCAAGATGTTCAATGAACGATGGAGGCTGCTGGTCTGAAAGTAGAAAGGGTCTAACTTTCTCTGCTTGTTTGGTTAAGTGACTAATGTTTTTTCTTCCTCTTTGCTAAGAATAGTTGTTATTAAGAACCCGAAACAAAACCGAACCCGAACCCGAAAAACCCGATCCGAACCCGAGCCCGCCCGAAGATATATATATACCCGAATGGGCTTTAGAGGTCTAAACCCGAAAACCCGAAAACCCGAAAAGCCCGGCCCGAGCCCGAACGGGCCCCCGAACGCCCAGGGCTAGTCATAATCATGCCTATTTTGTTATGCACATCAGTTTGATTTGATGCGAGCAAGGCAACAAATGCTATATTGTGAGAAAATTTGATTTACGGGAAAAATATCATTTACGAAAAAGACAAAAGTGCCCACAACTTTATAGAAGCTGTATTTGAAAAAAGTCATTTCATTTCTATTCCTACCTAGACATGACCACGGTTACGGTTAATGCGGTTATGGTTAATTAATCACCGGTTAACGGTTATAATTTTTTTAACCATAACCTTAATCATTATATATACGGTTAAGACGGTTACGGTTATATACGGTTACGGTTAATTACGGTTACGGTTATATACGGTTACGGTTATTTGATGATTATTATAATATTAATATTGGAGATAAAATTTTATGAAATATTATTTATTTTACAAGTAAAAAATATATGTGATTTCAATTATTTATAGTGAATTAGTTAAATCTGGGTATTGTATACAGTTATAATATAATTTATTTTAAAAATTTAAATATGCGGTTAACCGAGCGTTTAACCGTACGGTTAACCGACGATTAATTACGGTTAATTATGGTTACGGTTAATTAACGGTTACGGTTATTATTATTTTTTAACCGTAACTAATTTACTTTTACGGTTAACGGTTACAATTTTTAACCGTTTTATACGGTTACGGTCCGGTTACGATCTGGTTACGGTTGATAAACGGTCCGGTTACAGTTAAAAACACGGTTAAGGTTAGCTTTTGGTCATGCCTATTCCTACCTACCTACGTTTACGTGTTCATCAATAATTGTTATTTTTTCCATATATTTCGTCCCAAGTATATATATATATATATATATACACATAAACAGCTTTGTGGTAAAAACAAAATGATTGGAACTCGGAAATAATTTTTTAGTTGGTTGTTTTTTTTTGGTAGTTTAAGTGTGCAATGATCGTCTGAATATCAAAAGTGGAAATATTTAGTATGATTACTAATACTATGCCGTAACGCATGTTAGTTCCGTTTTGTGTATAAACTCTTGTAATTGAGAATATTGTTGTTATAATCTGTAATCTCAGGAGAATCTTAACTGGAAAAAAAAAGTTTAAAGGATATATTATTAATTAATTATTATTAAATAATATTTAAAGATAATATTGGCACAAACAATAAATAATTTACCAAATCCCCACCAAAAAAAATAATAATAAGAATTTACCAAATTTACTAAAATATGTATTGACTATAATTGTTATATTTAGAAAAAAAGAAAAAAAAATAGAGCTCTATAAACACACACTCTCAGGAGAGAAGTTGTATTGATCGTCTCTTCCCTAAACACACTGATTGATATTTTTCTCTCCGACGCCGCCATGTCTCTGCTCTCAGATCTCGTTAACCTCAACCTCACTGATGCCACCGAGAAAATCATCGCTGAATACATATGGTTCGATCTCTCTTCTCTCTGTTTCTCTCTCTCTCACCATGACTCTCGTTTTATCGTTGTTTCTTCTTATTGCTGCGATCGAAAAGTTTATCTCTTTCTTTATTTTGATATTGATCTCTTGATGGGTTTTGATATTGAACACGATTCATAACACAGAATGTTTCGCTGTCCTGCGTTAGATTAAGACGTGTATAAACATAAAGCTTGTCTCTTTTTATGTTATTTTTTTTTGTCTTCTCGTTGGTTTGTTAAGTTTTTGTATGAATTTTTTAATGAACAGGATCGGTGGATCTGGAATGGACATTAGAAGCAAAGCCAGGGTACTTTTTAATATAAATCTCCTTGTGTTTGTTTATTTCATCCTCTGTTTTTGGTTTCTTTGGTTGATCTGATTTGTGTATGAATGATACAGACACTACCAGGACCAGTAAGTGATCCTTCAAAGCTCCCCAAATGGAACTACGACGGATCCAGCACCGGTCAGGCTGCCGGAGAAGACAGTGAAGTCATTCTATAGTATGCTCTTCGATCATCTATCTCTGTTTTAATACGCTTAAACAAAAATTCATATTTTAATATTGAACTTGCTTTGTGTGTGTATGTTTATATTTGTTGATGAATCGAAAGCCCTCAGGCGATATTCAAGGATCCCTTCAGGAAAGGCAACAACATTCTGGTGGGTTTATTTGACATGTTGTGACATGATTGTTGTGACAAATTCAATTTTGGATCTCATCTAGCTAGATATTAGATTATTGATGATTGTGATATATGCAGGTGATGTGTGATGCTTACACACCAGCCGGTGATCCAATCCCAACAAACAAGAGGCACAACGCTGCTAAGATCTTCAGCCACCCCAACGTTGCTTCTGAGGAGCCATGGTACACTTTTCTTGTTATTATATATTATCTATCAGTCTCAGATTAGTAGTTTTATTGGTCCCTTTGCAAATCAAATAATATGCTACTTGTCTCCCTTTGTTGTTCACAAGGTATGGGATTGAGCAAGAATACACTTTGATGCAAAAGGATGTGAACTGGCCTATTGGTTGGCCTGTTGGTGGCTTCCCTGGCCCTCAGGTAAAATCCAATCACCATAATGTTCTCACAACACATATTGAAATATGATCTAAAACTATTAACAACTTCCTTTTCTTTTTTTTTGTTTGAAACAGGGACCTTACTACTGTGGTGTGGGTGCTGACAAGGCCATTGGTCGTGACATTGTGGATGCACACTACAAGGCCTGTCTTTACGCCGGTATTGGCATTTCCGGTATCAATGGAGAAGTCATGCCTGGCCAATGGGAGTTCCAAGTCGGTCCTGTTGAGGGTATTGCTTCTGGTGATCAAGTCTGGGTGGCTCGATACCTTCTCGAGGTAAAAATCTACTTAACAGGGTCCTAATACGAGTACAAAGCTTTAAAATTTGCTAATGCCATCTTCTATTTTTGGCAGAGGATCACTGAGATCTCTGGTGTAAATGTCAGCTTCGACCCAAAACCAGTCCCGGTTAGTTTCATACTCAACTTGATACTTAATAACCATAAGTGAAGTTTTCGTTGTAACATTCTTGAATGGGTTCAGGGTGACTGGAACGGAGCTGGAGCTCACTGCAACTACAGTACAAAGACGATGAGGAACGATGGAGGGTTAGAAGTGATAAAGAAAGCAATAGAGAAGCTTCAGCTGAAACACAAAGAACACATTGCTGCTTACGGTGAAGGCAACGAGCGTCGTCTCACGGGGAAGCACGAAACCGCAGACATCAACACCTTCTCATGGGGAGTTGCGAACCGTGGAGCTTCGGTTAGAGTGGGACGTGACACGGAGAAGGAAGGTAAAGGTTACTTCGAGGACAGAAGGCCAGCTTCTAACATGGATCCTTATGTTGTCACCTCCATGATCGCTGAAACCACCATCCTCGGTTGATGCCATTTGATTTGCCTTTGTTTCGTTGTTCTTTTTTTTTTTCCCCTTTTGATTGCACCTTCCGATTAAAATAATTCTTATAATGGCGTATTTTGTGAACATTATGTGGTTTGTTTCGAATAATTAATTAATAATAAGCGATTCTTAAGGTTAAAAAAGGTTGTGTTTTATTTAGTAAATTTGTTAATTAGTTTATTGTGTAAAGATAATAACAACTAAGTTCGGCCGGCGCGTCGGAGGTTGAACTAGTCGGGGTTTAGTAGTTGTTGGTGTTGGATAAGATTTTGCGAATATAGATAATGTCGAATATTCTTGGCAATAATATTATTACTATTTGGCATGTGACCTTTACTTATGAATAAAATATTTAAGTAGTAGAAGATTAAATTCCGAAGACGAAGGGTGGTGGAGTATTATTAGGTGGGAACAGCGTAATGCTCGTCACGTGCTCTGTACTATACTCATATCATGCATTGAAGTTCACAACTAGCTATGGTAGGAAAAGTCAAAATAAACTTTTTCTATGATATTTTATTTGTTATTTATTGTGAGTGGGAGCAATTAGTGGACTCGTGACGCATTTACTTGTTAACTTAAGCATAATGGACATTACTAAATTAGAAGAAAAAACAGATAATATGACGAAAAGAAGTAAGTTTAGCAATTTCCTAAGTTTTTGGCAAAAGTCATACAAAACACACAACAAGTACATTGTTAAGTACCTCAGTGCATAGTAGTATGACACACCACTTTAATTTTAGTGCTGCCGTTTGCAAAACGTTCCTTATAAAGTAAAATAAAAATTAATAAAAATCATGACGCCCCAACCCACTTGACTCCACTTTAAGTTAAAGAAATGGAAAATATCTAAAGTTATGATCGCTGTTGTCGACCTAAACCAAAAAGGAAACATACGATGATTGGCTATTCAAAGTATAAAAAACTAAAAAAAGTGTCCTGAACCTTTTTTATAATGCAGATTCCGATTCACAAATTCCATTAGGTAACAATGGAAAAAAGCAATTGTTTAGGTAACTTTTATATTCTTTGAATTGGGATACGCATTATTAGGTCTTTAGACCACCTCCATTTGTGAAACTCTAAAAGAATGCTTAACAACATTTCATTAATAAAAATTAATTAAATAAAAATGTTAGAGGGAGAAAGAATTATAGAAAGAGAAAGAGATGAATATATTTTTTACCAATGAGTAATTGCCATGTGTCTTTAAGTACCCATAAACACAATTTCTAAAACCCCTTAGTTTAGACTCTCCCTTTATTTAATTGTTCAATTTTGATTTATTTTTTGTTTACAATAGACTTATGAAACTCACTAAGCACCTCCCTTTAGATGTGCCCTTAGGTTTGAATGATGATGATGATTCATTGAACTTATATCGGCATGCAAAACACTCGTTGCTTTTTATTATTTTGTGTGGATTAAATTCTTTTTTTATTTATTTTGTTTCTAAGAAACATATCGTTTTATTATTATTTATAAGAAGGCCGCCTTATTGGGTAATTAAGCTTGAAGCTTTTAGGCCCAAAGTATTTAAATCTACACCAGCTAAAAAATGACATCGCTTCTTCTATCTTGCCCAATTCTAAAATGTCGCCGTGTAGATTGATTACTGAGCAAAAACCACGTTAAAACCCTCTCTCTCTCAGGAGTCCGGTGGTTTCGAGAGTGGGATATGAAATGGCTCGCTGTTCACTGGTTCCGTCTATAAACCCAGCTCATAGCTTCCGTCATCAGTTTCCTCTACCCAATGCGCCATTCTATTTTCCTCCCTCTCAACCGATTTATTTGCGTGTTCGGAAATGTGGGTTTTCCGGCGGAAATCGCCATCGTGGGGTCACCATGGCCGCCGGGACAGACCACTACTCCACTTTGAAAGTCAACCGCAACGCTACCTTGCAGGAGATCAAGAGCTCCTACCGAAAACTCGCGCGCAAGGTTACTCTTCGTAATCTGCCTTTTTTTTCTTACTAAGGTTCTTTCTCGAATTGAATTGAAGCTTAGGGTTTGTAATTGTGGAACAGTATCACCCGGATATGAACAAGAACCCTGGTGCAGAAGATAAGTTCAAACAGATTAGTGCTGCTTATGAGGTAACACAACTTCTGTCATCTTTTTGAAATGCTTAGTTTTTTTTTATGGAATCTGCATTTTCGTTTGTGATGTTTTGTTGCTTATTGCACCTGGGGAATGAAGCATATGTGTAGGTATTATCTGATGAGGAGAAGAGATCCGTGTATGATCGCTTTGGTGAGGCAGGTTTAGAAGGAGGTTTTAATGGATCACAGGATACTTCTTCTCAAGGGGTAAGTCCTCTATGACGAAATTTCTAATGATTTCTGAAATATTTTAATCATATAATGACCTTCTTAATTCTTTTGTCCCATCCTTTAGGTGGATCCATTTGATTTGTACAGTGCATTCTTTGGAGATTCTGATGGATTCTTTGGGGGAATGGGTGAATCAGGAGGGATGGGTTTTGATTTTATGAATAAGAGAAGCCTAGACCTTGACATTCGGTACATTTCATTGGCATTTCATTTCTGTCCTTACTTGTTTACTGGCGATAATTAGGTAGATGAAATCAGTTGTTATGGTTATTTCCGGTCTTCTCTGTTTGTTGATTGTGTCTTCTTTTCTTGAAAATGGAGGAAGTTATCTATGTATCATAATCTTTGTTTCTGTTTTGATGTTTGGGGATGTCCATAATAGGTTTGACCTGCGGTTGAGCTTTGAAGAGGCAGTATTTGGAGTGAAACGAGAGATTGAGGTTTCTTATTTAGAAACATGTGATGGTTGTGGAGGAACAGGTGCTAAATCCAGTTCCGCCATTAAACAGTGTAGTAGTTGTGATGGTAAAGGGCGTGTGATGAGCACTCAGAGAACACCCTTTGGAATCATGTCCCAGGTAACTCATTATACCTGAATACTATTCCGATCTGTTGCTATTCTTAAAATGGAAATTTAAATTTCCCGTGACATTTGCCATAGATGATAATCTGTGTTATATAGGTGTCCACTTGCTCCAAATGTGGCGGTGAAGGCAAAATCATCACTGATAAGTGTCGAAAGTGCGTAGGCAATGGGAGACTACGGTCTATGAAAAAAATGGATGTTGTTGTCCCTCCTGGTGTCAGCGATAGAGCCACAATGCGGATTCAAGGAGAAGGTAACGTGGACAAAAGAAGGTACAGAAGAATCTGCTATTTTCCAATTCTGTTATGTAGTGCTTTGCAATTGCTTTTTCAATATGGTTTCTAATTTCCACAGTGGAAGAGCTGGTGACTTGTTCATCGTGCTTCAAGTTGATGGGAAACGTGGAATTCGCCGGGAAGGGCTTAATTTATACTCCAATATCAACATCGATTTCACAGATGCTATACTTGGGGCAATCACAAAGGTATTTATAAACTTGTTTTTCGCTTTTGACATTTTTCAGTAGTGAGAATCGTGAAGGCATGACATCTTTCTTTTTTCAGGTAGAAACGGTTGAGGGAACAATGGATCTTCGTATTCCCCCAGGAACTCAGCCTGGCGACACCGTGAAATTATATCGAAAAGGAGTTCCAGACACGGATAGACCTGCAATCCGGGGAGACCATTGCTTTGTAGTGAAGGTTTCGATCCCCAAAAGCCTGAGGTTTGTGTCACATTGCTTCCCTTTTAGTCCTTTATGTCGCATTCCTTACTTAAAAACTGCTTGAAACAACGTAAATGGCAGCGAGAGGGAGCGCAAATTGGTAGAGGAATTCTCGTCACTCAGAAGATCTACCAGTAATACTGGTACAGCGCTATTCGATCTATTTCAGAAACTAATAGTTAAGAAACAAAATGTTGAAGCTAATTTTGTAATCCTCGATTGTAGATACTCGTCAAGAAGAGCATAGTTTTAACTCAGATCCCAAAAAAGAAAGGTCTTGGTGGCATAAAGTGAAGAATGTCATAAGGTAATCTCATGAAACCTTTCCCAGCAGTTCATCAAAGGACACAACATTGTTGCCTTGTCCATGAATCCTGGTCAAATATATAGTATAGTTTTAAACGTGACGTGTTTTGTAGACCGGAGGATTCAAGAGCAAAATTTGGGACTATGAGCTTGAACCCATCATGGCCACTACGAAGAATGAAAGCGGCAGAGACTTCAATTATTCTCCCGTTCTTGGCTCTGTGCGTTATAACCTCGGCTGTTGCGTTGGTTCAGAAGAAGGGTAAGCGCTTGAAACAAAAGAAGGAACCTTAGTATCTTGAAACCCAAATGAAGAACTTTAACTTCAAGTAACACAGAGAGCTTTTACCAGATTTAAAAGGCTCTTTGTGTTGCCACACAAATTCTAGATAGTTTCTAGGTTGAATTTGTTTTGTCACATAAGATATATGATATTGTATGTATGTTATATCATTTTGAATATATATGGTTTGGAGTTGTGATACGACGAATATTAGTACATGACCAATGGTTATGTAGGCTAAACCGGCTAAAACCGTGATACAGCTGACGTTGAATAAATTGAATTTGATAAAAGTAAAAATAAATGCGGAGGTGTTGAGAATTTATGGAGTACATGGAGATTTCGTAGTACATACATGTATAGTGTGAGAGGACAACATTGTAAAAATTAGAGAACTTTAAATACTTTTTTTTTTGTGTGTGTGTTGTAAGTTGTAAACTGAGTTTAAAGAGAAGCTTTTTATGCAATCAAGAAAAAGGTTACCCATAATCGCATATATCCATAAAGTCCGAATCGATCGCTTGAGAGTGGGTCTCAGTCTCATAAAACAAACAGAGCTACTAAACTTAGTACTTACATTATGAATTTATGACTTAACAACGTCTTTACTATCTATCTTCTATATATCTATAAGTAAAAAAATAAAAATAGTAAAGGATATAGAGAGAGGAAAACACAAGTACGAAACTGTGGGTTAATCCACACATGTTGGCGATCGAAGTTACTACAGTTGAATCACCTCAGAGACTGGTGGAAGAGCAAGATTACAAATCTAAACTTGTAATTGTAGCCGTTGCCTTTCCGTTCCAAAAGTGTAACGCTCAACTACATTATCACTAAAAGACCATTGTGTGTGTGTTTTTGTTTGTTTGGTTGTGGAATGATGCAAATATTGAAATCAAATTATAAATAATTTACTCTGTGGACCATGAGATGAATTATTTGATGGATGGAGAAAATGGTAAAGTGAGTAAGAATTAATGGGGGACCAATCAATACATATATCGAGTTTGATAACAGAAGAATGTAGACAATCACAAAACATAAAAATGAAGAAAGACTTGGAATGGAGGGGGTTAAATAATTGTTGCTGGCTTTTTTACATGTTATAATGGTCCTACCCTTCCACTGCATACCCATGTTCTTTCTTTCTTTTTTTTTGTTTCATCTTTTACTACAACCCCCCATATGCATTACTATAATACTAGTAGTAGCTTCTCCCAATAGAAACAAAAATCAAGTTTACTAAAGAAGGAAGAAAAATTCATAGAATTAAGCGTTATCTTGAGAATAGGGATGGATTCTCACTTTACTCAGATGCAGGGAATTTCATTTTATCACAACTCTTTCATTTTTTTTACTATTTCTTTTATTCAGTACCTTTGTGTTACGTTTCTCCATAAACACCCCCACTTGCTTAATTTACTCGTTAATCTGTATCTTTTAACTGTTTAGAAAATGAGAGTTTTTTAGTAATAATATAGGAGTAACAATTAGATAAGACAGTACAGGTAGAGAGATATATGTAGATAACATAAGATTCTAATTTCTAAGTAAGTAAAACACAAAACCAATAATAGAAAAGAAAAGAAAAAACAAATATTTTTGTCGAAGCAAAGAAAAGACATACGTCACTGTTGTTTTAGAAATGTCGATTTTGTCACATTTACACACCAATTACAATATTTAAATATTATAAAAAACTTCTTTCTTTTTTTTTTTTAAAAAAAGGAAAAAGAAAAAGAAGGGAGAGAGAGAGAGTGTCAAGTGTTAAGTGTTGACTAGCTTCACTCTCTTTTCTCTTCTTCTCTGTAAACCACACACACACACACAGCTTCTTCACTCTGAGCTGCTTTGTTTTCTCTAGGGTTTCTCTCTCTCTCTCTCTCTCGTTTCTTACAATGCGGCTCTTCTTCACCTCTTCCATGGCCAATAATCTCCTCGTATCCCTCTCCCTTCTCCTCCTCCTCTTCACTCTTCCTCTTCCGTCAATCGGAGATCTCGCCGCCGACAAATCCGCTCTTCTCTCCCTTCGTTCCGCCGTCGGTGGTCGTACATTACTCTGGGACGTCAAACTATCCACCCCATGCAACTGGACCGGCGTCGTTTGCGACGGTGGTCGTGTTACCGCCCTTCGTCTTCCAGGCGAAACCCTCTCCGGTCATATTCCTGAGGGTATTTTCGGTAATTTAACTCAGCTCCGTACGCTCAGTCTCCGTCTCAATGCTCTCACTGGTACTCTCCCTTTGGATCTCGGCAGCTGCTCCGATCTTCGGCGTTTGTACTTGCAGGGTAACAGATTCTCCGGTGAGATTCCTGAGGTTTTGTTTAGTCTTAGTAACCTCGTTAGGTTGAATCTTGCGGAGAATGAGTTTACCGGCGAGATCTCTTCAGGTTTTAAAAACCTTACTAGGCTTAAGACTCTGTACCTGGAGAACAACAAGCTCTCTGGCTCTCTTCTTGACTTGGATTTGCCTTTGGATCAGTTCAACGTCTCTAATAACTTGTTGAACGGATCTATACCTGAGACTCTTCAGAAATTTGACTCTGATTCGTTTGTGGGAACCTCTCTCTGTGGCAAACCTCTTGGTGTCTGCTCTAACGAAGGAACTGTGCCAAGCCAGCCAATTTCTGTCGGGAACATACCTGGAACTCTGGAGGGAAGCAAGGGGAAGGAGAAAAAGAAGAAGCTCTCTGGTGGAGCTATAGCAGGAATTGTTATTGGATGTGTGGTTGGTTTTTCCCTGATTGTTCTGATTTTGATGGTTCTCTTCCGGAAAAAGGGAGGAAACGAGAGGACAAGGGCCGTCGACATTGCCACTGTTAAGCAACATGAAGTCGAAATTCCCGGCGAGAAAACGGCCGTGGACGCACCGGAGAGTGGGAGCTATGGGAACGAGTACAACCCTGCTGCGATGAAAGCCGTGGAAGTGAACAGTTCAGGGATGAAGAAATTAGTGTTCTTTGGGAATGCCACTAAGGTTTTCGATCTGGAAGATCTGTTGAGAGCTTCTGCGGAGGTTTTGGGGAAGGGAACGTTCGGGACAGCTTATAAGGCTGTGCTTGATGCGGTGACATTAGTTGCTGTGAAGAGGCTGAAGGATGTGACGATGGCGGACAGAGAGTTCAAGGAGAAGATTGAGGTTGTTGGAGCGATGGATCATGAGAACTTGGTGCCATTAAGAGCTTACTATTACAGTGGAGACGAGAAGCTACTTGTCTATGACTTCATGCCTATGGGAAGCTTGTCAGCTCTCTTACACGGTGAGACTTATATATCTCTTATAAGTTGTGATTTTTATTTTGCTTTATCAGAAAAAGAAACTTGGCTTATTTGCGACATAATTAGTAATGGATTTGCTTGTTTAAGATAGATATGTCAAAGCTTTCTGTGATTAGTTTGGTACTGCATCACACTGATTTGAAATTCACAATACAATGTAAACAGCTTCTATTAGATTTATTGAAATGGTTTAGTGAAGAATCTATATCATGTACTTGACATTCACATGGTTTACACAGAACGTCTATGAATTAGTGGGAACAGTAGATAACTTTGGATTCCTTGACTGGCAGGGACAATTGATCTTCTAGTTTTGTGTTTGAACAATGAAAACTCCAGATATCCTGTGTTGAACTACAGACAATAATTTTTTTTTATGTGTTGAGCTCAATATCATGCTATGTTACAGGAAACAAAGGCGCAGGCCGGCCTCCGTTGAACTGGGAAATCCGATCACGTATCGCCCTTGGAGCTGCTCGTGGCTTAGATTACCTTCACTCACAAGACCCATTGAGCTCTCATGGAAACGTCAAGTCCTCCAATATCCTCTTAACAAACTCCCATGATGCACGAGTGTCTGATTTCGGCCTGGCTCAGCTCGTCAGCGCCTCATCCACAACCCCAAACCGGGCCACTGGGTACCGTGCCCCCGAAGTAACTGACCCGAGGCGTGTATCACAGAAAGCGGACGTGTACAGCTTTGGTGTGGTGTTGCTAGAGCTGCTCACCGGAAAAGCGCCATCTAACTCGGTGATGAACGAGGAAGGAATGGATTTGGCGAGGTGGGTTCATTCGGTGGCAAGAGAGGAGTGGAGGAATGAGGTTTTTGACTCGGAGCTGATGAGTATCGAGACGGTGGAAGAAGAGATGGCAGAAATGCTGCAGCTGGGCATTGACTGTACAGAGCAGCACCCTGACAAGAGACCAGTGATGGTGGAGGTGGTGAGGAGGATCCAGGAGCTGCGCCAGTCGGGTTCAGATCAGGTGGTCTAAGAAGATCATCAGACGAAAGGAGACTTGAGAAGCTAGTGAGCTGGGATCCATGATACGAAACGACGGCGTTCTTGGTGTTTGATGATTAAAAGTTAGTTTAAGAATATGGCGGGGAATTAGAGTCGTTAATTAGATGTTTTTTAAGTTTTGGTGAATCTTTTTGTTTCTTTCATGTGTGGGCACTGATGATGAGGAGTTCCTTGTGGTTGTAATTATTAGTGCTTTTAACTTTAACTTTTATTTCAATATTGTTTCAGCTTTTTCTGTCTTTGATAAGAATGGGGTGCAGACAAAATAAAAAAGAATAGTAATACATTCTTGTCTGCTACTTGCGATTTAATGGTGTGACAGCTATTCAGGAGAGGTGTTTAACGAGTCGCATTGGTGTGTTTTTTTTAATTATCTTTGTTCGCCAAACAAGTCCAAGAAAAAGTTGGGTGCAAATTTGCAGCTAGAATAAAACTGCTTAGATAAATCTATAAGTTTGAAGCCATTTCTCTTCAGTGGTATTTGAAATCATTAAAGGTTAAAGTAGGTTGTGAGCTCTCTTATCTTTACATAGACCAATGGCTGCCGCTGGTTACTCAAAACGCAAAGCTACCTCATCACTCTCACGTCCGCTGCGTTTGCTTCCCCATAATGTTCCAATATTCTTTTCCTCCTCTCTTTTTTTTTCTTTTTTTTTTCCTCTTCTTGTCTCTGCAGATCCAACACATTAAACATGTTTAAATTTGTCACTGCAAATGGAGATTACAAGATTGACTTCGTTATGAACAAAGTAATCAACATAAACGAATGACTTACATTTACAGAGTATACAAACAACGCCGGTAATGGCAGAGTACTCATTACACTGACTCACAGAACACCAAAGAATCGAGAAAAAACATCCAGGAATTGGATGTTACTTGTGATGCGGAATTGGTTGTGGCTCATCTTTCCAGCCTTTGGATAGAAGATCGTAGTTGATAGACGCCAACTGCGAGAGGTTCTGCGAAATCGTGCAAGAGAGAAACTCAGAATGCTATGCGGCTCGTATTATTACCCAACCACTCAAACAAAGACACCCTAGAGTGGAGGCAGAACCCACAAGTTCAAAGACTATCAATCAGTCCCTATGGTTCTAAATGCGACTCTTATATCTACCTACAGCCTCAAACACCTCCATACTATCAACTCTTCTTAAGCTAACATAACTTAATGCTACATTATATTTGTTGCCGTAAACCAATACATAGATTAATCAGAAAACGAAATTTGGATTTTGAAATATTAACCACTATATAAACCACCAACCAATTGCGTAAACTTGGACAACACTGGGTCTTAACAGGTCAGTCACGAGTTAGTACCTTAAACGAGAAATTACTGAAAGAGTAATCTACAGGTACGCCAGACTCAAACTCTGTGTGTCCTTCGTATTCTTCAGCCTGTGTAGCATCATTGATCCAGTTCAAGGAAAATGCACATCCAACGAACATCAATGATAGTTTCCCGAATAATTCGAAGGAGAAAAATATAAAAGAGTGGATTAGCAGATGTTACCTCCCCTTCCTCATGATGATTGTTCGAGCCACCACTGCTGTTAGTCAAGCTATCAGCATCACTATAATCTTGAACCTCACCACTCGGGAAAAATTGCTCATCTGATGTGTTCCATGAGTAGCGACTTCTGAAGTAACTTGTGTCTATTGCACTCTCTGAAGCCGGAACAAATGCAGCCTAAAGCAAACTAGTGTTAAGCTTTAAGAAGGCACCAAGTAGCAAAGCTTATGTCTTTAAAAGGATAAGATGAATAAATGCACCTTTTGCCTTGCTAGTGTGTCCCAATTGATGTCTTTAAAGAAGATGTGCTGCTTCACCTGAGTCATGAAATCAATGTCATTAACAGTTTACAAATTGTTAGAACTATTCATCACAGTCAAAGACAGCCATTTTTACCTCAGACGCCCCTCTAGCTCCAAGTCTCTGATGAGGATCTTCTGTTAAAAATCTAGAAAAAGAAGACGACATGATGTAATAGACAATAACCTGGCTTGTTCTCTATGGAGTTTAAGACTCAATTATATGGAGGGTACTGTAGAATATCTTACCGGTCGATAATATCATGGGCTTCAGCACTCATTTCTTCTGGAACATGAGGCCATGGTATCTTACGGTTGAGAATATTGTCAAATATTTGCTAGAACAAACCAAAGAAAATGCACATTCAAATGTTGGAAACTGAAAGTAGACAGACAGTGCTCTCTATAGTAACATAGGTACTGATTTCAAATCTAAGTTCAGAGGAGTTCAGACGCCAATAAAAACACATGGCATTTGAAGACCACCCAAGTATGAATTTTAGTTCCTAAAAACATCTGTTCCTCTATCAAAGTATAAATCAGAAACAAATTATTGATTAGTCTCTAACCTGAGGATGTTCTGCATTGAAGGGTGGAATTCCCACAATGAGTTCAAACAGAATGATGCCAACAGACCACCAATCCGCAGTTGCACCTGAATGATAATGCAAGTATATAATATTTTTTGCAGTCTTGGGACGTGATAACCGAAACAGATTTATCTGGAAAATCTACTGTCATGAAAGTTCTTGGTCCAGCGTATTTGGCATATAACCCTGCTACTAACAACAGAGTAGTAGAGCAGAAATAAATTTGTATTTATTTTTCTACTCAAGTTACCATCCTAGCTGAATACCAATGATTCTACTAAACAAACAAACTTGAATAAAATTTAAAGCAGACACCAAGATTAGACAAGTTTACGCACCATGTCCTGTCCCTAAAAGAATTTCTGGCGCTAAGTAGTCAGGAGTACCCACAGCTGACCGTTTCTTGCGCCTTTCAAGCTGATCCTCAGATGCTGCTAAGCGTGAATCATCCTCATCAAGCAGTGACGTCCCACTTACAGCAGGACCAGCCAGATCATCCGTGCTGTTGATGAGGCCAACTTTAGAGAGCCCGAAATCTGTCAACTGCTCAGATACAAGAAAGAAACCATAGGTCTTAAATTTAAAGCCTCTCTTCCGTGCAAAGGCTACATCTTGTAAACCTCAAATATCACAAGTTACCAAAAGGACTAAACCCACAAGTTTCCAAAAGATGGCAAAAGAATTCTTACAATGGAAAATATACCTTTATATGACCATCATGCGCAATTAACAAATTATCTGGCTTCAAATCACGGTGAACAACACCCTCAGAATGCAAATATTCCAAAGCAAGGACCTGACAATGAAATTTATCATGAAATCTTCTAGAGCTACATGGAATACACTGTCAAGAAAATAAACATGAGAAACTTACAACTTCGGCAATATATACACGAACAATATCTTCCTCTAAGCAACCCAAATTTCTCAACAACGAATAGAGATCCCCTCCATTCAGATACTCCATCACCAGATACAGATTGTCACGACAAGTGAAAGAATAGAAGAAACGAACCTGGTTAAAACAAAGTAATGTTAAAAGAAGAAAATCCCTTCTGTGAATATGCTTAAAGGCTAGACCTGCTCACCACAAAGGGATTGCGAACGTTGATCAATATATCACGTTCAGCAAGTATGCTTTCAACAGCATTCTTACGGATCATATCTGCCTTTTTCAGAACCTGTGGAGAATGGGCACGTTAAAACACAAGATTAGGAAAAATTTTACTAAAGATTTTGCCATCCACATTAGTCTAACTACAAAAGAAGAATATTTTGTTACAAACCAAAAAGAACTGAAAAGAGAACAAAAGCACCAAATCATTTACCTTAATTGCAAATAGATCTCCTGTTGTTCTCTTTTTTGCCAAAAAAACTCGCCCAAAAGCTCCCCGGCTTATTGGTTTTATGATCTCAAAATCATCAATGGATGTGCGGTCTCGAGGATGTACTGGGCTAGTCCTCAAGCTCCGAACAACATCGTCTTCTAAAGGAGCATCTTCATCAATTACAGTGCTTAGTAGGTCAACTTTTTCATCATCCATAAGCTCACACATATGCAAATATTTCTCCCTACATAATCAGCAATATTATACTTAAAAATAATTCTGAAGTTAACTATATAATTCCATTGACAAGAGAAAAATTCTAGAAGTAGCATCAAGGAGCTTACTTGATCAACTTTTCTATGCGAGTGCCAAAAGTTTCTACTGTAAGTGCATCAAACTTTCTGCGGTCTATCACAACCCTCAGATCTTCGAGACAAGAAAGTAAGAAGGGAATGGATTGATCATCACCCGGAATGGCATCTGCTGCACATTTTGCAATGTCAGCAAGTTCGCTCATCTGCGTTACCGAGTTATCAAGAGTTTTTTCATCAGATGGTATTTAGTAATAAGAGACAAGAAAAATTATAAGCAAGGAGCACCACCATCACAAACCTGCGGAGTATCATCTTGATCATGGAAAGTACCCTTGCCTCCTAATATCAGTTCAATTGGATCAGGCCTAGGGGTGGGAATTGGGGATCTAGGAGTCATGCTACTGGCAGATGAAGTTGTCATGCCTTGGTCAGACTTGGGACCAAAACGGGTTCTACATGACATTAACGGTAAACCTCTCAGATCATCCATAAAAACTGAATTATCAGACTCTGGGAGACAGTCAAGCATGTCTTCTGACCCTCTTCGCGACCAATCACTCAACCTTGGGGAGAGAACGTCAGATTCTTCAGTCAAATTTGAATTGGAGACTTTCATACCCTCTGGGCTTTCTGCGGCTGCTAGGCTATCCTTATGCCTGAAGGTCTCTGCTATCTTGTCAAGTGTTCCAGCAACTGCCATCAGCCGCTCATCAACACTCAGTCCTTTCTGGTCATATTTATCAGCCAATGTACAAACTCTAGAGTGATCTTCCACATGAGTTGTGGGAACTTCCTCCTCACAGATACGGCACATTATTGAACTTTCCTCTGAAATAACGGGCGGTTCCCCCCAGTAACCCCAAGAAATATTGTGCCGATGCTTGGAGGAGTGTTCATGAGAATCTTTTGCTGGAGGACAGTTGAGAATAGCAACAGCCGCATTATCGCTAGCTTGTCGATTACCAACCATATCTGGAGGTTCAACTCTGATATCATTCTGCTCTTCTGACGCTGGTGCTTCTTTCACAGTTTTCAGCGCTGGAGAAGGAAGTTTCTTCCAAGAAGACATTCTATCAATGTTTGCAGGAGATTCAGATTCCTTAATAGAAAAATCTTCAGGAGGAGAGGGAGGGAGAACTGAGCGTACAACAGCGTCCTCCTTCCACTCCAAACCATGCTGCTCCTGACTATAAGCTTTCTTAGTGGATGGTACCTTCAAGACCTTTGCAGCACTGAAACTCCTTCCCGCTCCAGTAGGGGGTATTTTCTCGATAGAATGCAAGACCCTTGACTGACGTAGTTGTACAGCTTGTTCTTCCTCCCCCCAACTTTCCTTATGAAACTGAAGTAATCTAGTACATCTGGTAAGGATAAAAAGCATCCGAGTATGAAGCTGCTTAAGGACGCCTGGAGGAAGCTCTTGACGCCTATCATCTAAGTCCTGAACTATGCCTTCACACTGAAGCCAAAAATCTCCAGGAGTAGTCATAGCACAACTTCGAGCCAAAATTAACAAGTCTTCAAATGTTTCTTCCCACTCAGGATGACTTTCCGCATTTTTTTCAAGAACTCCCACCAGATCCGCTGCAAATACTGCCAGGTCAGAGTTTACTTCTTCCTTTGCTTTATCAAATTTTGCGCGAATCAGAACCAATATTTCCTGAAAAAGATAGATGATTAGATGCTGCATTTAAAAAGATCACAAGGGGTCAATAGAGATGAGGGACTCTAGAATACCTCCACATTGTTCGACCTACGAGGCTTCCATAATGGAAAGGGCCGTACACCTTTTGAGTTCAACTCATGAGAAAAGCTCTTGATGTCACCAGGAAACCTCTTTCGTGGAGCACTGGTCATACGGAGTAAGGCTTGATAACGTGGTGATTCTGACTCTTTGGGATTTTCCCATTCATATGAATTCTAGAAAGATAAATGTCAAGTCACCAAGATAACTTAAAAGTTAAAACTCCTACACAAAGGAAAAAAACAGTTGAGAAAAATAAGGTGATGGAGAATGGGGTTACCTCTGGGGTGCAAAAGTCTGAATTTCTTAGAGGGCCAGAGCGACCAGATGACATCTCAGAGCGACCTGCGAAGTACCAACAAAAGCAAACTTGAGAAATAAGAACTGAAGAATTGACAGGTGGCAAAAAACTTCAGTTCAGTGTAAGATGCGTTTATGCAATGATTAAGTTCCAGTTATCAACACACAGATGCAGATTCTTAAATATGCAAGTCTCTGATATCTTTCAAGCTAACATACTCATAACAGGCAGAACAAGGAACAAGGTTATCACGGATGAGACGGGCACATGCACTAACATTATATTACCAGCACAGCAAGCTGCCAATGCGTATTTCTTTCTTAGTTCCCATTTATCATCAAAGCAACGGAAAATGATGAAGACAAAAACATAGTTGCACTTGCCCCCCATCAGATGTTATTAGTATCTAAGGACATACCAGTTCCCGATGAGGATGCTGCATTTTGCAATCGAGATCCTGATGGCGGCAAAGTAGGACTGATGCTCCTCGGTGGTTCAGTATCAGCAGGAGACATACTATCACGATCACTCTTAGTGTCACTCGGCCGAGTGCGACCCATGATCTCTTCTAAACCTAGCTTGCTACTCCCAGCTTCTTTCTTTCTATTGCCACTACCAGAGCCAGAAGTAGCTGAACCGGAGCTCAAGTTTCCATCAGCAGCCATCTTCGAGAGATTGCTCGTAGCCGGATCATTCCTATAATTGAAAACCCTTTCCTGTGGCAACGGTCCGGATCTCGTCTTGATCCGGTTCAAACCCAGAGACGAAGCCATGATAGGAGAAACAAAAGCAGGTCCCTCCTTGGCTTCCGCGGGCGGAGGTTTCTTTGGCTCAGAACTAGGAGACAAGTTGGATTTTCCAATGGAGTGAGTTTGAACATCCGAGGAAACTTGTTTGCCCTTAGATGAAGCATCCTTCTTCTTCAAACCACCTTTAACCTGCGTCTGCTTGCAACCAACTGCAGCAAAACCAGTAACGGAGGTCGGATTAGGGATCGGAGGTTCCTCCTTGGAAGCGGATTTAGACTTCTTTTTATCTGATCGTATGGGAGAGTTAGAGCCAACAGATCTGGGGCTATTAGAACTATCAGGACTAGAAGATCCAGATTTCTTCGAAGAGAAGAAGAGCTTGTTCTTGAATACCATCTCTCTGATTCCGATGATTCAAAACCTAAACACCAAATCCAACCATAAATCCAGTTGTCAATTTCAACACTTCCGACTTCAGTACAACAATAGCTCTCTCTGTCTCTCGCTCTATGACTGTCTCTTATGTGTGCTTATCTCTGTGGAGATCTTCAGAGTTTTCGAGGTGAGGAAGAAGAAAGCGTACCTGTAGTGGGGGAAAGCCTAGATTCAGTGCTTACTCTTTTAATTAATTTACTACAAATGGAAAACGGTCAATACTCGTTTAGACTATATTTTGACTTTTTTTTCATTTTAATTTTCTTTTAATCCAAAATTAATTTATGTTGAATCATATCTTAACAAAACAACTCATATTTTCTTCGCAGAACTTATCCACCGTTGAAAATTATTATTAGCCCTTTTGTATTGTTGTTAATAGATATCCATAAATAACACATGAATCAACCTGTTGTTGTTATAAATCAGATAACCAAGAAAACCATCTTTATGAAAATCTAAAAGTTAAGTGCAGCTGATCAACAAACAACAAGGTGTGAATCCCTTCCTAACTTTATGCGGTCCATAGATTTGGGCCATTCCTTATCAATTTGGGCCTATATCACTATTACGAACTTTTTCATAATATTAGAGCTGAGTTTTTTTTTTTGTTTTTTCGCATTACAAGGATTTGTGTTAGTAGTGCGAGACATGTCAAGGAAGAATAGTACTTCAGGCAAAACAAACACACAAGTCACAAGAGATCAAGACGGTTCAAGATGAGTTTGATCTATACTTCTCTTTACTTCCAGAACCATAATGTATCATATTGGCTAATAAGTTTAAGCTTAAGAGATAAATAAATGTATCTTTTCCTCCTGTGATCTTGTCATATAGAAGTTATAAATAAATTTGTTAGCACTCCTATTATGATACTTGGTTGAACCCGGTTAACTTTGGTTATTGATATCGGTTTACGTAATAAGATGAGCGGGTATATAAGCTGGATTGTAACAGACTTTGTAATATACATTTGATGCATGAATAAAGAGTTTGTTACATTGCTTCACTTATCTTCTCCGATCTTCAATTCTTCTCTGATCTTCCTTTACGGTGATTCAGAGTTTGATAACTCCTCGTGTTAACTTTATTAATGCGATTTTTAATTATCAGAACTGAAACAGAAGAGAGTATATATTTTTAGGTCCAATGCCAATGAAAACTCAAATTGATGGTTAAAGTATTCATACAAAAGCATAAAACAAAACTAGGAGGAGATAATAGAACGACATATAGGACAACGTGTACTCTTCGTAAGCCATTTATATAATGCAATCATGGTGGTATTTGTGCTTGCAATCTCTTAGCCTAACGTAACCAAAACCTATGATGAGATCTTCGAGACAGATTGGGGAAATTAACTTCTTCTTCGTGTCTTTCCATACATTCTCGTAAATGCATGTCCATGGACATCAAAATGGTGGAGAAACCGCAAAAAAGGTCCGCAAACAGGATGAAATTAAGTCGGTACATGATAGCAACACGCCAAGGTACACTATCTAGTTCTCTGGATGTCCCCAAATCCAATAACTAAACATTCAAGTAACAGTTCACACCACTAGAGACATCCCATACGAACATGAAGGCGAGATGGCTTCCAACAAATAACAAATAAAATATCGAAGCCGATCTCTGACTCGACGAGAACTACCATGTGTCGTCACCAATTGATCAACTGAAGCACCGGAACTAAAATAAATAAAAAATACTCTAGTTGATCGAAATCTAGTTCGTTGCTTTTATATTTATCATAAATTTACATGTCCCTTGATTTTATGTAAAATATTATAGATATAGATAGTTTCTTAAATTGGGTTTGATATAAGAATATATATAATACATATATAATGGTAACACTAACATAATTTCAACACTTATATAATGTTGTAAAAAAAATTAAACACGAAACTAAATACTATATGTTAAAAATAATTTTATATCGATGTCTAGTACATCTTATTCTCCAAGTCTTTTCGTTTAAATTCATAGGCTTCACATCTTCACTTCATAAACGGATATTAATAATCCAAAATACTTACTTGATCTGCAAAATATACATACGGCTCTTCAAATACCTAATAATTTTCTCTTTGCTATTATTGATTTTGTTTATATACCTTTATACATGATTATTTTGTTTTCAGTCGATTTGAATACAAATTATTAAACTATTTGTAACTGTTGTATCAAAAAAATATAAATTTTTTTTTGTTGTTGTAGCTGTTGAGTTTGGTTCAAAATCGAGTTAGGTTTGGTTTTTGGTTGAAAAAAAATGTATCCATTCTTTTGTCTCGTGTGTTATATATTTTGTTAATCTATATCTATTCTTAGCTAGATGGTTGTAAAGTCTTGTTGTCGATAAGGATTATGAAAAACCGATTAATATACCAATATACTAAATAAAATAAAAGTAATGTAGTGGTAGTCAGAGTAAACTATTTATTTTCTATTTTGTCTGTTAGGTGTTAATCTATATATATTCGATTACTTGAAAATATGGGTTCCATAGAAACATTTGTAATTTGGAAAAGGACCGGTTAGTTTTATACTTTTATCCAACCAACGAGCTAGAATAATCTCTTTTCGTTTATAAATTATAAAACAAACAAATACTAGGATATCAATGTTGTTGATCATGTCTTCGGTAATACTCATAATTAAGTACCGATATATGTATAACTCAAAACAACACTTTTGGGTTTAGATGTCTTTACATACACAAAAAGAAACCTTGAATAACAATTCATACAAAAAAAATAAAAATAACTAAAGATTCTGAATATAGAACAATAGAAGAAAGCCTTTCAATCACCTACCAGACTAAAAGATGTATAGACTAATAGTGATAATGAACAAAGCCTTTCCATCAATAAATCACTGTCAATTTTGTTTGTTCATTAATTCTACATATATAGCTAATTAAAGATACGCCCGCCGTTTTCCATAATATAATCCTTTATCCTACTTTTGTTGTATTAAAAACCAGATTAAAGAAGTCGGGTGTTGTATTGTGGATCATAGCGTGAAGGAAACGTTTATGGCATCGTTTTGATATATACATAGGTCCACTTTTGATCTGATCTACTATATGAAATATTATTTTTCCTATTAATGCACTAGATATTATTGTGATGTACATATATTAAAGAATAAAGATCAAGATATAGAAAAATAAAGGCTGGAGAAAATGACGTGTGCTACATACATTTCCCTAGAATCAGAAATGTTATCGTGGTAGATAGAGATCGTCGAGTTGTTTGTGCTTGGTGACATTGACTGCTTTTCATTTAAAATAGTATACTTTTGTTGGTGGTTTTTAAATATACTTTTGATAAAACAATTCACAACTTCTATCACTATACTATATATTGTGAAATACTTAAATACGTTTTTTAAAACATTACTTTATACCATATTATACTTCTTATTACAAGATTAAATAAGAAAGGTGATGCACTAAATGGCGTAATTTCCTCCCTCGCACCACATGCATGATGCATCTCTATGAATACACAAAAAAAAAAAAAAAACGATGTCAACGAGTGGTTTTAGACTTTTAGTAATAGTTTACGTACATTAAAGAACTATTTTTCCTTTTCGTACCAATAATTACCTTAATTAATAATCACAAATTTCGTTTTAAGCAACATACAATTCAGCCCAACAAACTTGTTTTTATATAATACTACAATATTATATAAAAGTACACTGACAAGAAGTAATAACTTTTAAAAAGGTGATTTGAATATTCGAGTATGATGACATAATCACATGGGGGAGTATTAGATTAATAATGTTGAGTTGTGAAACTATAAATTCCGCAACAATTATATTTGTGTGTTTGTTTTATAATCGTTATATGAAAGTTAGATTTGAAATAAATAATCTTAGGAGTATAAAAAACAAAGAATAAAATACATAAACATTTTGTTTGCCAAAAACGCAACGTGCTTATGTTTTATCTTGGTCAAGACAGAACGTGCACGAAAGTAGCAGAGTAACTAGAATTTGAGCGGCGAGACAAACGAGTTTTACCACTCACGCGCTCTGTCTCGCGCGTTAGCCGACAAAAAACAAAGTGTTGTGATTGAAATATTAAATAAAGAAGTAAAATAAATTAAATTTGCCGGTTCGCGACTCTCATTAAGCACGTGCCAGGACACGTGTGTAACCACCAAAAGGAACGCCACACACTGCACGACGATGCACGTGTCTTTTGACCGACTATATCCGGTGTGACAACCTGTAGCTGGTTTTTCCACCAATAGGAGATGAGAGAAAAAAGGAATCTTTTCTTTCTTTCTTTTTTGTTATAAAGAAAAATCTCAAAAACTGAAATTAAATTAAATTAAATTAAATGGTACAATTTCACATGTCGCATGCGATTGATTTGTTAATAAAAACTAGAAATCGCTGTGTGTGTGTGTGTTGTTAACTTCATTCCACGTTTTTTCATTTTCTCCCTCAAAAGTCTCTGTTTATTCCCTTTTTCTTTTTTTCCTCCGGTGAAGCTGTGTATCTGCTTGATTACGGCGTTTGATTGACACAGAGATTGTTGTGACGGCTTTACTATAATAGATGGAGAGGGATTTTTTGGGATTGGGTTCGAAAAATTCTCCGATCACGGTCAAGGAAGAAACCAGCGAAAGCTCTCGAGATTCAGGTTTCTTAATACTATTCCTCTTCTTCGATTTTTTTTTTTCTTTTTGATGAATCTGTTTTTTTTTTTTTTTTCTCAAAGTCTCTCTGTGTTAGTCTAAACATACTTAATTTCCAAACACAAATCATCGAATCGATCTGTGGTAGTTTTCTGGAACAATTATGCGTTAGGAGTACTTGACTAGCTAAGTACTACTAGAGTCTAGATTGATGTTTTGTTTTTTTTTGGAAACCCTGTTTTTATGGCTCGCTTGGGGAACTGAAAATTGTCAGTTTGTCTGTATGAGCAGAGAGCAGAACATTGTTCTCGGGAGATGAAAGAACACTGTGGATATTATTCGGAAACTAGTTTTGTTGTGTTCTTTTAGAACTCCCCTGTGTGAAACATGTCTTCGGTTTCACACAATCCGGCTGCTTGTGTTTTGTTACGCAATTATACTCAGTAAATTTTTTCTACGTGAATTTTTTGTTTGAAGAGTCTTAAAAATTTGAGAAAGTAACTTTTAATTAGTTTATTAAAAAGAAAAAAAGAATACGTAAAATGTTGGAAAAGAATGGCTGATTAGAAGATTTAAATATAGAGATGGTTGGTAGTAGGTGGAAGACTTTTAAATAATACAAATACTTATAGAGTTCGAGTTGGATTAGTTTATAAGATGATTAAATTAAATAGTATTATACTGATTGTGTGTTTATTAAGTGAAACTACTGGCGCAGGGGTTATTAGAATATTAGTAAAGTAGTTGATGGGTACAAATACAATGTGAAATGTATATATAGTTTTCTCAACCACGAGGAATATAAATTATTTCCACTTTGTTTTCTTATTAAGCCAAAAACGTGCCATTCCATAAAAGTAGTGCATCGACGACATGTGGTGTGTGGAGTTTAATAAAGTTTTTGAATCTCTCTTTAATTTAAAAAATACAAAATCTTATAGTATTATTTTCGTACAATGACTTTGAATAAATGTTTTTTTTTATAAATTAGACACGGTTTTCTAAAGTGGTTTTGCCTCGTTGAATTTGTCAACAGCATCAGATTCTATTGGTTAATCTTTCTTTCTTTCTTTTTTTTTTTTCTTTTTTTTTTCTTGGGTTCGTTTTGTTGATGTAAGATCTCGAGACATTTATGGTTAACAGTTGATAATATACTTCATGTTTGACTTTAAAACTGATAAGTTGGATTGTTTCCTTTTTTCTTTTGTAGCTCCGAACAGAGGAATGAACTGGTCGTTCTCAAACAAAGTCTCAGCTGCTTCTTCGCAGTTTCTATCTTTCAGGCCATCTCAAGAAGATAGACAAAGAATGTCTGGAAATTATCATCTGCCGCACTCTGGTTCCTTCATCCCATCATCAGTTGCAGATGTTTATGATTCAAACCGCAGAGCTCCTTACAGCTCTGGACAGGTATTTTATCTTCATAAACCTATGCTAACCAAGATCCATTTCCCTTTTTCTTTTGTTTTCCTTCCATGCAAGATATAACTTTAAAAGCGAGCCCTGTTTTATGAGCTTATAGCAATTGGTTTCTGTCTAGTTTGGCACAAGTTTCTGTCGTGATCCCACGTGGATCAACATTGGTAGTTTATGGTAATTGAGTTTGTGGATCTAATCTTGTTTTAATTCATTTCAAGTGTAATTAAGTTAAGCTTCTCATTTTAGATAAATTAGTTCAAACAAGTTCCTTACACGTTTCTAACGGCTTGTTGCTCTCAGGGAGTAAGAATGTTCCCAAATTCAAATCAGCAAGAAGAAACTAACGCAGTTTCCACGTCCATGCCGGGTTTCCAGTCTCATCATTATGCACTAGGAGGAAGAAGCTTCATCAGCAATAGCAATAACTCACAACCTTTGGTAGGAGTTCCTATCATGGCACCTCCAATTTCAATCCTTCCTCCTCCCGGCTCCATTGTAGGGACAACTGATATTAGGTACCCACCTGTTTCTCTCTTCTCTGTTAAGTCATCGTATCATACCTTGTGGCTAAAGAAATCCTTTCTACAGTTTCATTATGAAACTTTCATAGTTAACTAAAAGACTTTGTTTTTTTTTGTCAGATCTTCTTCCAAGCCAGTAGGGGCACCTGCACAGTTGACGATCTTCTATGCTGGTTCAGTTTGTGTTTACGATGAAATATCTCCTGAAAAGGTAACTCAATCATCTTTTTCTACATATGCATCTCTTGTATTCGTTAGATATGGTACTCATTTGCTTTATTCTTTCATTCCTCATCTCAGGCAAAGGCGATTATGTTGCTAGCTGGGAATGGTTCTTCTATGCCCCAAGCCTTTTCACCGCCTCAAACTCATCAACATGCTGTCCATCATACACGTGCCTCTGTTGATTCTTCAGCTATGCCTCCTGGCTTCATGCCTACAATGTCTTATCTTAGTCCTGAAGCTGGAAGTAGCACAAATGGACTTGGAGCAGCTAAATTAACAAGAGGCTTGACATCAACATGCCATGACAACCAAGCTAATGCATCCAATATCAATGGCTCAGTAGCAGTTTCAGGTTCTACCAATGTAATGGCCGCTCCAACAGGTAAAAACAAAGTCATATACTTGATACTAAAACCGCCATAGCTTACTAGTAATTCCATGGCTGTAACTTCAATCCCTTTCTTGTGTAGTGGCCTTACCCTTGGCTCGCAAAGCATCTCTGGCTAGGTTTTTAGAGAAACGAAAAGAAAGGTATGCAACAACTATTCAGATAATACACCATTCAATAGTTTTCTTGAGCTAACTATCTTCTCATCGAGTGTTTTGCAGGGTCACGAGCATATCGCCATATTGCTTAGACAAGAAGTCATCGACAAATTGTCAAAGATCAATGTCTGAATGCATTAGCTCTTCTCTCAGCTCTGCTACCTAATAATTTCATCTAAAGTAAGAACTAAGAAGGCTGCTTTAGACCACTCTGCGCTCATATTTGCATTTCAATGGTGGCATTTCAGTTTCTCAGTTAATTTTTCTTCTCTCTGGCTACAGTGAGTTTTTTCTTATTAGATTATATGATAGTATATACTTTGTTTACCAGTTTTTTGGTCAAATGGAACTTATGAGAGCATGCACATCAGACATGTACTTCGGATGATTAGTAGATCGTATGGTAAAATTATGATTGACGTTAATGAATCTTTTATTTATACTACAAATCTCTCTCTACCTCTTGAAATACAAATCGAGAAATCCATCATATACTGTATGTAATTTCCAAAACAAATCATCGAATCGATCTGTTGTAGTTTTCTGGAACAATTATGCGTTAGGAGTACTTTACTAGCTAAGTACTAGTAGAGTCTCAATTGATGTTTTGTTTTTTTGGAAACCCTGTTTTTATGGCTTGCTCGGGGAACTGAAAATTGTCAGTTTCTCTGTATGAGCAGAGATAGACAAAACCCTGTTTTTGGAAAGTTGTGTATCATCGGATGGATTATATGGGACATGTATCAGAGGATAAAAGATGCAAGTAGTGAAACCATGTTTCTTAATCTGCTAAACAAAGTATGGTAAACTATTGAAGTATTTCCAACAAAGTGCTACACGAAAGATTTGGATAGTGCTGACAAAAAAAAAGGAAAAAAAAAGGTGTATGTTGAGTTCGGATGTATATAGTATCACTATTCGACATCTCTCACTAATTCGATGACAAAAAAAAAAAAAAGGTGTCCAAATTGGGATAAAGTACAAACTTTTCAAAATCGGGTAATTCACAAACTTTTAGGAACTTGTAGTTACACTTCGATAATGTTTACCAACTTCTAAAAAATTTGGAGTTTTCCAAAAACAAACAGGATAGAAGTATCGTTGACGACTGCATAATCAAATATGTTAGGAATTGTTTTCGAAAATTTTGGATTTATTTTTATTATTGAATTTGGACCAAAAAGGCGGATTTTGGACAATAGCCTTAAATATACGAGAGATAGTGTAGACTTTGTGTTACCAGATTTTGGTCTAATGGAACTTATGAGCGCAAAACAGATATGTACTTCGTAAAATTAGTAGAAACTGTTTGTTCTTTTATCCTATCACTCAAGCTCGCATTTGTATATTATATACAAAGGAACTGGTTCGCTTAGCTTATGTTTCTCATTATTTCTCTAACTATAAACGTGAATATCTGATACTCTGATACTCTGATACATTGGCAAATATGTATTAGTTAGCTAAGCATAAGTTATGCAGCATAACATTCAACAAAAGACATTAAATTAAAAGGGTACTTGTTTATTACTTGTTTGAAGATATGGCCTAATGATTTCGTACACCATGTCTTCTCTGACCACCATTTTTCTGCTGATTACACACGTAAACACCTCTAAGTAGTAAGTCCTTTAATCTCTTTTGTTGTTCTGAATATCCAGTAAATACTTCAATCTTAATCTGTTATTATAACTTCCCTTCTCTTGGATGAAGAACATAGACACTTAAACCTTCTTATTAATCCTCCCAGATAAGGCATTATAGATGTCTATAAAATCCTCACGAATATGAAAGTCAATCACTAATGAAGGTGACTAGCATATCATGTAGAGGTTCTACATACCCAAAAACTTTAACCAAGTACACTTTCACTTAAGAAAATTTCTACCTTGTTGATTATTGTTCTGTCTCTTGTGGTGTAAGTTCATGTTTTATGTCTTACTATACCTTTCACTTTTGCAAAAAAAATCAACCTGTGACTCGTCACGTTAATCACAAGTCCATTACTAACCATTTACTTTGACAACGTTATTAAAAATCCATCAAAATAATGTTTTTTGTTAACATTTACGGAGAATATTTTTTTAATTTTCAAACACGTGAGACCTATATTATTCCTACATATTTCTCAAATAAAAAGAAACAATAATTCAAAAATGTTTCTCTTCAAAATTGTAGAGGAACATGAAGAACAATTTTTTTTTTTACATTAAATATTTTAATGACAATATTGACATTTCAATTTTACCTTTACCATCTAAGTAAATTATTAATGTTTAAATGGTGTGACAATAACTTTTAATTTTATTTGATTTAATATCATTATTTTATCAAATAAAATTAAAATTATTGCCACATGATTTAAACATTAATAATTGATTAAGATGTAAGGTTAAAAGTGGAATTTTATTTTTGGTTTGAGATCGTATGTATGAATTTTCCAAATCTAAATAAGCGAAGATTTTTTATAGCAAAACTAAAAAATTAAATAAACAAGGTTTTTTATTCCAATTTAAAGAGTACTTGTATTAAACGTCCAAAAAATAATAGATGACGAATTTTTAAGTTTTTTCCAAATTAAAAACAAATAAGACTATATAAATATATTGGATAAATATTTGATTTATTAGAGAGATATTTTATGATATTTTTTAATGTAATAAATATTTGTTTTTATTGTTGCGATTTATTTGTGATTTAATTACAAAATCAATTTTATAGTTTTTTTATTTACTAAATTAGCGAGAGTTTAATTATGAAAATATTACGAAATAAAATGTTATAACCTAAACTAGAATTTAGTACAAAATGTACTTAAAAAATGCGTATATTTATAGATATCGAAAATGCGGGGCTATTCCGTAATAACTTATGTTATATTATATTGAAAATGCGGGGCTAGTTTGTAATAAACTCATGTTATCTTAGATGGGTTTCAAATTGTAATGTTATGGGCTTGTTAATTTTAAAGCCAGTCCAATACTGGTCCACGTAAGTAATCACCCCCTTCCGTCTTTCACGTTTTCTGAGTTTCGACGATTCGCTCACTATCTTCTTCCGTTCCGTCACCGTTTGATCGCTTCCTCTTGTGATCAACCACTCAACAGAGTTCTGGGCTTACTTTGTATTCTGGATTCTGTGATTAGGGTTTCCGAAAACTGATTCAGAGGATATAGCAGGATTTATTTCCGCCGAAATAAACCTTCTATAACCCCCAAATCAAGTTCTCTTCAATGGATTCATATAATCTTCAAGACGATTCGCTTCTGTATCCAGGTTCTTTAGATTCGTTGTCTTCTTCAATCTATGTTTCTTCTGGTTATTCCAGTTCTTACGTTTTCATTATAGTTCCACTATTTCTAATCTTCCCTGGAATTGGTGTTTAAAGAAACAAGAAAATGTGAAAAGTTGATTTGCATGACATAACTGATGTATAGGCTGTTCGACTTCCTAGAAAATTGGGGGAAACTCGATCGTTTTCCTCTCTAGGTTTGAATTCCTACGATGTTTCTTGTTTTGTGCTTGCGATTTAACAGTTACCAGTAGAGAGTTTTGCTAAACCAAGTTTCAGGGATTTCCATACTCTCTTATGTTTTGGTAATGGAGTCAAAAAACATGTTTCTTTGGAATCATTAATATAGTTGATGTGTTTTAGAAAGGCCTCAATAATACATTTCGATTGTGATATCTTCATGTTTGTATGTGCAGCTAAAAGGTTGTTTGTTTTGTGTTTTAACTTCTTATAAAAGATGTTGAGGAGGTTCTTGAACGCTCCATAGGGGAATGGCTTGGTAAACAAGATGTCCAAAACATCTTCACCTTGCACGAAAACCCTACTATCTCTCTCAACCCACTGAACGAGATGATAGCAGGCTTATACATGTGTTACAACTGGGATAATTTTGACACCCATGTGTGGGAACCTTTTCCTGATGGACGCATAGTACATACTAAAGAGACTGAGGAAGAGGAACCTATGCGTTATACCATTGTACATATGGTTTTAAATCCAATTGCTGAGGGACTTAGAAGTACCTATGAGAGAAGAGTGTACACACCTCAATATGAGTAAGTATAATAACATATTTTTTTTCTTTTTGTCTTAATGAACATTCTAACTGTTATTGTTTACTGGTATTAGATTTACAGAGTTTAGGTTGGCCCATTACCGATTTCGGACCATTGCAGATGACGGGAATCCAGAAGTTGAGAGCGGGGTCGACACAGAAGATTCAGAAGACCCGAACGATGACTCCAGTGATGAAAGTGGAGATGATGATGGTGGGAACGTCGGAGGAAACTTAGAGGAAGAAGATAATGGGGAGGATGATGGTGATGCAGATGCTTATGTTGGAGAAGATGCTGATGATCCAACCGATTCTGACAACGAGGATGCTCCTCCTTCGCCTCTCTGTAATGGTCATCTAGTTTTGAAAGTAATGAATGGAAATATTCCAGTTGCAGAAGCTGAAAAGCATACTTCTCAGATTCCCGGAAGGTAATTGATATGTCTCTCACCCAAGTTTTTTCTCTTTCTTTCTATGAATTTCATGGAGCTGTGAGTTTTAAGTCGCTGTTCGTTCCTTTCTTCTCCTGCAGTTTAGGAGCTCAAGTTCCAAAGACTGAGAGAATTGTAAGTTGTTTTATAATGCAACTGTTATGTTTGGGTTTAGATTTCTTCACTGATTCATCATGTTTTGGGAGCATTGATAGGAATATTAGGTTTCACTTGTTTATCTTGAAATTGTTTTCTTAGACTTAATAATTTTTCAGATGTATTCCATTGCTCATCGCGTAGTTATATTATTTACCATGAAACCTGAATCCCAGCCTATAACTCAGACTGTTTGGCAGGTGGAGCTCATAATTACACCTGATTTCCAGTGGGACAAGAAAATTCATAAATATGTTGAGCGGTTGTGGATAAATGCTGAAGACAAGGATGGTGAGAAGCCTTCATCACGAGTATTTTCTTTTGAACAGTATATTGATGAGGATCTCACTTTGAAAATCTTTGTGCCAATCTTTTAACTGCTGCCACGTCTGTATTCTGTCCCAGTGGTTTCCGACAGGTGGCTTGGCTCGCAGATTACACTACATGTACCTTTCAGGCATCTTATTCTTTCAAAAAATTATATGCCTCAGACGGAGCTACTAGACTTGCAGCCCTTCTCGGTGAAAACACTAAGGAATCCAAATTACGACCTTCAGGATTTTAAGCATTTCAATCCAGTGCGGACTCAGGTCTTTACTGGAATGTATAACACGAATGAGAATGTGTTGGTTGTTGCACAAACGAGAATTAGGAAGACTATGTTTGCGGAGTTTGCTATTTTGAGGGATTATCAAGAAGGACCTGATGCTATGATGAGAGCTGTCTATATTGCACCGCTTGACGCTATTGCCAAGGAGCAGTTTCATAACTGGGAGAGGAAGTTCATGAAGGGTCTTTGTTTACGGGTTGTTGAGGTAACTGGAAAGACAGCATTGGATCTTAAGCTGTTTGAGAAAGGTCAGATAATCGTAAGTACTCCTGAGAAGTGGGATACTCATTTCGGCAGGTGGAAACAGAGAAACTACGCTCAGCTGGTTAGTCTTTTCATCGATGACAAACTCCATCTAATTGGAGGCCAAGGTAGTCCAGTGTTGAAGGTTACCATCTCCAGAATGAGATATATTTCAAATCAAGACGATAACAAGAGTAGGATTGTTGCTTTATCAACTTTCCTTGCAAATGCGAAAGATCTTGGGAAGTGGATTGGGGCCACTCAGGATCAGGAGATTGTGACGCAGCTCTTTGAAGCTGGAAGGATTCAGGTTTGTGTGACGAGTAGTTCATTGTGTTGGGACACTCCATTAACTGTGCATTTGGTGGTCGTAATGTGGACACAGTACTATGATGAAAGAGAAAATTCATATTCAGATGCTCCTGTCTGTGATCTGCTTCAGATGATGGGCCGTGCTAACAGATCTCTTAGTGAAAATGCTGTCAAGTGTATGTTTTTTTGTCACACACAGCGTAAAAAGTATTACCAGAAGTTTCTGTACGAAGCCTTCCCTATCGGAAGTTATCTCCAGCATTTCTTGCATGAAAAGTTCAACGCAGAAGTAGCTGCTGGGGTTATAGACAACAAGCAAAATACTGTGGCTTATCTTACATGGAATTTCATGTACAAGAGGCTTCCCCAGAACCCTAACCACTACAGGCTGCAAGGTGTTAGCCACAGGCATTTGTCTGATCACCTAAAAGCACCTGCGGTGTTGACGATCTTTTATGCCGGTTCAGTTTGTGTTTACGATGAAACATCTCCTGAAAAGGTAACTCAATCATCTTCTTCCATATATACATCTCTTGTATTCGTTCTTCTTCCATATATACGTCTCTTGTATTTGTTAGATATGGTACTGATTTGCTTTATATTTTTCATTCCTCCATTCCAGTCTAAGGCGATTATGTTGCTAGCTGGGAATGGTTCGTCAATGCACCAAGCCTTTTTATTCCCTCAAACTCATCAACATGCTGTCCATCATACACGTGCCTCTGTTGATTCTTTAGCTATACCTCCTAGCTTCCTGCCTGCAATGTCTTATCTTAGTCCTGAAGCTGGAAGTAGCACAAATGGACTTGGAGAAACGAAAAGAAAGGTACACAACACCTCTTTAGATAAAATACACCATTCAGTACTTATCTTGAGTTAACTCTCTTCCTCATCGTGTGTTATGCAAGGTCATGAGCGTATCTCCATATTGCTTAGAAAAGAAGTCATTGACAGATTGTCGCAGATCAATGTCTGAATGCATTTGCTCTTCTAGCTCTGCAACCTAATACTTTCATCTGCAGTTAGATGAAGAAGGCTGGTGTTTTCAGGGGAAAAAAAAAAGGTTAGATGAAGGCTGCTTTAGAAAGTTTTTTTCCCTCTGGCTACACGGAGTTTCTTTTTCTTTACCAGGGATAGTGTATTCTTTGTTTACCAGATTTTTGTCCTAATGGCACTTATGAGCAAAACAGATTGTACTTTCGAAAATTAGTGGAAACTGTTTGTTTGTTTCTTTACTCTTTTCTTGTATATACTTATCACTCAAGCTCGCATTTGTATAACATACAATGGAACTGGTTCGCTTCTGTTTCCCATTATTTCTCTAATCAGTTAATTTCTCTAACTATAAACGTGAATATCTGATACTCTGATACATTGGCAAATATGTATTAGCTAGCTAAGCATAAGTTATGCAGCATAACATTCAGCAAAAGACATTAAATTAAAAGGGTACAATATACAAATAAGCAGATAAACCGGATTTAAATTCAGTCGCGGTTGAGTTAATGTGAATACAAAACCGGTTCAACCGGTACACAACCACAAAGAATATGTTCGGTTTCGGTGACAAAGGTTTGCCGAACGAAAAAAATCAAGTCAGCTGATACGCGAAGACACATCGAACCACCGTACGATCATCACAAGGAGCTGAAGGATTCAAGTCTCGTCAAGCTATTTGCTGGGAGAGTATGATGGATGCGAATCAGGTAGCAGAGCTGAGAAGATTCGTCCAACAGTTGAAATCGAATCCTTCGATTCTCCACGACCCTTCTCTGATTTTCTTCAAGGAGTATCTTCGAAGGTGATTGAATCTTCTCCTACTTCTCTTTCTTTCCATAGGTCCCAATCGTCTGCTGTAGTAATTTTCCATGTAACTGTGAGAGTTTCTTCTAATCGATGTTCGTTACCGTCTTTTCGTACAGTTTAGGAGCTCAGGTTCCCAAGATTGAGAATACTGTAAGTTGTCTTTCTTATTGCAACTCTCATGTTTTGTGTTTGGAGCATTGGTAGAAATTACCAGGTTACTCTTGTTTGTGCTACTTGGGTGTGGAATTAATTTTACCAAAAACCTTTTCTAGGCTGAAGTATCTATACAGTGGTTCTTTTTATCAAACTAAATGATGACACCACCATGCAGGAAAGAGATGATGAAGTTAAGGCTGAGACAAAACCCAGTTTCTCTCCTAAACATGATGATGGTGATGAATTTATGGAGTCTGATGTTGAACTGGACAACTCTGATGTAGTTGAACCAGACAATGAGCCTCCTCAGCCGGTAGGTTTTGAATATATTTGTTTTGGATATTATCTGGTGCTTGTGTCTGTATGCAACGTTGTTTGATTTTACTTTCTTTCCTTAGATGGGAGATCCTACAGCTGAAGTGACCGATGAGAAAAGGGATGATGCTCAGTTAGAGAAGAGTAAAGCTATGGAGGCTATCTCAGATGGTACATGCCCACCATTGAAATTGCTTTTTGATTTATTTAGTTCATAGGATTTCTTCATGGTTTCGTTAATGCTTGATTGGTATATAGGCAAGTTTGAAGAAGCTATAGAACATCTAACAAAAGCCGTCATGCTAAACCCTACTTCAGCAATTCTCTACGCCACTAGAGGTAACAATCTTTTACTAGTTCTCTCTCTCTCTTTCGCTTTTCTGCTGAATGTGGGTGATCATTCTGAATATTTTTAATTGTGATCCTGCAGCTAGTGTGTTTCTAAAAGCTAAGAAGCCAAATGCTGCAATTCGCGATGCCAACAGGGCTTTACAGGTGATCATTTCTCTTGACATAAAACCTGTTTTGTTTCTGCAGAAAATGGATTGGTAAAGCAAGTTTATGTCTCGATAGTTGCATAGCTTGTGAAAGTAATTTTATATCCCAATGGTTTTTTTTCCATAAACAAGCTAACCTAGTTTATTCTGGGGTTTAGTTCAACCCTGATTCAGCTAAGGGGTACAAGTCACGAGGTATTGCTAGGGCCATGTTAGGCCAATGGGAAGAGGCTGCAGCTGATCTACATCTAGCATCAAATTTAGATTACGATGAGGAGATAGGGATGGTGCTTAAGAAGGTAATTGCGGGAACCTCTTGATATGACTTTACCAACAGTATGCTCCTTGATTTTTTACAATACCGAATCTAAGCTGGTTATGTGTACTTCACAGGTTGAACCTAATGCAAAGAGAATCGAAGAACACCGAAGGAAATATCAACGTCTGAGGAAAGAAACGGAGCTCCAAAGGGCTGAGCGCGAGAGACGACAACAGCAAGAAGCTCAGGTCAGACCAAACTTTACCCATGAATGTTAATGTTGTTGCATACCATCTTTTTATGTAATTTAAATTCTTAACATAAAGCACATAGGCCTGGTTATTTTTTTTCCCTGTGAGAGTAACAATATAACCTCTCTTGGAATTATCAAACATCTCACGCTCATTGATTTACTTCTCCTTCCTCTTGAATCCTATAAATGCAGGAGCGAGAAGCTCAGGCTGCACTAAAAGATGGTAAACAATTTTTTATATTTCTATTAAAGGTTCTCTAGTCTCTACTTCATGATATTGCTGCGAAGAACTACGTATGTGTCGGAACAATTATCTGTGAGTCTTGTCCAAATGAATTGTCTGCACTCAATAAGATTCAAAACTCAATGAGCTCTTATTAGCCACTAATCTAGTTGATAAGGCCGCTAACCAGCTTGCTTATCCCGCCTTACAGCTTTACGCGCATCACTTACCTGAGAAATTTTGCAAATCCTGATCAGAACCATAACCTCCCAACTAAAACTACTTTAGGGGATAGTTTAGTGGAAACTCATGGTGTATTGACGCATCCGTAGCGTTCTATTTCTATTTCCTCAGGATTTTATATGCTGATCACAAGTATGCGACTCTACAGTGAGAAAAGCATCTTGCATGTATTTTAGACCCCAATTATTCTCACAAAGCTTCATTTTACAGCTTTTATAAAACTTAAAATGAAATTTGCATGTCAAAAAGGAAATGACCATCTTTTCTCCCTGATGATACAGGACATGTGATCAGCATCCACTCAACAAGCGAACTAGAAGCAAAGACAAAGGCCGCAAAGAAGGCATCACGTCTGCTCATCCTTTACTTCACAGCCACATGGTGTGGACCGTGCCGCTATATGTCTCCACTGTACTCAAACCTGGCCACACAGCACCCGAGAGTCGTTTTCTTGAAAGTTGACATAGACGAGGCCAACGACGTGGCTGCCTCTTGGAACATTAGCAGCGTCCCGACCTTTTGCTTCATCAGGGATGGCAAAGAGGTGGACAAAGTTGTGGGAGCTGATAAGGGTTCGCTCGAGCAGAAGATTACACAGCACTCTTCTTCTAAGTAATGGTTTCTCTCTTCTCTCATTACCCTTCTCTGGCTCGTACTATATCTTTGCAACACAATTAGTGTCCCATTTAAAATTTTCTTAGAAGTTTTAAAGGATTTGTAATTGTTTACATGACCGATCAGATCAGTCAAATAAATACAAGAGTTAAAATAGCAGAGATAAGACCCCACTGTTTTCAACTTGACTTAGCAATGCTAAAGAAGGAAAATATATAGACTTGATCACTTCGATCACTTGGGTATTTTGAATTTTTGATACGATATCCATTAAATATAACAGGGTGAACATAGTAAATAAAGCAGAGGCCATGTCGAGAAACCAACAATTGTCGAGATACAAAGCACAAACTAAACTAAAAGGAAATAAACGAGAAATACAAGTTGACAGATTAGGGTGGTGCAGCTTGCTCGATTTGCACTGAGCTTGGAACATAAGAACACACAAGTGGCCAACAACCTTCGTCAATAGACTCGCCAAGATCCACTTGTTTGAAGTATCCTTTCTTTCCAATGACGTAAGCTATGTTGCGTGTGAGGCGGCGAGATTTACCTCGACATCTACCTCTGTCTTTATCATGAACCACGGCGACCTTCTTCTTTTCGTCGACAAAGAAACTCCCACCTTTAAACAGAAAGTGAAATCCGGTGAGTTCTTTCATATCAACCGATAGGAACAACTTGTTCCACGACACAGCATGGGGCTCAATCTTGCTACTAATCCATATCTTCACGGTAAATGCAGGTGCACCATATTGTTGAAATAGAACCGCAAGATGCTCTTCTCTAACACTAGATACAGTCACAGCATCTCCATAAAAAGCATGAAAAGGCAGAGGAAGACGCGGTCCAAATCTCTCCATTGTAAAATCAAAACATAGTAAGAAATCAGGGATATCTGATATATCTCCTCCCACTTCTCCTTGTGCTGAAGTTGGAATCTTCTCTTGAGCAAACCAGTAAGTGTTGCCCATAAGAGACACACCACGCTGATGATACTCTATATCCCAGTCCGGATTGACATCAACAACCTTCCAAGAATCAGAGTTTAAATCGTAAATTTCAAATTCACGAAGCTTCACTTTTATAGTGTAGTCGTAATCATCTAGAAATCTCAAGACTTACCAAGCGAGTACTTGTCATTCTTCTCGTATCCTAGAGCGTACCGGTCAAACAATTTGTGGTAAGAATTCATGGGTTTGATCCACCTGGTTTGCCCCGAACAAGGGTTCCAAACAACAAGACTAGATCTATCTTTGGTGACGCATAACAGTAAACCGTCGCAGTGAAAGATTTTAGATATCTCTACACGATCAGCATCCTCTAGGCCAATAAGGTTACCTATACGCTCTATAGATGGCGTGTAGAGATTGACGCTAAATAAACAAACCCTATACTGAATCATCATGACCACCTGAAACTGCTCTCTGTGATAATTCTTTGCTGCTGCTTTTGCTTTACCGACGTGCTTCATTGTAAAGCTCCGGTTTTGCATGTAGATCGCACTCCTCTCAGTGATGTCACCGGAAGCCTAGAGAGCACCTCCTCCGCCAAATCCCTTGGAAGATTGGATATCATCGTGGTCCTTGTGTTTCAAGAAACCCTTTAGGTCTTGTTCTGATTTCTTCCGGATATATGAGAAGGGTTTTTTTTCCTCATGATCACATAATAGGCACTTCATGATCTCATCCTATTCCACCGGAGTGAAACAGTTTGCGAAGATAAAGGAGAACGAGTAAACACTAGCTAGCAGTTACCTATTTTAAGATCAGAAAAGAGTATTTGTGGTGGTGTCATTGATCTTAGATTTATATATTTATTGTGATAAAGTCTCAAAGTAAGAACATAATCCAGTAGCCTTTTTGGTCAAGACTCGAGAACCACAATGAAAGGCAAATTTTTCGTTAACGACCAGAAGATTAACACATTTGCTTATGCATTATGCAGTAGCTTTTACTTAATTTTAGTAGTATAATAGTATCAAATTTCGTGTTTTCAAAAGAAGATTTTAAATAACATAGAAATAGCCCCATTGTTTTCAATTTCAACTAATTAGCAATGCTAAAATATAATGTAGACTTTGATCACTTGGGTATTTGGATACGATATCCGTTAACTAAAACTGAAAGATGAACAGAGTAAAGAAAACAGAGGCCATATTGAGAAACCAACCATTGTCGAGATACAAAACACGAGAAATACAAGTTGATAGATTAGGGTGGTGCAGCTTGCTTGATTTGCACTGAGCTTGGCACATACGAGCACACAAGTGGCCAACAACGTGCCTCTGTAGACTCGCCAAGATCCACTTTTTTGAAGTATCCTTTCTTTCCAATGATATAAGCTATGTTGCGAGTGGGAAAAGATTTGCCTCTGTCTTTATCAAGAATCACTGCGACCTTCTTCTTTTCGTCGACGAAGAAACTCCCACCTGTAACCAGAAACTGAGAACCCAAACCGGTGTGTGGTTTCATATCAAACTTTAAGAACAACTTGTTCCAAGAGACCGCATCGGGCTCAATCTTGCTACTAATCCATATTTTCACGGTAGATGCAGGTGCACCACATTGTTGAAAAAGAACCGCAAGATGCTCTTCTCTGACACTAGATAGAGTCACAGTATCTCCATAAATAGCGTGAAAAGGCAGACGCAGACGAGGTCCAAATTTCTCAGTTGTAAAATTAAAACATAGTAAGAAATCAGGGATGGCCGATATAGGTCCTCGCATTCCTACAGGTGGACGCTTCTCTTGAGCAAACCAGTAAGTGTTGCCCATGAGAGACACACCACGCTGATGATACTCTATATCCCAGTCCGGATTGACATCAACAGCCTTCCATGAAGCAGAATTTAAATCGTAAATTTCAAACTCACGAAGCTTCACATTAGCCCTGGAGTCGTAATTATCTAGAAATCGCAAGACTTTGTAGCTACGAAGCGAGTACTTGTCCTTCTTCTCGTATCCCAGAGCGTACCGGTCATAAAACTTGTGGTAAGAATTCATGGGTTTGATCCACCTGGTTTGCGCCGTATAAGGGTTCCAAACAACAAGACTAGATCTATCTTTGGTGATGCATAACAGTAAACCGTCACAGTGAAAGATCTTAGATATCTCTACACGATCTGCATCGTCTAGGCTAACAAGTTGACCTATACGGTCTATAGATGGGTTGAGGAGATTGACACTGAATAAACAAACCCTATATTGGATCATCATGACCACCTGAAACTCCTTCCTGTGATAATTCTTTGCTGCTGCTTTTGCTTTACCGACGTGCTTCATTGTAAAGCTCCGATTTATGGATAAACGCCTCCACTTTTTGCATGTAAATCGCACTCCCCTCAGAGATGTCACCGGAAGCCTAAAGAGCACCTCCTCTGCCAAATCCCTTGGAAGATTGGATAACATCGTTGCCCAAACCCTTATCCTTTTCCTCCGATTTCTTCCGGATCTGTCTCTTCTTTTTGTTGGCAAAGCTTCCAGATCTATCTTTTATTTTTGACTATTCAGATATATCTTCCCCTTCCGAGTTCCGACCAAAGTACAGTAGTAAAGTACATTGGTGAGTTGAATTTTATTATATGGGCTTTAAGGTCATGGCCCGAGGACGGTTAATGTCTCGGCTTAAAAATTGTTTTTATTTTCGTAGTTAGAGCATCTCCAACCCTAGAGAATTAAGCTTTTATGGAGTAGCTTTTAACATTTTAACTAGGTTCGGACCCGCGCACAAAGGAAATAATTATATATATATAATTTTTAACGGATTAGAATATGTTACATTTTAATTTTGTTATAGTGCAGTCGATTATGGTAAATCATATATTTATATAATAAGTTTAAATAAAATAATAAAGGAAAAAACAAGTAAATAATCATATACTGAGTTTTGATACAATTAAAAACACGGTGAAAATTTAACAGCATAAAATAATATTTGTCGATAAATTATTCATTTTGACCATTTTTGTAGTAAAAGTAGGAATATACGTAAAAATTATATATTTACAATATATTTTTTGAAAGTCCAACCCGTAACAGAATTCATTTCGTTAAAAGCATTATTAATAACTCGCTTTATCATTATAATTGTGATTTTAACAAACTACCCGTGAATTATCTAAAATTTACATATTTTGATATATAATATATTTTATCAATAAAAATTATGTCTCCAAAATTACATATATGTCTTCAAAAAAATATTTCAATATTTTAAATTCTAAAAGTTTTATATATTTGAACCTTTTATTTATAATATTTTGAAACTATTTGAAATTTTAAATATGCTCATGGGGAAAAATGGGAAAATCAACCCAAACTATTTCTCGAAGGTATTTTCATACCCAAACTCGCGTACTCTGAATTTTACAACCCAAACCAGCTTTCAATTCAAATAACCAACATGAACTATATCAAATTTTGTCGATTTCAACCTCGACGTTAACATTATCTCTGCCCATCTTAAAGATTTGGACAAATAAGCTTAAGCTTAAGCTTAATTTCTCTTGGTTTTTACAGAAGCTTAAGCTTAATTGTCCAAATCTTCAAGATGGGCAGGGATATTGTTAACGTCGAGGTTGAAATCGATAAAATTTGAAGTGGTTCAGGTGGGTTATTTGAATTGAAAACTGGTTTGAGTGGTAAAATTCAGAGTACGTGAGTTTGGGTATGAGAATACCTTCGGGAAATAGTTTTAACTTTTAAGGAAACAATAAGGCCTTAAATTATCCCATTACGGATCCAGTGTATAAGGGTTGTATCCTCTAATTATTAAACTTTTGAATTTACCAATTAAGATCAAGTATCCTAAAAATTTCACACACGGAGAGAATATGAGGCGGTTACCACCGTGGATGCTCGGTGGCGCGTCCACCGGTGAAGCAGCAGCTGCACGCAACGTAACAGAATCAGAAGCTCCTAAACCAAAGGCGGAGAAGAGACCGAGAAGAAACGTGAAACCCAAAGAAAAAGATTTAAATCTCAATTCTGAGGAACCTAAACGAGTCCGTAGGAAGATTGGAGATGAAGCTAATCGTGGTAACAATAATGGTCCAGAGATAATTCAATCAGTGATGACTGGTCCAGGAAACGAAGATCTCACAGTTGATGACTTATTAAGCTTTGCTCACGAGGTAATTTAGTTAGTTCCACAGTTTTTTTTAACGAATTAATGATTAGTGAATTTACTTAATTCACTATTCATCTTCGTTTCCCATTTACACCATTAATGGCAGTATGTCCAAAGTAATCAAGAAGTCCAGACAAGCAAGGAGGATGAAAGGTCTGAATCCATGTTAGTTGCGAATGAATCAACATCATCTCAAGGAGGAACCAGAGATTCAACAGCAGAGGACATGTTAGATCTGCTAATGGGTCCTTATTTCAAGAAACGCTAGGATATAAAAATCTGAATTGGGTTTTTTTCAAGTGCTTCCAACTTAGTTTTTGAGCTTTGTACCAGTATATTATTATATATGATAAAGCTTCGTTTTTTTTTATATTCCTATGATATATGAAAGAAGACGCAAAAATACAATAGCGAAAGAGGAAGAAGCAATGTAGGAGCTACTGAGTTCATAAGCCCAAGGGGAAGGGCAAACGAAAGCATTAGTGCTCCTGAAAACATAAAAGATTTCTCAGTTTTGGCAACTAAAAGGACCGAAAGCACCACTTTTTCAAGCGCATCAGTGACGTGCTGCCTTAATCAACACAAGAAACACGAATCAAACACCTAAAATTCATTGAATCATATACACTGACTAAACTTTCAGATTCCTAAGTTAAGTTTAAGTGGAGCTGGGTTTAGTTTATATACTGACGGCCACATGTAGAAAACCCTAGTTGTTCGTTTCGTGATCACTAATGGGCTTGTTTGTTTTCTCCTTTATTGGGCTTACAAGAATAACTCCCTTTCGGCTGTTCCCTTTTTCTATACTTGAATTATGTGGTAGTTTAGTTAGGCACTGTGGTTAACTTAATAAATTCACTATATGTACATATCTTTGTAGTAGTCGCGTTCGCGTATACACCCTACACAGTATCGATGACAAAAAAATACACACTACACAGTATACACTAAAGGATTCTCTACTTGTTTACCAGTTGCTAATGAATGTGAAGCACTTATGATTTGATTCAGAGTACAAGAGTGTTAAAAAGGTACTTTGTGGTAAAAAATTTTTTAAGAAAACAAAGGCATATACCAATCTTTCAGAGACAAGCGTAGAATTCACTTGTGGTGGCATAAAGCTATTTTGTTCCAAGCTTCCAATTGAATATCTTTTATTTTCTCGCTTTCAAACCTAAAATTAATGGAAAACTTTTTGGAGTGCTTCACATACAAATATACAATGTAGCATAAAAAGGTTATTTTTTTTCTTTCTTTTTTTTGGTCACCAAGGTTTATTTTTCGAACTCTAATGTTTTGTCTAAAGAAAGGAAATGCAATAAAACATGATTAATATATTTTTTTTGTTGCTCTAAATTAGAACTTTTAACATGGATTATGACATGGTCACATATCTCAAATTTTCAAATCTAGTGCCACACTAAACTTTTAAAAGAAAAACAACCATCTAAATCACTATTTTCTTAACGTTATCTTCTACCTAAAAAATGCAAGTCAATCACTTAAAATAAAAAAAAAAGGATATGCAAAATAACATGTTAGTATCCTTAAATTTGTAACATTTGATAAATAATATATTGAGATTTTACATCATAGAGTCTAATTATAAATAAAAAAGAGTCAAAAATATAATTATAATTTTTTAATCGTAATTTTATAGCAAAATTTGTAAATATTAAATCATATAAAGAATATTTTCTATTTTATAAAATTGATTTAGGTTCTGTTTTTTTGTTTTTTTTTTTTTTTGATTTGAGTTAACATGAGATAAAGAATGAAATTACAAAAATTAGCAATATGTTTTCTTTGGGTGACAGAAGACCCAAAATGTTTTGAGGAATAACAAGCTTGTGAACGACTGCATCGCCGGACCTCTCCCGCACCTATTTGCTCTTCTTCTATCCCACCACATTCGAAGCTTTTTATCTCTTTTACCGCGCTTCCTACACATTTTGGCAGAGACCAACTCCTACCTAACCTCTTAGCAACCCATTTGCAGATCCCATCAGGTAACCACCGCTCCAAGAATAATCACCTAAGTAGCTCGTTTCGTCTTCTTTACTTCTTTACTGCGTGTCCCGTTGCTAAATCTGCTCAATTCTGACTCATTCGAGTGTGATCTGGATCGCCTGCGTTATCGATTTCGTTTTCCCCCCTTGTCTGAGTTTGGATCCAGTCTTAAGTGATTTAGATGCGATAAAGTTGGGATTGTTGGTAAATCTGTAAACTTTATTATTGGAGAGAGAGAGAGAGATTGGATTAATGGGATTGTGATAAAACTCAATTCTGTTTTTTAAAAAAATTGACTAAATTTTGATTTTTCTGTGATGCAGTTTTTTTTTTTTTTTTGGGTTTTGAGGAATGAATTTCTTGCTTCGATCTGCTTCTTCTGCTACTCATCGGCCGCCGGTGAGCGAGCCACCAGCTACGCCGCCACAACCTCAGCCTGAAACAACCAAGTCGGGAGCAACTTTGGAAGGTCTAATAGCAGAAGAGCCTTTCCCGCAATATCCATCAGTTGAAGATCTTGATCGTGTTGCTGATGGATCTAGAGACGATGATGGTAGTGGAGAGTCAAATGCAAAGTCTGGTGCCTCTTGTATAGAGAGATTCTCAGATGTTTCTGAGGAAGAAGGATGGATCGCTATTCCTTATAGTATAAACTTACTCTCTTTACTTCAATATCTTGAGTTTTCAATTTCTAATTATCCTGATTTTGTGATGTCTTATTACAGAGGAAATCCCGGACAACTGGTCTGAGTCTGTTGATATTCATTCATTACGTTCCCTGGATCGTTCCTTTGTTTTCCCTGGTATGCTGTTTCTCACATCATCTCGTCATTTGCATTTAAACTAAGACTAGCTACTGAACAATCAAAAACATTTTTCTACTTTAGGGGAGCAGATTCAAATCCTTGCATGCTTATCTGAGAGTAAAGGAGACACAGAGATCATTACCCCTTTTAAGGTTGCTGAGGTAATGAGCAGAACTGGACAGAGAAAGGCCTCTGAAAAACAAAATGGAGACATGTCTGATGAGGCAAGTACACCATCAGGGGATGGAGAAATGAGTCCTGATGCTCAGTTTGCAACTCAGAATGGTGACAGCCCTGGTAAAGATAGTTTGGATTCACAAAAGGATTTATCTGATGGTGAATCAATCTTGAGGATGGAAGATCATAAGAGACGAACAGAAGACTTGCTTTCCAGGTTTCAGAAGTCTCATTTCTTTGTTAGGATTGCAGAGTCTGGTGAGCCACTTTGGTCAAAGAAAAGCTCTCTCGTCGCAGATACAGAGATGGATGAAAAGAGGAAAAGTAGACCTTGTGTTAGTGCTTTTGTAGATAGAGGAGACTTCGATCCTAATGTATCTGGAGGTGTAGCTAGAAGTAAGGCAAAATGCTGTGCCTTACCCAATGGAGATATAGTGGTATGTGATGGTATATTTGTTGCTTTCTGTTTTGCTAGTTGTGTGTTTGAAATGATATTATATGAACCAGTGCATTCCTCTTCTTGTGTAATGCATTGTCTGATTTATTTAAATTTACCTCACTACTCGTTCATATATCCTGAACTTCTTATAACCGAGTTAATGGACCTACTGATTCTCAGACAACACTTTTGTTTGGAAGGATGCAGGTCTCTTTACAAGTTTATATTGTCGACTGTCCCAAAGAACCCATCATAGAGATACTGCAGTTTGAGAAGCATCAGGACAAGGACCAAACTTCTGAGAATGATAAAGATCCATATGGGAATCTCTTAAAGTGGTTGATACCGTTGGATAACACTATTTCTCAACAACCCCGCTCTCTACCACCTCCTTTAAGCCCTAGCCCAAGTATCAGCAGCACTGCACACAAGCCAGCAATTTCGTCTACCTCAGGCTCCCAACTCTTCTCATTCGGCCATTTTAGAAGCTACTCCATGTCTGCTCTTCCTCCAAACACCGCACCAGTATCTGGACCCATGAAAACACAAAGCTCGAAACCATCATTTGATATTGAAGATTGGGACAGTTACTCTGGTCAAACGTTACGAAACAGTCAGAAGGCTGGAACTGAAGAGCTTTTATCTTTCCGGGGTGTCCCGTTGGAGGGGGATAGGTTCTCTGTTCGTTGTGGACTCGAAGGTATCTGCATTCCGGGTAGAAGGTGGAGGAGGAAACTCGAGATCATCCAACCTATCGAGATAAATTCTTTTGCAGCTGACTGCAATACAGATGATCTTCTCTGCGTTCAGATAAAGGTGTGTCTCTGCATTGCTGTTAAACTTTGGTTTTACTGTGGTCAGTTATTGTCTGAGTTGCGTCTTAATTTGCCCTTTTTTTACTGGCAGAATGTGGCTCCTATCCACGCTCCAGATATTGTAATATACATAGACGCCATAACAATTGTTTTTGAAGAGGCTGGAAAAAATGCTTCCCCTTCATCAGTACCAATTGCATGTATTGAAGCTGGAAATGAGCACAGTTTACCGAATTTAACACTAAGGTTAGCCTATTTTCCTAAAGTTCCTCAGAATTTTTTCCATTGTATTGAAAATTCCCCCCATCACTCTTCTTGATATAATTGATGGATTTAGATATTAGCATTTTGCTTTACGTATCCTTTTTTGGGTCGTTTGAATGGCTAGAAAGTTTCAGAAGTCTTCAATGATAGACAAAAGTAAGTTTTAGTATTAGGTAATCTCAGGTAGTGACTTAGACTAACTAGTTATCAGATCTAGCTGAGTTTCTGAGAGAAACTAGCCTCAACGAGTATAGTCAGTAGGAGCTAAAACCTGCCCCTTTCAGCTTTCAGGAACAATAAAGAGTGCATTTACCCACCCTTAGTTTTTCTTGCGATCTTTCAGGAAAGGTGAGGAGCACTCATTCATCGTGAAGCCTGCTTTTTCTGTTGGAAGTAATCTGAAGCCCTCTGCTGCAAGAAAAGAACTCAAAACATCGAGTTTATCTCTTCCAACTGTAAATTTTGAAAGAAAAGGAAGCAGTTTAAGTGGTGATCAGTATGCAGTTATGGTGTCATGTCGGTGCAACTACACAGGTAGATTCGTAGTTACATGGTTTATAGCCTTGTTTTTGGTCTTTCTTCTGTTCAGATGTATAGCTGGTTCCTTAATGTTTTTTTCTGTTTAAAATTGGATTCAGAATCAAGGCTATTTTTTAAACAACGGACAAAATGGAGACCACGAGTTTCAAGGGACCTGATGATCTCTGTTGCGTCTGAAATGTCAGGAGAACCTTGTGGTCCTCATGGGAGAGCCTCTCAACTACCCGTTCAGGTAATTCTTTCTCTGACTATCTCTAGAACTAGAAGTTAAATGCAACAATGCCCAAACTAATGGAAGGCGTTCGCAGCTGAAGTAACTTTAGTCTTTACCCAAAATTACTTGAGCTTTAAGTAGATATTGTCACTTAATCCTGGCTAGTACTTGTGCCTTTCTTAGTTAAGGCTGGCTTTGTATGTTTAAATAAGAAACTTTGCAATCGTTTCAAAGACCAACGTGGTCCTAATTTTCAAATTAAATCAACCACTGGCCATCTGTAAAGACCACCCAATTTATATCCTAAATGGCGTCTTTATTTTTGTACCTCATACTTTTTCTCTACTGGTTGCAGATTTTAACTCTTCAGGCATCGAATTTGACATCAGAAGATCTGTCTTTGACCGTTCTCGCTCCTGCATCCTTTACATCACCTCCATCTGTAGTTTCCCTAAACTCCACGCCGACGTCCCCTCTAAGTCCATTCCTAGGATTCTCTGAGTTCACAGAGCGGGTACAAAGCGAGAAACGCAATTCAACGATGCGTAAACATCAATCGTTACCCCCAATTTCACTGGAGACAAGAACAGAGAACACAAATGGTGAATCTTCCAATCCTTCAGATGTAGTTCCGAAGAGCGGCTTAGGTTGCACACATCTCTGGCTACAAAGTCGAGTTCCCTTGGGGTAAACATCTAATATCCAATGAGCTTTATTCTTGGTATGGTTTTACATCTTTTACCATCATAAATTGATAACGGGTTTTTACTTTCAAAATGCATCAGATGCGTTCCTTCAAAATCTACAGCTACGATCAAGCTAGAGCTACTCCCTTTGACTGATGGCATAATCACGCTTGATACTCTCCAGATCCACGCCAAGGAGAAAGGTAAGCAAATGACTAGAAAGACTTGTGCTGCTTCGAGTCTTCAATATGTTTTGGGGTGAATCCTAATCATAAAGTGTTAGATGCTCTTGTTTAATGAGTGTAAGTACCAACGGGCTCTTTTGTGTGACAGGTCGTAGATATATTCCAGAGCAGTCTCTGAAGATAAACGCAACTTCAAGCATTTCCTCTGGGATTTTGTAGTCTTCTTACCCACCCAATGCCACTTTTGCCTTATCTTAGAGAGCCAGAAAGAGTCATCAAACACAGAGCAGTTACATCTTGAGGCTCATCCAAAGATTGTGTGTTGAAAATTGATTTTGATTTCGATGTTTCAAGGTTTGAAGATAATTATGTTGTAAACCTCACTTGTGTTCTTCCTATTTATTTGAACCATCATTATATTTGTGCGTTCTTTGGCTTCTTACTCTTTTTTTTTTGGTAATTGATTGATTCTGAAAGAGAGACAAGACATTCATTGGTATCAAATTTATCTCTGTTACTATGTACTTCAAAAATAAGATCATCAAAACCTAGGATTAAGCAAAACTTTTGTTAACAAAATCCTAATTATCTTGTAAGGTTACAAAAATAAAGTATATGATCCACAAGTATGGTCTAGAGTCATCAGGAGCACCGGAACTTAGGTACACCAAATTGCAGGGGAACGCAGCTCGGCAAAATCTGAAGCCATTTTCGCAGTGACCCAAGTCGTCGTCGTGAAGGCAAAAACCCTTTACCTCCGGGATCAAAATCTTGAAGAGACGAAGATGACGACATCGTTGTCTAAAATCCTTACGAGATCAAACGCTCAGAGCCAATGGTGCTCCAGTATCTCTGCCTCTCCCAAACATCTCTGGGCACGACACTTCTCCGCCGTGGCCGATTCTTCCTCCTCTAACTCAGCTGCGCTTGGAAGCCAATCGAGTTCTTCTGCTCCACCGCAAGGTATGTCACTCGTGCTATGTATTCCGATGCTTGAGCTTGAAATCTGGGGATAGTAAGAATCAATTTGTGAAAAATTTAAGCGCTTTTTGTTTCAGAGAAGAAACGAGGGTCCAAGTTGTCACAATTGCTGTTGTTCTTGCCTGGAGCGATTACCTTCGGCCTCGGGTCATGGCAGATCGTCAGAAGAGATGAAAAGGTCGGTGTAGTTATTTCGAAATCAATGAAGTCCTTTAACATTTTGTTTCATCGTCTTTTTCTTCTCCTTGCATATCTCTAGCTGAGTTATAGTTTGTCTTAGTCTTTTAGTTGGAATCTATATAGTGTGCTTAACACCAGCTCTTGTGGTTTTGTGATCAGTACAGGAGTTAGAGTAACTAGATTCTAGATTCGTGATCTGTGATATGGGTCACCACTTAGCTAGGCTGAGGCAATGAAGTTATGTGCGTCGCCATTTAGACCACTTAAGTTAATTAAAGTGTCTGATATCCAGTGAGAATTCGTATATCACATCGATGTTCAAATGTTTGTAATTCTTTCATATAAGTGATCTGTATTGGATTGTGAATCCATGCTCAGTACTGGCTACCATGCCCATTTCTTGGTTACAAATTTTTTCTTGATTCCGTTGCTTGGTGTCTTTTCTTTTTTTGCTTGTCCAAATAGTTGCTGAAGCTGATAATTTACCATTATTTGGTGCCTTCGGCTGAGTAGACCCTAAAGCTTAATTCACTCCTGTTTAACGCAGTTCAAAACACTGGAGTACCAACAGAAACGGTTGAATATGGAACCAATGAAGCTAAATACAGAACACCCTCCTGAAAAGAATCTGGATGCATTAGAATTTAGACGGGTTAGTTGCAAGGGTGTATTTGACGAGCAAAGGTCTATTTATTTGGGTCCACGGTCTAGGTCCATATCAGGAATTACTGAAAATGGATTTTATGTCATCACACCTCTTATGCCGATCCCTGGTGACCTGGATAGGTGAGGGTAATGATCCTTTCTCCTTGCTTTTAAATCTTTATATTACCCTTTTCTGACTTTTTGTCAGCCGCATAGATTAAAAATTAGGTCTTTTCCTCATGATTTCAGTTATGGCAGTGAAATTATTGAAGCTCTTTCTCAGGATATTATAGGCCATTGGGTTCTCTAATTCCATTATACTCTCTACACACTTGTCCATGATTGTCTTACACTAACCACATTATTTTGGAGATTCTGATAAGAGGAGATAGATACTAAAATGATTTGGTTAATAACTGTTAGACATCATCTAACTAGTAAAGAGATTGAGAATTAATTAGATATTATTCTTCTTGAATGTTATGCTGCAGTGTCACTTACGCCTTGGTTGGTCTTGCTTTGTCGTAGTTTTTGGCTGCCGGTTTTTAGCTCTATCTGTTAACTGTTTAGTGAAGTTGGCTTGTTATTTTCCTTTGTCTTCTAGCATGCAGTCACCTATTCTGGTGAATCGCGGCTGGGTTCCTCGAAGTTGGAGAGAGAAGTTGCCTGAATCCACAGATGCTGACTTCATTACAAACCAGTCAACAAAAGCTAAATCAATCTCGGATGAACAAAATTCCTGGTGGAAATATTGGTCTAAGAGTCCAATGATTACAGAGGTTGGTCTTGTTATACCCTCTTGTTCAAAAACTTCTTTCATTTATTATAACTCCGAATTCTCACATATTCGTTTTAGCTTGAACTGTCATCTTTTGGATGCATTGGAATAGAAAGATTGTATCTTTGCAGAGACAGATTGGATTTAGCTTTTTGCAAAGATTTTATTTTGTTTGTCTTTATCAAATTTCTTTCATATGTTGTGACTTGTGAAATTGAAATCTTGCAGCCACAAGTACCTGTGGTTAAGCCTGTAGAAGTCGTTGGTGTGATTAGGGGAGGGGAGAACCCGAGCATATTTGTTCCCTCCAATGATCCAAGTACTGGGCAGTGGTTTTATGTAGATGTTCCTGCAATGGCTCAAGCCGTTGGCCTTCCTGAAAACACAATCTATGTAGAGGACGTCCATGAAGAGATAGATCGGAGTAGACCATATCCTGTTCCTAAGGATATCAACACCTTGATCCGTAGTAAAGTCATGCCTCAGGACCATCTCAACTACTCAATAACATGGTAAAACTCAATACAGACACATGAGGTGTTCTTGGCATTGTCTGGTCTTTACTGCTATGGTAAATGAGTGACACTGTGTTTGTTTCTGTCTATTGCTGAACAGGTATTCTCTCTCTGCGGCTGTCACTTTCATGGCTTACAAGAGACTCAAGCCAAAGTCTGCTCGAAGATAAACTATCTTTCTGATCAAATCATATCTTGTTTTTTTTATATCACTCGTCTGCAGAAGTAATAATGGCAGTTGATAATGGGTTTAGGTTTAAACTTTCATAATAAAAAAGGGCACAATGAAATATTGAAATACCTAAATGTTGTGATAACTTGACAAAAATTTGTAGTTTTCTTATTCTTTTAATCACTTAATTCATTTATATCAAGGTAAACCTTAAAGTAGTATCTTACCCGAAACTACATAGACAAAAAAAAAAAATCAACCACTGTAAATGTTGCCAACACCAAGCAAGAAAAGAAATATAAAAGCAATGTATGTGCGAAGTGATACTGGTTAACTCGTACCAAAAACTTAAAAAAAATAGAATTCTAAAAGGTGAAATTTAATCAGTTTGACACATATTTAGCCAAAAATAACTAAATTAACTCTTTACCATTGATATTTACTAGAAGTCTAGAATGACACAACATTTCTCTAAAAAGTCCATAAAATATTGACTTTAAATATGACTTTTTCTTTATTTTGTAGTAGATACAACTGTAGAACCAACCAAATAAATAGGATGATTGTACATTTTACATACGCTTGAAAAAATCTTCAAAAAGTTATAGAAAGTGTACACAACATTATGGTTTAAGGTTTTGAAAACAAGACTCCACTCCATAATCAATGAGAAACTAAAAAGGTAGTCTTCTCATCCCTTGTATCTATATATATATATTTCAAAATTTAAACTAGAAACTTCATTACTCTCCAAATTAATATCTCTTCATCGCTCTTGTTTCTCGTCTAATCCAATCCCAATGGCGGCATATTCATCCATTCTTAGAAGGTGTAGAAAAGAGACTTCAAATCGACTTTTCATGAACGAATTTTCGCGACAAACTTACGAGAGATTTCTTGAAGACGATCGTCGAGCATGTGGAGTGTACGATCGAGAGTTTTTTTTCTCCAGAAATCAGGTATATGCATATCTTCTGTCGGCATCCACTCTATTTGTGTACTACGATAGGGTCATCATCAAAACTTGTGGTGGTACCAAGATTTTGAGTTGATTGAAATCATTCTTAATGTTATGGGAGAGGCGAATCCAAAAAACATAAGGCATAGTCGTGAACCTTTTTTCAGACCCAAATTGCAACCTCATCCACATTAAAAACGAGCGTTTTAAACTTATCATATGCCTGAATAGATGCTATCTTTCTTGATTTAATGTTCTTACAAATAAGATAGAGATAAGACCATCATCATCCCTCATCCTTCATAAAGATCTTCCCATAAATTAATTATAATAATAATAAATTATTATTTAAATGATTGAGTGTTTTAAAACTTAAGACATAATGTTAAGTGTTTGTTCAGAAACTTTGGAGAAAGATGTCTTTTTAATCTAAAAATCTTTAATATTAAATTATTAATATTTTTGTAATTACAATTTTTTAATATACCTAAGATATTCTCTTTGCATGTGCAATGAAAGTGCTCTAAGAATCAAATTCTAGTTTTTGAAACTCCCTTGAAGATCCTTCAAACTTAAGATATTTTTGAAACAAAACAAAGTTTGTGTATCAATATCAGACATCTTCGCCGAAGATAAATACTTAAACAAATTCTGGGAATTTGGATTCATCAAAGCATCCATGCATTTTGGTTTTGTAATGATTCCATCAGTTCAATATAAAATTTATTAACAAAAAACAAAAATTAAAGAAAGCTTTGTATATATACGTGGGCGAGTGATAAGCTAAAAAAATCCCATTATTTCATTTTCATTTTCTCAAATGAAAAAAAAGATTATTTTGGTGTGTATACACACAACCAAAATTAAAATTAAAATAAAGAAAGATAAATTACTTGTGCTTTTAGTCTCATTTTATTTTTTTTATAGGCAATTTGCCTCCTAACGTAACATAAGATAAAATCTATCTTTCTCCAATATATTTATCAGACAATTTTAACAGCTAAAATTATAAAAACAATTTCACCAAAAAATATTTCTCTCTTTCTCCAATATATTTATGAGATAATTTAGCATGTCATAATATGACATTGACATAGATTGTAGTATCGTCCTCATTGCTACGTTTGTGTTCTTTACAAGTACAAATTAAAAGTATAAAAAAAGGTTTGACTCAAAAACACAATATATATTTCTATGTATTTTACATTCTTTTTTTTGGGACAAATTATCCAATATATTTATTAGACAATTTAGGAGCTAAATTAATGATAAAAACAGTTTGACCCCAGAAAAAAATATTTCTCGACATTACTATGTATTTATGTATATATTTTTTTTCATCCGATCATTAAGCAGCTAAAATTTTAAAAACAGTTTTGACCAAGAAAAAAGAAATGATAAAATAGAAAAGAGGGAGGTTCTATTTTGATGTTCTATTTTATCATGTCTTTATGTTCTATTTTATCATCCCCAGAATTGTCTTTATCATTTCTATAAAATAGAACATAAAGACAATTCTGATAACATCAAATCAAACGAAAGTTCAAAGACGGTTTGGGTTATCCAAATAACAAAAAGGTCAACCATTGTCAAATGTTACCAGGCCAAGCAAGAAACATTAAAGAAAAACGTACATCATACTAAAACAAATTATATATGAAAAATAGAAATCGATTCTTTAAAACAAAATGTTCCTATAAAATATGGGAATTTCCGAAATGATACTATATATGATAAATGGCAAGAAATGAAACAATTTAATATCAGCATCTTCTCGAAATATGAATATTGCTGAGTATGCGAGTGTAAAACCGTGTTTTAAAATTACGTAATCAGTGATAGGGATGAAGAGATATGGCATGTAAGGAAGGCCAGGTGTACATATGTACATGCCATATTGTGGCAGATGAGCTTCTCCAGTCACCAAATTGCATAATACTATAATTTTGGTTAAGGCATTTAAGGAAGGCCAGGTGTACATATCAGTCTTGTTCGCCAGAGAGAGAGAGAGAGAGAGAATCATCATCCTCGCTGTTTCCTATTTGCCATTTTTTTCACCCAATCATCATCTTCTTCTTCTTCTTCTTCTTCTTCTTTTTCCTTTTCTTCCCATCAGAGAGCTGATCCATGGCGGTTTCCAAATTCACCTCGCCTGAGGCTTTCCTTTGTAATTCGGTCTTTTGAGAAGTCAAATCCCTAATCTCATCGAATTCTCATGGCGATCATAACAGGAGATCGATATCTGGAGAATCTCCAGAAGTTCCTTGAAGAGAGAGCTGATTCGCTTATTGATGGCACCGATGTTCTCAAGCTCAATCCCGCCGGCCTTCACTATGTTCATCTCCGTCTCGAATCTCTCCGTGAACTCGAGCGTATGCTCTCCGGAGCTCCGGTTGACTATCTCCGCGCCTACGTCTCCGACATTGGCGATTTCCGTGCCCTCGAGCAGCTCCGGCGTATTCTTCGCCTCCTCCCTTCTCTTAAGGTCGTTTCTTCGCTTCCTTCACCATCTCGTGATCCTACGCCGCTCTCTCTTCTTCCTTTTTCTAAGCTTAAGGTCTTGGAACTCCGTGGCTGTGATTTGTCTTCTTCTTCTGCTAAGGGATTGCTCGAACTCAGGCACACCCTGGAGAAGCTCATCTGTCATAATTCCACTGTGAGTTTTCCTCTTTTCCCCCTTTTGTTGTTGTTATTTTATGGTTTAGTGCATTTCCGCTATGGCATTGAGTGAGGTTATAGCTCTGTTCTGTTCTGTGTTGATTTAGGCTGTAGACTAACTGACCTACATTAGTATTTTTGGAATCGGAAATGAACGCTGCCAAGTTTTCATGTCATTTCTTCAGAGGTTTCAGGACACAAAGGTTGATGTTTGAGTTTATTCTTGTGCTTTGCTTGTCTTTGAATCGTTTTGGGAAGTCCCTGACTTATATTTTCCGCGTCTCCAATAATTGTAGGATGCACTGCGCCATATCTTCGCTAGTAGAATCGCCGAGATAAAGGACTCACCACAGTGGAATAAGTTGGCTTTCGTGTCTTGCGCTTGTAACCGTCTTGTGCTCATGGATGAGTCTTTGCAACTTCTTCCATCTGTTGAGTCGCTTGATCTGAGTCGAAACAAGTTTGCAAAGGTGGATAATCTTCGGAGATGTTTCAAGTTGAAGCACCTTGATCTGGGGTTCAATCAACTTAGAAAGATCTCTCACTTGAGTGAGGTAGGAAAGTTCAGGTCTCTGCATGTCCATCTATAGATTTCATTCGATCTGAAGTAGCTTAACATTTTTGATTGTTAGTTACTATCTCTTGAACCATTTAGCTAGTCTTGATAGTTCTAAAAATACTATGGCATAGTTCGAACAGGCAGAAGATATAAGCATTACTTTGACTTTCTGCGCTGATGATTTTATTTAGATTTTTCCCTAGGGACCCATACATCTATTTTTTGGACTATGCAGGTATCCTGTCACCTTGTTAAACTTGTTTTGAGGAATAACGCGCTGACTACATTGCGTGGGATTGAGAATTTGAAGTCACTTGAAGGCCTTGATGTTTCCTTCAATCTTATTTCCGACTTTTCAGAACTGGAGTTCCTCGGGAGTCTTTCATTCTTGACAGACCTGTGGTTGGAAGGAAATCCAATTTGTTGTGCACGATGGTATAGGGCACATGTCCTCAGCTACGTTGCTCATCCAAATGATGTGAGTTTTTTTTTAAAGACTATAGAATCTTATTAAAAATACAAAACTTGCACCATTCAATTTCTGCTTCATTCAAAATGCTTTTTCTTATCTGTGCGCAGTTGAAGCTAGATGGCAAACATATTGGGAATAGAGAATTTTGGAAGAGGCAGGTTGTTGTTACCCGTAGGAAAAGTCAGCCTGCCAGCTATGGGTTTTACTCTCCGGCCAGAGACGAAGCTGATGATGAAGGAAGCTGTAATAGAAAAAAGGTAGTCAGGAGAAAGTTAGTTATTGTTTATTTACATCTTTATAATCTGCTCGTGGCTGTTGTGGCCTAATCATGAATAACCTATGAATATATCCAAACCAGTTACACAGGTGTAGTATGGTATGGCTTTTTGAAAAGCGTCGTGAACATACACATCACTCAATAGGCAGCTTCTCTATGTGCTCTTTGAGAGTTTCAGTCTCTTGGTTTGATTTGTGGTATAAAATACGTAATGAAACTAATAATCTTCCTCTTTTTTCCTTTCACAGACTAAAATTTATCGGCTTGCGTCTATTGATAGTGAGGAAGAAAGCACCTATCTGAATTCTGATCAAGAGTCTGCTTCATGTGAACCCGAATCTCAAAGCAAAGAGGAGAGTATCAAGTCTGATCATGAAGCTGAAGTCTTTGGACTAATAAGTAAAGTTGAACAGTTGAAGAAAGAACGTTCTGTTCTTTGGCTTCGAGAGTTTAAGGAGTGGATAGATCATCCGTCAGAGGATTTTATGGATGTCCGAAAAAATGGGAGCAGTACTGATTCAGAGGAAAATTATTACACGAAGAATAAAAATAGACCAAAGCATCATGGTGAAACATTGAGATATGCATCAGGGCCTTTACCAGGTTTCCAAATTGCAGATTCAAGTCAGAAGCCTCAAGCATTTTTTCTTGATGGGAAGCCAGATGAAAATGGAAACATGTCAACATCAGATGCTACGCAGGATATGACAGGATCACTTTTACCCTCATCACCCCCTCATTATCAAAAGGATGTCTTACACAGGCGTCAGAACCTGGTGGAAGAAATCTTACAGCTGTCAGCAGATTCTTATTCAGTGGCGTCGTCTGATAGCACAAGCAGCTGCAGTGAAAATGAAGATAATGATTCTGAGCAATCAAATCCTGAACAGGATACATTGATGGATAATCTTCGTGGGGATAGACCTAGGGAGGAGATTCTTGGATCTGCTAAACAAGGCACAAGCTTCCTTGACTCTCAACCAGAGAAGAGTAGCATCATTAAGACTTGGAGGATAGATGATTCGTTCAAAGCAAAGACCACTAAAATTCTTTCTGGACTGCATAATAGTGAGCTTGCTTCTGGTGTTAACCAGATATACAATTGGTTTGACAAAAAGAAAAGCAAAAGGAAGCATAAAAAAAGAGATGTTTCTTTACGAGAGGAAAATAGTTTCATAAGTAATGGTAAAACAACTCAAAGAAGTGATGCAGATATCAGTGATTCTTGTGAAGATGAACATATTTCTGATCATTTTCAAGAAGGTTCCTTGACTACCGGTTGTAATAGTAAGAGAAGTACTAGATTTGTGGGAACTGAAAAGTCCCCTGAAGTAATAGGTGGTCTAGTGGAGGAATATTTTACAATAACTCAGTCAGATTCCAGCATTGATGAGACTTGTAGGATATTTGTTACTTGTGATTGTGTACTACCGCAAGAATCTACCTGCAAGCAACAGTAAGTTTTGTTCCCTTTGTAATTGTTGTTCTAGGTGAAAGAAAGTAATCTGAGTCCCTTCTATTGTTAAAGACTTATGATATTTTTCAGGGACATGCCGAGTAGAAAAATAGTCACTGAGGTTGCATAGATATTGCTTCTCTAGTCTTCTAATATTCAATTTGAAAATGAAAAACTAGTTAATGGAATTAGATCGCAATGTTCTTGGTTCCCTTGTGAATCACATGTATAAATTTTATTTTCTTTATTTTTATTGTAATTACAAATTTGTCATGAATTTACAAGTATAGCATCTCTTCTTTGCCCCCTGACAGTACTTGATAAATGCAGGGAAGTAGTGTTCCTGCTGAGTAGCCAAGAAAAACTGTATGTGCTGCTCGTTGGTGTCTCTACTGATTCACAAAGTTAGACTGCTCTTCCCTGTCTTCCACTTTTTTTCTTTATGTCCGAATGTGTCATACTCTCTTGATGCTGACTTACTTTTCCTTGACTCCTGGTGCCTGCAGAGAGCAACTTAAGTTTATTGTGTTCGCATACGATCGAGGATATACAGGACGTCTCAGTTGGTCTGGGACTTCAGGTGGTGAGGTTAGTCTTTTATGGTTCTGCTTTCAAACTTCATTATGTGCCCATGTCCCTAACCTCTCGCTTTTTTTTTGGTTTAGGCTACGCTTTAGGGAGGATGCAGAGTACATATTCATAACAGCGAGCATTGAAAAAACAACAGTTTTACTCAATATCATAAAATTCTTGGACTCGCAGGTTACAGATTCAAAATGTTCTTTGGGAAGGTGAACTAACTCATCTTTTTCTTCAGCTGTCTCTACTGATTCTTCTTCTGTCTTCTGTCTTCTGATTTTTGTCTTGTATTGAAACTTAATGGCAGTTTGGAGAATGCTCAAGTGGAATTGTTTGAGAAAGATATATGCAGTGGTTTGAAGCCAAGTATATTTCAGTATAATGTTCTTCATTTTCATAACAGCACTCTTGGAGGTATAATCATTCTTGCATAACTTTGATTGTTGAGTGAGAAATGGTTCACCTCTATTGCTCACTCTACATGCCATTTTTTCCTGAAACCATAAGTGGACTAATCCTCCAAGTATTATATACTCAAAGAAACTATATAATACTGAATGGGATGTCCTAGTCTAATAGATATAGAGATTAGACACAGTTCATGAAACTCTTGCGAATTGAGCATGTTTTGTATCTCTTAATAGGGTTTTCCTAGCTTACAAGTCATGTATATCGAGCTGTATAAGCGCTGCTATATACCATAGTGTTAATTAATTTTCTTCTACTAAACTGAACAGAAGTTTCATGGCTTCCACGGTCGCTCTTTGTGGCGGGTGGACATCTCTTCATATGCAATGAAGACTTCAGGCAGCTGAGTTCTCTGCTGACGGATTCTTCTTCTGCTCCGTATTTCTCACTTGACTCAAGCTGCTCCATCTCCGACATATTTGAGATGGTAACAATTTTTGTTCTTTCCCTTTGCTCTCAATAATGTCAGTTTTTCTTCACGTGCAGTCTGTGTATTATCCAGGTTATTGAATCACGAGGAAGCCCACGCTTGTCACTGAAGATCAAGCAGAAGGATTCCACATTTCAAACCAGACAAAAAAGGACAGTGAATTCAGTAACATGGAAGCTCAAGTTACTCAGCACTGAGTGTGTACTCAAATTCGTGGCTCTAGTAAATGGACTTCACCCAGATTCGACAGAATTCCCGTTGCTTGTAAGACATTTGGGGGAGAGATAAGTCGTGAATGTTTATAACTTTAGATTCATTTGATTCAATTTGTTCATGAGTTTAGATTCATCTTTGTAGAAAGCCCTTGAGGGTCCTGTGGTGTTCAAAATATTCTTCGATTTGTATATTTCTAAGCAAGTGTGCATCATACATACAACAAATAGCAAGTAAAAAAGAAAGAAAACAGAACAGATTCTGGATTTTTTACTTTGAAAGCCTGTGCTGTTTTTATTTTACAAACTTTTGCAAGTGATGGAAAACACACAATGGGAGAACCTAGTCAACCTTGGTCTTCTCTTCATCAACCTGTGCCATCAATGCCTCTAACTCTGCCTCGGATAAGCTCTCCAGCCGTTTCTGCACATTACAAAACCAACCAAATATGTTAATGTTGGGTCAAATACGTAAATCGAAAAGCCTGATTAAGAAGAGCACAAACCTGCATGACTTGAGACTCGTAGTCACGAAGTTGCTGGGCATAAGTCATTTCCTTGTTGCCGACTCTAAAGATGTAAGTAGAAATCCAACCCAAAGTCAAACCGAGCACCAGTATCAGCTGAACTGCATTCCCTGCTTGCAGTGGATCCACTCCCACATACTGCCCCATTTCATAATAACACTCAGGAAAAAAAACTAATTTGATATCAATTTATATAAGACAATTGAGTATTACCTCAAGTCCACTCTCTAGTCCGATACCAAGTGCGGTCACTCCTACTCCTATCAACAGAACATCCTTTCTCGTGTAACCGAAAGGTGTCGTCTATATAACCAAATAATCACACAACAGAGTTTGCGTCAGGACATGAAACTCTACTAGTACTAACTACGGTGACGATGTAAAATTGAAATTATTGAAGAGATGGCGATGAGACCTTGGTCTTTGTGGCAGAGTCGTCTTCAGTTTCAGTAGAGTTTGAGCTAACTCTACATCTCATTCTTTGTCTCTCTCTCTTCTCTACTAATGATGATGACAATCCATGTCCCTCGAATCTATATAAGGCTTGCTTCGCAGCTATAGATCCTGCATCATCTCACATCATAAACAGAGGAGAGGGTTTTACCATCGTTTCAGCTCTAAAATCATAAGTTTCGTAGAAATCGATTGGGAGAAAATTCAATCAATTGCGAAAAACCTGTGAATTGTCGCCCAACCGGACGAAACCGTGTAGCAGCAGACAGAACCTCCTGATTTCTGCATAGATTCGAAACTCCGTATGGTAAAGAAGCCATTTCTGTGTGTAACCCAATAAGCCTGTGGTGGGTTACATGTGAAATTCGAAACCCAGAGATTGAGAGTAAATAGCGAGACGAAGAGATTAGAGTGATGGGTGGTTGATATTTCACGCGCCCATAGGCTTTTTGGTTTCTTCAGCTTCAGTTACGTGTCTTCCGTAAACCGGATTACAATTACAAATTCAATTATGGTTTATACTAAACCATTATCTAATTGGACTCTTTTTGTTTCCCTAGTTCATGTGAACAAAAACTCATTCACAAATGGACGAAACGTTTATCAAGATATGAAAAATCAACGCAACTTTTACAATGTCAAAATACCCAGTTCAGTTTGATTTAATTATTGAAAATTACTCTTCTTTACCGATTCAATGGACCAATCAACCGGCACTTTATTCCCCCCCCCCCCCCACATCAATCATCTAACACCTAAACTAAACCTCTCAAGCTGAAAACTCAAACAGCATTGTGTGCTGGTACTTGTCACCAGCTTTAGCCACAATAGATGGGAAATTCGACTGGTTAATCGCGTTGGGGAACCCCTGCGTCTCAAGGCACACACCCGCATGTTTCCCGTAAACGGCGCTCCCTTTCCCAACCACTCCATTCACATAGTTCCCGGTATAAAACTGCAGTCCAGGCACATTGGTCCACAAGTCCAATACCCTTGAGCCAGCACCGTTACTGAGCTTCGCTGCGTGTTTTAGCCCATCCTTCTCTTGATCAGGACAGTCCAACACGTAGTTATGATCATATCCGATACCAACCTCTCCTATAGACTCGCCTATCCGTTTCTCCTTTGTGAAATCGAAAGGAGTTCCCTTTACAGGCAAGATCTCCCCTGTTGGAACTGTGTATTCGTCAACGGGGGTGATGTGAGACCCCAAAATCTGTATCTTATGGTCGAGAATGTTTCCTGAGTCATGACCCGCCAAGTTCCAGTATGTATGCTGAGCTAAGTTAATGGGAGTGTCTTTGTTCTCAGGAACAGCCTCCATGTCAAGTCTCATCGTCGTGGCTGAGGTGAGAGTGTATGTTGCCGTGACAGCAACTGCACCGGGGTAACCTGTGTAGGTGACAGTAAACATTATTTAGCTAGCTAAATCAAATCACAGAGATATCAAATTCTAGATAAGGATATGTCAGGACCTTCTTCTCCATCGGCGCTGTGATACTTGAAAGTGATGAAAGGTTTTTCACCGTCTTTCTTGTGCCCTGCAACTTCCCATATCTTCTTATCGAAACCCTTGTTACCACCTATATGGTTTGATGTTAAAATCATGGAGAGCTATATAACATACAGAGAAGAGAAAATTATTATATATTATATATATATACCGTGGAGACTATTGGGAGGCTTGTTGATGGGCAAAGTGTAGTTGACTCCATTGAGACTAAATTTTCCCTCTTTGATTCGATTTGCCACACGACCAACTATGCACCCAAAGTACGGTGCAAGACCGTTCTGTTAACGATCATATCATATATTAGATACAAAGATTTAAAAAACCACACACAGGCTCATTAGTTACTACTGTTACATCATCCAAATGATTTTGCTTTTTCATCACACGTTATACCACAAGATTACGTGACCATATACATTTCTTACAGTATGATTCAGATACTATTATAAGATCTGTTGTTGCTAATAACACTATCTATTAACCAAAAGAGTTAGAATTTTGAGATCAAACACACCCCAGATCGGATGAATCTATGGGGAGATCAGACAAAAGGATTATGTGAATTCGAGATAAATTACCACATATGGATCTACCGAGTCGAATCCGAGAACTACATCAGCCAATTTCCCTTCAGATAAGAAAAAACAAACTCGATAAAATCAGAGGATTGATATTCAATTTTGGAGACATAACAGAGATCATCTGAGAGAGGAAGTAGGAAGAGAAGAGAAGAGAAGGAACCGTTCTTGTCGGGAACAGACAAAGAGGTGATGGTGGCGCCGTAGTTTGAGATCTTGACCAGCATGGAGCCATTGTTGAGCTCGAAGATCTCTGGAGTGTTCTTGCTCTGTTCCGCCATTAGAGGGGCTCTCGAGGATAAAATCAATTAGGGGTTTTAAGATTAGAAGCGAAGTGATTTTGGTGGACAGAGGATGATCTATTGAGGAGAAAACAAAACAAAAGGGCAAAGTGATGACTGATCAGTTTGGTTTTGCCTTATCATCAACCAAAATCGTAATCTCGTAACTGATCAATGTTGACGTCATCCACATCCCAAACTACTTTATCTTGTTTTTCTTTTTTTCCTTTTTTTCTTTTTTTTTTGGTTCAATCTTTTTTCATTGTTTTTTTTCGTTAAAGATCTTTTTTCATTGTTTAATTATCTTGTTTTACCCAAAAGATACCCAACTCATTTTTATGGGTAAAAATCCAAATGTTATCAACTAAAACCCAAAACTATATAGAAAGAAAACACAAAATAGATAGAATTTTGATATAATCACAATTTTAATTATTGTTGTTAAAAACTGAACCATTTTTTTTTATTAGCAAGCTATTAAATTAAAGATTGATAAGTCAGATTAGGAACGAGGAAAAAAAGGAAGGAAAATGATAAAAATAAAAGATACTCTATAGTACTGTACTGTATACGTAAATCATAAACAGCGTCTTCGCGTGAATTTAGAATTTAGAAAATTAGCTCAACCTTTTTCAGGTATCCTATGAAAAAAACGATGGAACCTATAAAAAGCTTACTTTGTTATTTAATTTTCTTTTCGCAAATTTCAATATGCTTCTCAAATCTCAACCAACATGTACCAGCTTTTACCATAAGGTTACAAAAATAAAAACTGTTCCCATAAAAGATTCTGATATTCCCATAACTAGAAACCACTCAATCAAAACTTTATAAAACAAATATATATGAAGAGCTCAGGGATCGAAAGAAATAGTGTAACAGATGGCAAAGAGGTCTTTAAGCTTAAAGGAAAGCACAATCATTTCAAAAAGCAAATCATTTGTCACTTTCTTCTTCTTCCTCCTCACCTATCCATCTATCTCTCTATCATCCCCAACCAAACCAAAAAACACTTTCCTCTTTCTCTCATTTCGAAACTCCCCACTCCGACGTCGTTTTAGTTCAGTGACCAACGAATACAGAGGAGATGCAAGATCCACGCAATCATGTTCCATCTTCTCCCACCATCTCCTCCGTCTCCTCCTCCGATCTTGATACTGAGGTCAGTTCCTACAATCTTAACACTTAGTAAAGATTCTAATTTATCTGCTTCCACATATAGCTTTCTCCTTTAAAGCATCAACCTTTAATTACAAGACTAGTTTTAAAGTTCCAAAGATTATATTTTTAGAACTGCCCAGAAACATATATTTGTTTTTCTTATATGTTCTGGTGAAATTTTTTGTTTTTGGCATAGGAAATAATTTTGTAGTATTCATTTTTCAAAGATATTGAAATTTGATGTTTTTGAAGTCTTGATTTGGTTTTTTTTTTATAATGGTGATTGTGAGGAATTAGTCTACAGGATCCTTCTTCCACGACAGAAGCATCACACTTGGAACGCTTATGGGATTTAGTTTCACCGCAACCATGCCGATGCCATTCAGAGCTTCTTCGCAACGCCACGTGTCACCCTCCGTAGCAATCTCACGAGCTTCCAGCTCCAATGCAAGACGCCACCTGAGGAAGCGTCCTCCTTCTAGTTCCGCTGAGCCTGAGCGGCATCGCCGCCGTAAATGGTGGCGTTTTTGCAGAGACGACGATGACGATGCCGGAATCCACCGTGGCACCGGAGATTCAAAGCGGTCATCGCTCGGTGAGTATTTAGAGGTGGAACGGAGGTTCGGAAATGAAGCCGTTTATAACTCAGCCGAGGCGGAGGAGCTAGAGGGTGCGGTGGCGCGGTACCAAGAGCAGCAGCCGGTTATGGGGGAGCGGGCATTGTTCGCCGACGGGAGGGTTCTTCCTCCGGCTTCAGCTGAGCTGGTTAACGGAGAAAGTACGCCGGTGGCCACGGCCCTTTGTAGATTCCCGGTTTCATTAACCGGTATATGCAGCTGTGGCGGAGGATAAAACACGGCGGCTTAATCTGTGTGTGTACGTTTGTTTTTATTTTTCTTTTGTATGTAGACTTTGTTTAATAGTTGTAATTCAGTTTCTAGAATCGGAATCATGGGTTTTGTAGAAATGTGGGATGTAGTCAAGAGTAATTATTTGGGAAATAATGATTTGATAAGGAGAAATAATTAGAGATGGCAGTAGTAAGAAAAAAGCATTGAGCTGATGGCACATGCAAAAGCTTTTGTGAAAAAATGGGGTTGTAGAATTATTAAAGATGATGGCAATTAATGGCACATATTTCTCATATGGGTTTCCAAACTACAAATGTTGATTGAGTCTTCGAAATAAGCTTTGTGAATGTTTTGTTTCAGACAACTGGAGATAAATAACCAAACCAAAAGACCATCTTATAGCTTACACTTTTGAAAGATCATCTCTTAGGTGTAAGCATATGTTTTGTTTAGTTGAGTCCTTTCATCAAAGCATTCGTTGCTTTTTAAAGTCATCACAAAAATATTATTTTGAATATGTCTAGACCCATAATGATTCATGAATTTTGGTAAATGGGAGTTGACATGTTGTCTGCTCCTCGTGTTTTGTTTTGTGATATGTGATGAATAATGTCGATGTGATTTTGGCCTATGTAAATTGTGGGGTTGAGAAGAGCTCTTTCATTTGTCTCGCGGCTGACCCATCAATGAGTTTGTGAGAATGTTCAAAGTTTTGTGGGTACTTTGAAAAGAAAAGAAAAGAAAAAATATTGAAAGTAGTAGTCCACTACAAAGTTTTGGTTTTGTCGAGTTGGATTGGCTAGTCTTTGTGTTTGTGGTTGTATTGAAGTAAGTCTTTTTTGGAGCCATGTATCTTATAATCATTCTTCTTCATATTACGACCCACTCACTTAAGAGAGATTTCAGTTAATTTTATTTCTTCTTGTATATTTTTCCCCCCAAAATTAATTCTCTTTACACATGCTTTCTTGAATCAATGATAAGCTTCTCCATTTTGTTGTATTATTATGTGATAAATGATAATAATCAAACCTTGTAAAAGCAGGGCACGGGACAAGTCTTATAATTGGAACACATCATCTATAACTATTTTTCACTTGATTGGAATGCTTAACTTAAGAGAAAATGTAGGAAAATGTTTGGTATGTGTGTCCATATCTTAGTTTTAAACAATTGTTTGATGTAAGAAAAAGAAAAAACAAAACATTGTAAAAAGGGAAACAATCAATAATTTTTTTTTTCTTTTTGTTATTTTCTTTTGGGTTTTACAACGTGAATAAAATAAAATAAAATAAAAACCCTAGAGTGATGTTAAAAAAGAAAAAGAATAAAACTCTAGCAACGCAACGCAAAACAAAAAAGGAAAAAAGATGTCTGGCTACACGAACTATAAAGCAATGCATGGTCACACATGCAAAATATCATATTGTATAGTCAATTACACGAACTAAATGTATTGCATGGCCACATGCATCAACTATACAACGTCATGTATTCAACACTATAGACATAAAATTCTAATACACCGGTCAACTGATTCTGGCGTTGACCGGTGTTGACTCCGGCGTTGACCGTTTTTGACCAAAAAAAAATTCCAAACTTTTTTTTATATAATTTTTATTTTTCTTGTTAAAAAAACTAAAAACTGTAATTAATTTTGAATTTTTAATTATACAAAACTATAAACAATTTCAAGATATTATATTATTAAAAATATAATCTTAGGAAGAAAATGACGAAATCATCATAGCAATTTTAATTTTATTGTTAATAAAAATATTAACTTATTATTTGATTTATTTTAAATACAAAATCATCATAGCAATTTTCTTCCTAAGATTATATATTTTCATTATACAAAACCATAAAAAATTTAATTAAAAAAATATTGATTTTGTTTTTATATATTCAATATCTAAATACTAGTTTTGTTTAAATCTTTAATGTATTCATTCTTATTATAATTAGTTAATTCTAAATTTAGAGCTAAACTAATAGTAAAATAACTCAAGATATTAGAATCTAAATTAAAACTGGAAAATCTTATCAATTAGTAAGAATTGCTTATTTTTACATTGTCAATCAAAACCATTAACTTATTATGTGATTTACTTAAATACAAAAATTATTGTTACAATTTTTTTCCTAAGATTATATTTTTTAAAAGTATACAAAACCATAACAATTCATTATAAAATAATTACAGTTTTTAGTTTTTTAACAATAAAAATAAAATAATATAAAAAAATTTGGAATATTTTTTTGGGTCAAAAACGGTCAACGCCGGAGTAAACACCGGTTAACGCCAGAGTCAGTTGACCGGTGTACCAGAATTTTATGTCTATGGTGTTGACTACATGACGTTGTATAGTTGATGAATGTGGTCATGCAATACATATAGTTCGTGTAGTTGAGTATAAAATATGATAATTGGCATGTGTGACTATGCATTCCTGTGTAGTCAGCCATCTTTTTTCCAACAAAAAACTCAATTTCACATTTTAGGGTCTTTGTCTCTTATCTTTAAAAGCAGCAAAGCAGTAGGAAGGAAAACGTCATCGATGGCGTCTCAAGCTGCGAATCTGTGGGTTCTTCTTGGCTTAGGTCTCGCTGGGATTCTTATGATTACGAAGAAGCTCCAGAAGACCGTCCGTGAAGATTTCGGCGCTTTCATCGATAAACTGTTGCTTCTTCCTCCTCCTCAACCTGCTCCTCCCAAAGCTCCTCATCCCCTCACCGGCCTCACTTTTGCCCTTTCCGACCTGTCAGTCCCCCCTTTCTTCTCCCCCTTCTCCTCACACACATATATATATATTCCCTTTTCTTAATTGGGGATTTTAGATTGACTTGTTTCGGCTAGGGTAGTCAAAATTTTGTTTGACATATTTTGGAATCTGCGTTGACTCCCTTCTCACTCTTCTCTAAGCTTTAGAGAGTATGGCTGATAGATTTTGAGCAACTTTATTTGTAGTAGATTTAAATGTGTGTGTGCGTCTGCTAGTTCTCAGTATAAGCTGCAAAATGCGTGTTTGTATGTTTTGGATGGAAAATCATGTCTCTGAGAGTGTTTGACATAGACTTATCCATGGAGTCTACTTACAAGTTAAAACAGTATCAACATGTTGACTAGGAAATATTTATCTAATATTTGTGTATAGTCTCATTCTTTTCTATGAACTTTTGACATATTTTTTGTTCTTGTTAAAAATTAAAATTCACTCTTTCTCTCCTTCTCATTTGTTTTCCAGATTCGATATTACAGGCTACGTGACTGGCTTTGGTCATCCAGACTGGGTCAGGACGCATGAAGCTGCTTCTTCTACTTGTCCTGTCGTTTCAACTCTTGTTGAAGGTGGAGCCACTTGTGTTGGAAAAACTGTTGTTGATGAACTTGCGTTTAGGTTTGTCTCTCTTTAGATTACATATGTTGAATTGTTACCTATATTGGTTGATGACCTATAGTTTGTGATTCCAGTGTTTAGATTTTTTGTTTTTATCAGGGTTTTTACTCCTTTGTATTGCTGTTTTTATTTTCTTCAGTATCAGTGGAGAAAACAAACATTACGATTCACCTACAAATCCTGCGGCTCCTGCTCGTATTCCTGGTGGTGCTTGCAGTGGCGCTGCTGTTGCTGTAGCTACTAAAGCTGTGGATTTTGCGTTAGGTGAGTTTAGTAGATACACTTTTCCCTTGTTAGGACAATTTTGCATGACATAACTGTTTGTTTTAGTAACAGAACATTGCATAAACTTTCTAAACATTGTTGATAGTTATCTTCCTTAGGAAACGACTTGTAACATGTTTAATATTTGCATTACGTTTTCATCAAAACTGCCACCATATTGCAGTTTCAAGCAAGAATATAGTTTTGATGAATTGTATTATTGCAGGCATCGACACAGTTGGCGGGGTAAGAGTGCCTGCTGGATACTGTGGCGTTCTTGGATTCAAATCTTCTCATGGGGCTATCTCAAACACAGGAATCATACCAGTTTCTTCAAGTCTTGACTCTGTTGGTACGGATATATAAATCTGTGAATTATATTGGTGAAATGATTTGGATATTATATAGGCTAGGTTTTGACTGTTATACTCATAATGCTACCTGTGTTCAGATGACCATTTTAAACTTAGGACCATTATATGAGGATTATGTCGATTCTGATCAATAGATATTGGCTTCAGGATGGTTTGCCCACGATCCAAGCACCCTACGTCGTGTTGGGCATGTACTCTTGCAACTTCCATTTGCCACACAACGGAATCCAAGGCAAATCATACTAGCGGATGACTGCTTTCAGCTGTTAAAGATCCCTGTGGACCGGATTACCCAGGTGGTGATCAAATCAGCTGAAAAACTTTTTGGAAGTATGTCCTTTGCTCTTCCTGAAAATCCTCTGTCTCTGTTACATATTCTGATTGTAACAACATTATCCTTTGTTTCATATTTAGGACAATTGCTGAAGCATCAGAACTTGGAGAACCATTTTGAAACTAAAGTTCCTAGCTTGAAAGAGTTCGCTAGGACAAAAGCCGATGCTAACACGAAGGTCCCAACACTGAGACTACTGGCGAATGTGATGCAGCTTCTTCAAAGGTATGCCTATTGTTTATTCACCAACAGAGGATGAGAGAATCTTGGTTTTGCACTCTAAAACGATCTTGCGTTGTTTTGTAGGCACGAGTTTCTTCACAATCATGGAGATTGGATCAACACAGTAACTATTGATCCTGTGATTTCATCACAAGTTCGTGAGAACCCAGAACTAACCAGTGAAGAGATTGAGAACCTGAATTTAATCAGAAACGAGACTCGAGTGGCTATTGGTTTACTTCTCAAGGTATTCCTGCTCTTCCATGAGATGCCAACAACTTGAGCAAGTTAGTTTATATGTGTCTTGACTAATCTCTCTTTCGTTCCCTACTCTGTAACATTATGCGTCAAGGACGATGGCATTCTGGTTGTTCCAACAATGCCATCTGTTCCTCCAAAACTTGGTAGCAAAGAGATAACCTCTGAAGACTATCAAAATCGAGCTTCAAGTCTGCTTAGCATTGCTAGCATATCAGGATGTTGTCAGGTAAAATCTCTCTCTCTCTCTTTTTCTCTCTCACCTGCCATGCCAGTAAAGATGATGTCAGTATGACCTTTGTGCCCCTCACACATAACAAAAGCAACGACTGACCAGTCAGCATTAGCAAACCCAGTCCACAGTGTATGTGTCTTACATTTATTATGCTGATATTCAGGTGACTGTGCCACTCGGACATCATGAGAAGTGCCCTGTCTCAGTTTCCTTCATAGCAAGGCACGGTGGTGACCGCTTTTTACTAGATACGGTGCAGACAATGTATGCATCTTTGCAAGAGAACTCGAGCATTGTTGCCGATCCCAAATCTTCTAAAAAGACTATCACGCAAGAAGAGTCAGCTGAGATTGCTAAAGAGAAGGTCAATTAATTTCCATTGTAGGTCCCATTTTCTCAATGACATTATCCTCCTAAGTCTAATCTGTGTCTCGTGATTATGTTAACCAGGGTAATCAAGCATTCAAAGAGAAACAATGGCAGAAAGCTATTGGTCTATACTCAGAAGCTATAAAGCTAAGTGACAAGAATGCTACCTATTACAATAACAGAGCTGCTGCATATCTTGAAGTTGGAGGGTAAATGTTTCTCAGATCCTTAGAAATATTTTTTAGTGAGCTTATCTTTCCATGTGACCATTGCCCTGACAAATCATTTACATACAGCTTTCTCCAAGCCGAAGAAGACTGTACCAAAGCCATAACCCTCGACAAGAAGGTACTTCCTTTAAAACACAGAAGCAGATTTCTCTTGTAATAACACTCTTTAAATCGTAAGAACACTCAACACAAAGACCGTATTTTAATATTATTTTTTGCAGAACGTCAAAGCCTATTTACGAAGAGGAACCGCAAGAGAAATAAAAGGCGATTACAAGGGAGCTATAGAAGGTAAGCTTTAAAGGAACATAATCTGATTGGCTTTGTGTTGTGGAATTTGGCAAGATAACACTCCAAAATGTTGTCTTCTTGTTTCTTCTTGAAAATCTGCAGATTTCAGATACGCACTTGTGCTGGAACCAAACAACAAACGAGCGGCTCTATCAGCAGAGAGACTAAAATTATTCCAGTAAGAGCTTCTTTTGTCCGTGCCTCACCGATCATTGAGAAAACGTTTGTTCCAAGAGTATAGGGCCAATTTTGTTACGCTTCTCTTTTGCGCCTGATAGATATTTAGGCATTTTTATCTACATACCCTTTTGCATGTCTTCGACGGAAATGGAAATTATATTTTTATATAATACGATGTTTATTTTAATGCTCTCCAAAATTGGGTATCACAAACTATTGTTAATCCTAGACACAGGATGCCGGAATTCCCGGTCAACTTCTAGTCAACCTCGAATAAGGTCATGTCTTTAATTATCTTCTCCTTAACAGTTTCTTTTCTCGCACGTTATCTCCTCCTCACAAGTCCAAATCAAAGAAAACAGAGTAAAAGAGAAACAAGAAACCGAAGAGACCTACCTGCCGTTCGTTAATCTTAAGCGATGCAAATCTAAACGTAACGAAACTTGACGAATACACTAAAGAGACACATTTCAATTATCTTCACGGGTGAGTTGGTACGTTTAATCTCTTTACATAAAGTTTCAGACAGATTTTAGAAAACCCTTTATCTTGGTTGTGCCTTTTCCCTCATGAGAACTAAACTAAAACGTATGCGTTGTTGCAGCACTCTAAAATAAATACCAACAAAAAAAGAGAAAGAAAGTGAGCAAAGAGAGAAAGATCATCGGGAGAATTAATAGAAAGGAAATGGCAACGGCGGGTCCGGCGAGGACAAGCTCACTAATGGACGATCTCTTGGGACTTCTTAGAATCCGCATCAAACGTGGCGTCAATCTAGCCGTCCGTGACATCAGTAGCAGCGATCCTTACGTCGTCGTCAAAATGGGCAAACAGGTTGCTGCTATAATATATATCATCAACGTTACAATAATTTCACAATATTCATCATTACATGAAAAGCATTAAAATTCTTAAAAGTATTTTAAAATTAAATTTTGGCAGAAATTGAAGACTCGTGTTATTAACAAAGATGTAAATCCAGAATGGAATGAAGATCTGACTCTCTCCGTTACAGACTCCAATCTTACGGTCCTCTTGGTATTTTATACATTCTAAACCCTATGTTAATTTTTTTAACGTACGATATATGTTTTGCTTAATACTGATAGAAACTATTATATGTTATATATGTAGACGGTGTACGACCACGACATGTTTAGCAAAGACGACAAGATGGGCGATGCTGAGTTCGAGATAAAGCCGTATATTGAGGCTTTGCGGATGCAACTCGATGGACTCCCTAGTGGAACCATTATTACCACGGTTCAGCCAAGTCGTCACAACTGTCTAGCTGAGGCGTCTCGAGTCACTTGGGTTGACGGTAAGCTAGTCCAAGATCTCGTTCTTAGATTGCGACACGTGGAATGCGGAGAGGTCGAGGCTCAGCTTCAGTGGATTGACCTCCCTGGCTCCAAGGGTCTATGATCAAAAACAGGATTAAGGGGAAAAAAAGACAAGAAACTGGATCTAAAAGGATAGAGAATTAGAAAAGCATATTAATCCACGAGGATATTATAAGGATTAAGAACGTCGAGGGCAGTTTTTGTTCCCATATGGTGACCGAGTCCAAAGTCGAGTCGTGGTCGTGGATGTGTATATTTGGGCTAACAATGCCTTAAGGCTTTTAATCAATCAACATACAAGTATATATAAATATCTTTTATATCTATTTGTATATTGTTCCATAATATGTTGTGAATGTTTTGATATTAATACCATTTACTATCGATATCAATAGGAGTTTTCTCAACAATTGATTGACATTATAGAAACACAGCTTCGGTGATTTTGGTAAAACTAGATTCACATCTAAATTAACCATAATTAAGTACTATATAAAGAAACTTGAAAAAAATAAATAAATCAAAAGGTTTGGTAGGTGAAGAGAATCCAGATGGACAGTAATGAGTGATGCACAATGGCTTTAAAACGACAAAACACGTGAGCCATAATTGTCCTTTTATATACGGACGTGTCACTATGATCTAACAATAATGTAGCAAGTGACTGTGACAAGAGTGAGTGAGCCTACTACCATATGATATTTTCTCACTAAATTTATAAAAGATTCGACTCTAGTGGAGTATTATACAATATTAATGATCTCTTGTCCTAATAATGTAAGTTTGATAGATCCCAAGGGACCCCAAAATCTCGGTTCCCCATGAACGATCTAGAGATTCCCCTTCCACCAACTCCTCCAAAAATTACTCAACCATATAAATAATGATAATGCACGCACATATTTTATTTTCATTTTATATTAGATCATTGTATTGTTTGTACTGTATATATTTTAACATTTTTGAAATACATTTTGTACTAAAATCTATTTTGGGGCCACCGGTCGATACTCTAAAATGTAATTTTGACGCGGCTTTTGATAGCTTTTCTAAGAGAACAATGGGGGGTTGGATCATTCGCAATTCAGATGGTGTTTCTTTAGGTTGGGGAGCTTCTCAACTAGGAACGTCTATTTCGCCAATATAAGCCGAAGCAAAGTCATTACTAGCTGCATTACAACAAGTTTGGATAAGGGGTATTATGAATATTTGTTTTGAAGGAGATTGCAAGTTATTGATTGATCTATTACAAAAACAATATTCTGATATTACAATTGAAGCTGTTCATAGGGAATTCTCTTTTGGGTTAACAAGTTTTCCAATGTTTCATTTGCTTTTTGTAATAGGAATTGTAACAAAGTTGCCCATGTATTAGCTTCTTCTGGATGTATTTCGTTTCCTTTTTATTCTGATTTTTTAAATCCGCCTGTATGGCTATCAGACCAATTGTATTACTATCTTTTCAATTATCAAATATAATTATATTTTGATGGAAAAAAAAAATCTATTTTGGGTTATAACTTTTTATTTTGTAATATTTGTATAATCAACCCCTTGCCATTTGAATAAATAACAAAATTTAAAGTAAATTTTGTAATTAAATCACAAGCAAATCTCAAAATTGGAAACAAATATTTATTACATTAAAAAAATTTCCTAAAATATCTCTCTTATAACTTGAATCTCTCTCCAATATATTTATATAATCTTATTTATTTTCCATGAATATTATTACATAAAAATATTTATAATAAAAATACAAATTTTGTTCCACACATTTTGCAATTTAAAGTTTTGAAAACGGACATATATAACTCAATTAATAAAGGGAAAATGTTTATATAAGAGTTCAAAACCATTATAAATATGACTAATATGTTTCAAACTAAAAATGAGCATGAAATTTGGTTTCTTAGGCATCCAAATTAAAAATTTATTCTGTTTAATCCTGTTATATATTTAAGAAAAATATATTTTTAAAAAGTTTCAAAATATTATAAATTTTAATTTCTTGGAAAGGTTTAAAATATTACAGAAACTCTTACTAATGCAATAATGTTATAACATTTGATTTAAAGTATTATTAATATTTTAACTCTAACTATTTTAAAATATAATAATATTGTACATAAATATGATTGGACGGATTTGAGTTAACATAAATATGATTATAATTTTCTTACGGGTTGTCTATAATAAAATATTTTTACGGTTAAGTTAAGATATAATTTGTTTTATGACAAAATTATTCCCCGGTGTACCGCGGGTTAACCACATATATCTATGAATCTACTTATAATACAGATTCATAAAATTATGTAAAATCAAATGAAATAAACACGTATAAAACTATACTATATAAACCAAATACGAAAATGAACAACCAAACAAATATATTAAATTATGAACGCGTGGTGTAACATGGGATAAATCCTAGTATCAAAAGTATATAGTAAAACTAAATATTGTATTAACCAATACGTTACACGCTAGTATTATTACCACCGGTTTTGACCAAATCAAAAAGAAAGGAGATTTAAAATAACCGACGGTTAAGTAAAAAAGTGTTTTACAGTCAGTCAGTAAAAGTCTCTGCGCGAGGTGGCAGGTGACGTCGCGCCGCACCGTTTGCCTATAAATAAGGGCGCGCACGGACACTATCTGAGAGAGCCACACACACTCACACACTCGCTCTCTTTCGCTCAGATCTATAAAAAAAACACCTGAATTACATTTCCCTCCCCGACTCAGACGTTCTGTGAGAGAATTGATGCAGCAGAGAGGACGATCCGCCAACCGTAGATCTCGAAGCTTCTCTAGATCCAGACTCGCCGTCGAAGGCCATTGAAACTCTCTCCGTAAACAACATATCCTCTTCTTCATTTCCCTCTTTTTTCCCACCAACATTTCCGACATGGCTGCATCCTACGGTGAGATCACTGATTCGATTGCTTAAATTAATCGAATGTAGAGATTTAAACAAATCAAGGAAGAGAATGAGAAATTGATTCATATTTGATTTGTGTTTTTTTTTTTGGGTTGGATGAGAGTAGAGGAAGAGCGTGATATCCAGAAGAACTATTGGATTGAGCATTCGGCTGATTTGACTGTTGAAGCTATGATGCTTGACTCTCGAGCTTCTGATCTCGACAAGGAGGAACGTCCTGAGGTAGTTCACCATACCTCTTTCTTTGGATCTAGATTGAGTGATACACACCGTTTTTAAATTTCAGTTTGAATTTTTAAAATTGATGGGTTGATTTAACTGTGTAGGTACTCTCTTTACTCCCTCCATATGAAGGCAAATCTGTCTTGGAGCTTGGAGCAGGAATCGGTAGGTTCACTGGTGAATTGGCTCAAAAGGCTGGTGAACTCATTGCTCTTGACTTCATTGATAGCGTCATTAAGAAGGTTTACTATTGTTCTGTTCACCTTCTTTCTCCATGTTTCTTTCGCTTCTTTGTTTCATGGATTGTAATCTTGAATGCTGCATTTCTTCTTTCTTGTAGAATGAAAGCATCAACGGACATTACAAGAACGTCAAGTTTCTGTGTGCTGATGTTACGTCCCCTGACCTGAAGATCACTGATGGATCCCTTGACTTGATTTTCTCCAACTGGCTCCTCATGTATCTTTCTGACAAAGAGGTATAAGTTGATCTTTTATTAAAGACAACAAAATAATATCTCCTAGTGAGGAACAATTTAAATTTTAACCAACGGTTTTATATGGATGCAGGTGGAGCTTTTGGCAGAAAGGATGCTTGGTTGGATCAAGGTTGGAGGATACATCTTCTTCCGTGAATCTTGCTTCCATCAGTCTGGGGATAGCAAGCGGAAATCCAACCCAACTCACTACCGTGAACCCCGTTTCTATTCCAAGGTTCCTACTTCTCTTACATCCAGTTAATAGTTACATTTCCAGAACTACAATCTCAATGGTTAATGCCTTAATGGGGTGAACAGTGGTTAGAAATTAGAACTGCCTATGCTTTAAGAATATGTTGAGACTTATGGAAGTCACAGTGGGTTGAATTGAATAATAGAGGATACATCTTGAATTCCTTCTTATTGACTGAGACCTAACTGTTACTTTATACTTTGATGTATCAGCGTATGTTAGTTTTGACTTATCAGATTTTGAAGTAATGTAGTGGTCATTGTTACTTGTCTCTAAATCTGTTCATGCAAATTATTGGAAAACTTCAAGTACATTCACGTAGTACTTATGTGGCATTTGTATTTTACTGGTTAAAATTGAATGGTGAATATATGCAGGTCTTCCAAGAATGTCAGGCGCGCGATGCTGCTGGAAATTCATTTGAGCTCTCTATGATTGGATGCAAGTGCATTGGAGCTTATGTGAAGAACAAGAAAAATCAGAATCAGGCAAACAAGACCCTCTCTATCAAGAATGTCTAGTTTCCTATTATTCTAAGATCTTAATCATGAATAACACTCGTTGTTATGTCGGATGCAGATTTGTTGGATTTGGCAGAAAGTCAGCTCAGAAAATGACAGAGGCTTCCAGCGTTTCTTGGACAATGTTCAGTACAAATCCAATGGCATCCTACGCTATGAGCGTGTCTTTGGACAAGGGTTTGTGAGCACTGGTGGACTTGGTAATATCCCAATTCGTTTTTGCTTTTGTTTTGTATGTGCAGTGTTCTGTGTCTTAATTTAAGTGTGTCTGTGTCATGTTTCTTGAATCAGAGACAACCAAAGAATTTGTGGAGAAAATGAATCTGAAACCAGGACAGAAAGTGTTAGATGTTGGATGTGGCATTGGTGGAGGTGACTTCTATATGGCTGAAAAGTTTGATGTTCATGTTGTTGGTATCGACCTCTCTGTCAACATGATCTCTTTCGCATTGGAGCGTGCTATTGGACTCAACTGCTCGGTTGAGTTTGAGGTTGCAGATTGCACCACAAAACACTACCCAGATAATTCGTTTGATGTCATTTACAGCCGTGATACTATCCTGCACATCCAAGTACTCAACTTTTTCTCATTGTTCTCTGTTGGAAGTTCTATCACTGCAAATCTTTACACATCCTCTGTCTTTTTTCAGGATAAACCAGCTTTGTTCAGGACTTTCTTCAAGTGGCTTAAGCCGGGAGGTAAAGTTCTCATCAGTGACTACTGTAGGAGCCCAAAAACTCCATCTGCTGAGTTTTCAGAGTACATCAAACAGAGAGGATATGATCTCCATGACGTTCAAGCTTATGGGCAGGTTTGTCTTGTGTGTCAGCGATAAATGTTTTGGCTGTCCTCGAGGCCCTTTGTCTAATCCTATTAACACCTTAATATTCAATGTAGATGCTAAAAGACGCTGGCTTTAAAGACGTGATTGCAGAGGACCGTACTGATCAGGTGAATGAAACTAACATATATACTTTTTCTTTGAAAAAACCAAGGACTAGTTTTAACAGAGTATTTTTGTTTTGGTGTTTTCTATGTACAGTTTATGCAAGTCCTGAGACGTGAACTAGAGAGGGTGGAGAAAGAAAAGGAAGAATTCATCGCCGACTTCTCCAAAGTAAGTATATATTTCAGTTTAGGTAAATGAAATCTTGATTTTGTTTTGTTACAATATCTTAAAGCCGTCTCTTTACGACGTATATCTCACAAACGTAGGAGGATTATGATGACATTGTCGGAGGATGGAAGGCAAAGCTGGAGAGGTGTGCATCGGATGAACAGAAATGGGGACTCTTCATCGCCAACAAGAATTAACCAATCAAAATATCCACAATGTGTTTCCTTTGTTTTCTTCAATAAAAATGTCATTTCCGCTAGGTGATGATAAGTATGCAGTGAGTGTTATGTGACCCTTTTAAGTGGTGGTGTTAAATCTTTGTTTCCCTTATGTGGTATGTAAGCCGAATTATATGTTTGGTCTGTTCTTAGTTTTTCTAGTAAAATTTACTCTTTGATTTGAAGAATTTTCTAAATGCGTTTGTTATGTTATCCCTTTTAGTTTATTTTGTCAGTTTGACTTTGGTTACTGTTCGATAAACCGGATTGTTCGATGGACATATGGCTACGGTTGGGTTCTTTATTTATTGGCACTGATTTTTTATTTTCAGCGTTCAGTCAACTTCTGGTCACTATTTTGTTTCTAAGAATTATTCACCAACTCAGTGATTGGGCTTCTGGGCCCTGAAGTATTATAATTGTATTGAAAGTTTGAAACCGTAAACTTGTCAAATCGGTTCAAAACTTCGGTTAAAAAATATAATTAGTTGAGTTCCCATCGAATATATTGGCATTTTTGTTAATCTACGTATATAAATGCTGATTTTTTTTCAAATTAAAAATAAAACACCAATAACGTATTTTTTTTTTTTTTGGCTGGTAGAGAAATTTGTAGGAGAAGCCTGGGAATAGCAAAAATAAAACTTTCTTATTAGGAAATAAAACATTCCATAGGGTACCAATAGCCCATAGGACTGCTCAAACGTAGTGTGAGGGAAGTAAAGAGAAAAGCCTTGAAATCACACACACACATTCACATTCACATTCAAAAAAAAGAAAGAAAGAAAGAGTAGATTCGTCAGACTCCTCCTATTTAGGTTTTGACCCAACCCTACCCTCTACCTCTCCTATGCACACACACACCTACCGGCTACACTGTTCTATTTCTGTAATCAACAGTGTCAATTTCAATCTCTACACAGTCAATTTATTTGCAAAATCCATCAATTTCCCCCACAATTGTCAACTAACTCAAAAACATTCTAGATATTTGTCTCTTTTTCTTTTCTTTTTTTTTCTCCTTTTGGATTTAATGTTAGATATATATTGACTTGTTATATACTGTATTCGTTATTTTATTTTTATTTGGTGACAACATATTCGTTTTAGAAAGAACCCAAAAATCTATAGACTATTAATAGCTACGTTCCTTCATCAGTAGCTAGCTAATTAAAATAATATATATTTATACAGAGAATTTGATGCAGTCTTACAATGTCAGAATACTGTAAATATATATATATATATATATATATATAGTGTTAATTAAATGTGCATGCATATTATTATACTGAGTTTTGTCTACATTATAATGTGTAGAATAATATAATAATATAAATGAATACGTACACACGTGACATATATAAATAATATATGTAAAATGGTGTTATTATGATGACCTCATGATAAGAGAGATCACTGACAAATTTTGTAATGGGAAAAGCTTGAAAATAGGCTTTAATCATTTAGTCTTTGATAACTTCTTCCTTCTCTCTTCTTCTTTCTTATGGAGAGAGAGAGAGATAGAGAGATAGATAGAGAGATGAGAACGAAGATAGAAGAGAAGAAAGAATCACATGAAGCGTTTAACCCAAAATAGGGAAAATGCAGAGAATAGAGAGAGAGAGAGAGAAGAGGGGAGCCCGGTGGGGTGTGAGTCACAGCCAACCAATGGTCCACCTCATGCCTGTCACCATTTTGTCCCTCACAGACACACCCCTCCTTCAGTCTTGTCAATTCCTTCTCTCTCTCTCTATCTCTTAATTTGTCTCTTCCCCACAGTTGGTGTTATCACGAATGTTCAAAATTTATCAATGACCACTCCTATTCGACGATTGTAGTCATTTTTGTAGTCTTCAGCTAGAGGTTTCTGTAGCTAGAGACAAATACGAATTGCCCACGGATCAATCCATCCATGCATGAATTTAACATGTCGTCAAGTATATATATGTTTCTAAACTATATACTCTTAGAAACACCATCACTTTCATGCAATAACTACTATTCACATCATATCTATTATCTTCTACTCTCTATATATGTAATTACTATGTAAGATTCCACTTTAGTCATACATATATCACATTTTCCTTGATTGTTATGCATGTCATTTATGAATGAATTATTATTATCTGTGTAGCTAAAGACCGTAGTAGTTAATCTTATGCCAAGTAGTGAATTCTTATAACACGTCACAGATGATACTATGACGGAATCAAAGGAGGAGACAGAGATTTTTCAAAAGATCCGTTGAGATTATAACCAAAAGATTATACCGTACGATTACACTTTACCATTAATCTTGGTTACAATTCACGAGAAGATTTGTGTTTCTTTATTTCCTAACAACAATATATATTGTATGTAGGATCGTACTACGTACGTGTGGTAATCTGTTGACTATATACGCCTACGTACCCATTAACATTTCTCTTCTTGCTTTTTTTTTTTTTTTCCTTTCGTATATATAGAATTGATTAAAGTTACTCCATATGTTTTTTTTTTTTGCTTACTTCCATGCTCACAAGAATCACAAACACTCAATCATCATGAAAAAGAAATAAAGCGGATTTACAAAGTGAGTGAATAATGCATCAAAATAACCAATGCAAAGAAATATTTTTACTATGGATCTTGCATCTAAAACTATTAATAAAGAAAAAGGTCTCATATGAATCGTACAAAGAGACATAAAAGAATGAATGAATCTTTGGGAAGTGCAAGGAAAGTGTCGGGGCTTCTTCTATGAATATGCTATTCAGTTCTTTTGTTTTTCTTCTTCTAAATTTTTTTTTTCTTTAATAAGAGGTCTTGTCTCTTCTCTCCTCTAAAAGTCGCTCTTCTTTCCTTTTCTCACGTTCCCACTTCCCACTCTCATATCTTTTGTCCTTTTCCCCGTTTGAAAAAAAAAATAACATTGGGTATGCTATTATACTTCCTTAATTTCGTTGATATATAATACCTATTGTGAAATGTGAAATAACTATATATTAATTTTTCGTTTATCAAATAAAAATTTTCAAAGAGTGTAGGAGGAAGATATTCTATATAGGAATAGGAACGTACTACACATGTAGTATGATGAGAGGGACGTTGAATAGGAGGAAGATAATGTATACATAAATAGCAAATGTAAAGGCATTTTGTTGGTATATATGTAAGCGAGCTCGATCGAAAGAGAAAAAAAAAAAAAAAAAAGACCCAAACCAATTAAATTGTCCCCACTCTCTTAGTCATTTCAACATCAACCCAATTCTTTTTGTCTCTCGCGCATTTATAACTCATAGAAACAGCTGCCTACATTGACACATGCATTATGCATACATAATTGCGATATAATATTCACATATATATATAGATCATGTATGTGTAGATATAGATAATAATAATATCTAGAGTTTCCATTTTCGTAACATTTTGATTCCCTCACCAAAGCAACAATTATAGCTTCATTCACCAACTAATCACCAACCAAACCAAGCAAGTTTCATGATCCAAACCCTAATTCACCACATCCACACAAATGAAAGAAATTTTTATAAAAAATCACATGTATTTTCTATTCTTTTCTTAAAATTTGTTTGGTTCATTTATAATATATAAAGAAAGTGGTCCAAAGTGCGTTTGAAGGCAAACCCTTATGAACTGTTAACATCAACACCATAAAGACACGCCTGCGCTCACTCCCAGACAAAACCCTAATTAAGTAAACCCCTTTTCCCTAGCTCTCTCTCCAGCTTGCTTGATTAATTAAACTATGATCATCTAATAACAAAAAAAAAGAAAAGAAAAGGTCTTGCATGCTATGGAAAGACAACAAATAGCTAGCTAGCTAGGGTTAGTTCTTCAACGGCAGAAACTCATAGAAACAGTGAATACCACTGATCTCCTTTGCTTTCTCAGCATCGCTACAAAACCCTTCTTTTCTCAGTGGAAACAGCTCAAGTGTTTGTTCTTGATGATCCGACTCACTGTTGGAGCACTCTTCATGTCCTTCTTGATCTTTATTGTCATCACAATTCCGAAGACAAGACTCGGCGTTCGTTGCTCCTCTCGTGCTTTGAAAAACAGGTAAAAGCGTGACCGAATCTTTAGCAGGAGAAACGGTATTAAAACTGCTAGTGGAGACGTTGGGGGAAACAGTTGTTGAATTGAGAACGAGCTGGTTCCGCTGGTGATGATGTGAAGAAGGGTAGAGTCCAGGTGGCAACTGCATCATCTGCCACGTGACGTTTCTCCCAAGAAAACCACGTCTCTCGTCTCCTCCACAACGACCATTCCGCTCGACCCGTATGTTCGCTGGCTCCTCCTCGTGGTCATCATTATGGCAAGGTTTCTATAATTAGTCAATTTGATTAGCATCGGGAAATGTAGAATATTGGTAACAAATAAGTCAAAATCTTTTAGCAAACCGACAAACTTTATGCTTAAAAAATCGTCATTCTCGCATAGACCCAAAACTAATCAGTAAAACAAATTCCAGATAGGGACAGGGGTGAAGGAGAACGAGACCGTTAAAGAGAAAGGTCAAAACGGTCTTTTCAAGCATGCGTTTGGAGTGAAAAGAAAAAAGCACATAAATTAATTTATGGGGAATTCAGGAAAAACAAGAAGACACATCTAAAGGGATCGATCGTACGTAGCAGCTGTCCCGACAGAAAGGAAAGTCTCTGCAGCTTTTTGGATCAACTCCATTAATCATCTTATAAAATATGAAATATTAGTTTCAATACTCCGTCAAATTACTACTATATGCCTATATGCTATATTTAATTATGTTGGCATATACTAAAAAGAAAATACATATATATACTTATTTGCATTTCCCGATAAACGAACTTTTTGGTCTTTTTCACCGCCTCATCTTCTCTGCCTTAATTTGTTGTTTTTCTTTCGAACTTACCCAAACTTCCAAAAACAAGAATTAACAGATTCTATTTGTAATCATAAGCTAATTATGTGTAACCCTTAATCACATTCCCTTTCATGCGTCCAATAGGAGACCACCAAGACTGTTAATTAGTTTTTAACCATAAAAACATATGTATCGAGACATACCTCAAGTTGTGTGTCGCATCCGACCGAACATATCCAGTTCTTGGCCTGTTCGACCTTGTAACCTGCAAAATTCGAATAAATAATTACATTTGCAAAATGTCAAATCCGGAACTAAATGTCTAATCAATCCAAAAAAAAAAATAATAATAATACAAAAAGGAAACTAGCTAGTTCGTTGTTTGTTTGAAATAATGTAATCGACCACCTTAAAATGGTATATCTCACCTGGCGGGTCCTTCTTGTCGAATCCGTGGTTTGAGACAAGACTTGCGGTTGTAAGGACCGATTCTTCTTGGCCAGTTTCCATCTGCCGTCGTCGTTTCTGGCGTTCGCGGGCTTTGTGGTTTTGGAACCAATAAAAAACGTTTTTACCTTCTATCTTCCCGTACCGTCTTAGCTGTGCGGTGATTTGCTGGATGTGGTCGGCAGAAGGAGTTCTTGTTCCTTGTCTGTAAAGCTCCTCAAGAACCCTTAACTGATCCGGGGTCGGATTCCACCGTGAGCTAACCATCACTGCCGGCGGATGTTGAGGTTCTGAGTTTAGCATCATCAGCTCCCTCTTGTTTTGCTCCGCCGTCATCGTCATCACTGCTGTGAAAATGAAAACAGTCAATAAAGCTGTGAGGATTAGGGAAACAAGAGAATGAATGAGAAAGAGAGAGCTAGGGAGAGAGAGAATGAGACCCATATTGAAGCGATGGTCAGAATTGGTGTTTGGGGCGGCGGTAGGACAAGAAGAGAGGCGTGGTATGAGAGGACGAAGCCTTCTTCCTCCGTTGAAAGAATCTGGACCTCCTTCGTTGTAACCCATCGTCCACATTTTGACCTATCTGATTGATATATGTATATAGTTGAGTAGAGAAAAATTATACTTATATTAGGGTTTTTTTCTTCTTCTCAAGGAGATGAGAATGAATGATATGAGGAAATAGAGAAAAAGTGGAAAGAGGTATTGGCTAATTAATGGCTTTGAAGTAGAGCTAGTGATAAAGTCGAGATATATCTTTGTATGTGAATTTGTGAGAATGGGAGCATGGAATTGTGGTTTTGTAACCACATATATGTCTATATATATAGAGAGAGAGATAGACAGTCTAACACATTCCTTTTTTTTTTTTAAACAAAACATTAACATTCTCCATATGAATATAATATACAATGTTTCTTTATTTTTGTGTTTGTTCCATTTATTTTTAAAAAATATACACCGGCTTGCAAAATTAGTTTAATGTAATTAAATGATTCATATTTCTAATAAATTCCTGCTTAGTAACCCTACTAGGAATCTATTATATATGGGGTTAATGTAACAATGTAGAAAATTAATAGAATAATTACTTTAATTACTAAGTTTTGCATGATAAATGCTTTCATGAACAATGTGTACAATTAAATTGATATTCAAACCGTGGGTAATAAGTCTGCGGATGATGAAAGTACTATAAGCAATAAACAGATAAAACTGACATACAAATATATTAGCTTCCACCCCAACCATATATATTAATTTGAGTTTGTTCCTCTAAAGAATGTAGATGACTAAACCACTATGAATTAGCCAATTTCAGTAAAGACAATGATCACCGATATCACAATAAGCTATTAGTATTTGTTGGAGTGATAGAGAGAGATATACAAATCTTAGGGATCATGATATGACCATAATAACCATATGAATTTAGTGGCGTGTGGCTATGAAATATGAATAGATAGATATATCATGAGAGAGAGAGAGAGAGAAAAGGAGAGAGAGAGGAAAGTAAGGTT